>NC_080113.1:1937791-2255291 GCF_950005125.1 Chionomys nivalis
TGGATAGATGTACTGCAGAAACTAAGAGACCATGGATGCAAGCCCATACTACTATACCCAGCCAAGCTTTTGTTCACAATAAATGGAGAAAACAAAATGTTCCAGGATAAAAAAATTTTTAAACAATATGTAGCCAGAAATCCAGCCTTACAGAAAGTAATAGAAGGAAATCACAAACCAAGGAGTCCAACAATGCCCACAATAACTCAGACATCTAATGACTCTTCACCAGCACAACTTGAGGAAGGAAAACACACAAACTCTACTAACAAAAGAAAGAAAGAAAGAAAGAAAGAAAGAAAGAAAGAAAGAAAGAAAGAAAGAAAGGAAAAATGACCGGAGTTAACAACCACTGGTCATTAATATCACTTAATATCAATGGACTCAACTCACCTATAAAAAGGCACAGGCTAAGAGATTGGATACGAAAACGGAACCCAACTTTCTGCTGTTTACAAGAAACACACCTCAACCACAAAGACAGACACCTACTCAGAGTAAAGGGCTGGGAAAAGGTTTATCAAGAAAACGGACCTAAGAAACAAGCAGGTGTGGCCATACTAATTTCTAAGAATGTTGTAATAAGAGCGGCGGGCTGCATCCCCGGCACCCGGCTGCCCGCATGGCTAGCTTATGCCTCGAAATAATTGCACGGAAACTGTATTCTTTTAATCACTGCCTGGCCCATTAGTTCCGGCCTCTTATTGGCTAGCTCTTACATATTGATCTAACCCATTTCTAATATTCTGTGTAGCCCCACAAGCTGGCTTACCAGGGAGGATCTTAACCTGCGTCTGTCTGGAGTGGGAGAATCATGGCGACTCCTTACTCGGCTTCTTTCTCCCAGCATTCTGTTCTGTCTACTCCGCCTACCTAATATTCTGTCCTATTAAAGGGGCCAAGGCAGTTTCTTTATTACTTAACCAATGAAACAACAGATAGAAAGATGACCCACCTCATCATAAGAAAGTTGACTTCAAACTAAAATCAATCAAAAGAGATGGAGAGGGACATTTTTTACTCATAACAGGAACAATTCACCAGGATGAAGTATCAATCCTGAATATCTATGCCCCTAATATAAAAGCACCAACTTATGTAAAAGAAACGTTACTAAAACTCAAGGCAGTCATCAAACCACACACACTAATAGTAGGAGATTTCAACACTCCTCTCTCACCAATGGACATGTCAATCAGACAGAAACCTAACAGGGAATTAAGAGGATTAAGGGAGGTAATGAATCAAATGGACTTAACAGACATCTATAGAACATTCCCCTCAAATAAGAAAGAATATACCGCTGGACAGGGAACTCTGAAGTTCCTCATCCCCCACCCTATACTCCCTGGGCTCCCTGCAGGGGCTCCACACCCAGCATACTGCCTCTCTCTTCTTGTCCCACCCATCTTGCATCCAGAACCCTTCTTCTTCTGCCCCCTTTCCTCTTTGGGCACATAACACAATCCAACTCAGTCTGTCTGGCGCTGGGGGCAAATCCTCAGGGCAAGTAGGCAGGCAAGAGTTCCTTTGTTTCACTGGCCTGCCTGCACCAAGCAAGGTAGGAGCTTTGTTTAGGAACTACCCAACCTGCACGGAGATCTGATCTTGGCACCAGGAGAGCCATCAGTGGGAGAGCTAATCTGGGTACCAGGAGAGCTGTCTTTGAGCACGGAGATCTGATATTGGTACCAGGAGAGACATCACTGGAGCACCAGGAGAGCTATCAATGCAGAGTGCCATCACTGGGAAGATACAACAGTAGGCAAGGAGACCTGATCCAGTAAAAGAAGATCAATAGGGGAGCATTCGGAGAAAGAGATGGGCAGGCGCCAATGCAAGAATTCACCCAACAATCTGAAAAACTATATGAGACCACCAGAACCCAGCGACCTCACAACAGGAGGACATGAACACCTTAATCAAGAAGACATAGATAAAATTGACTTTATGAAAGTGATTGACGCCCTTAAACAGCATGTAAAAAATGCCCTTATAGAAATGGATGAGAAGTATAACAGAAAGTTTGAAGAATTGAGTAAATCAGTGAATGATACCCTAGGAAACCAAGGAAAAACAATCAAACAGATAATGGAAACAGTTCAAGACTTAAAAACTGAAATGGAGGCAAAGAAGAAAACACAAACAGAAGGCCAGCTGGACAGGGAAAATCTAGGTAAACGAATAGAGACTACAGAAGCAAGCATAACCAACAGAATACAAGAGATAGAAGAAAGAATCTCAGATTCTGAAGATACCATAGAGAAAATAAACACGCTGATCAAAGAAAACAGCAAGGCCAACAAATCTCATCACAAAACATTCAGGAAATAGGGGACACAATAAAAAGAACAAACCTAAGAATAATAGGAATAGAAGAAGGGGAAGAAGCGCAGCTCAATGGTCCAGAAAATATATTTAATAAAATTATAGAAGAAAACTTTCCAAACCTAAAGAGAGATATACCTATGAAGGTTCAAGAAGCATACAGAACACCGAATAGGCTGGATTAAAAAAAAAAATCCTCTCGCCATATAATAATCAAAACACAAAGCATACAGAATAAAGAAAGAATACTAAGAGCAGCAAAGGAAAAAGGCCAAGTTACTTATAAAGGTAAACCTATCAGACTTACACCTGACTTCTCTATGGAAACCATGAAAGCCAGAAAGTCCTGGATGATGTACTGCAGAATCTAAGAGACCATGGATGCAAGCCCAGACTACTTTACCCAGCCAAGCTTTCATTCATTATAAATGGAAAAAACAAAATTTTCCAGGATAAAAACAAATTTAAACAATACATAGCCACAAATCCAGCCTTACAGAAAGTAATAGAAAGAAAATCACTAATCAAGGAGTCCAACAATGACCAGAGTAACTCAGACATCTAGAGACCCTTTACCAGCACATCTCAAAGAAGGGAAACACACAAAATCTACTACTAAGAAAAATGACCGGAGTTAACAACCACTGGTCAATAATATCACTTAATGTCAATGGACTCAACTCACCTATAAAAAGGCAAAGACTAAGAGATTGGATACGAAAACAGGATCCAACATTCTGCTGTTTACAAGAAACACACCTCAACCACAAAGACAGGCACCTACTCAGAGTAAAGGGCTGGGATAAGGTTTATCAAGTAAATGGACCTAGGAAACAAGCAGGTGTGGCCATACTAATTTCTAACAAAGTTGACTTCAAACTTAAATCAATCAGAAGAGATGGAGAGGGACATTTTCTACTCATAACAGGAACAATTCAGCAGGATGAAGTCTCAATCCTGAATATCTATGCCCCTAATATAAAAGCACCCACTTACGTAAAAGAAACATTGTTAAAACTCAAGGCAGCCATCAAACTGCACACATTAATAGTAGGAGACTTTAATACTCCTCTCTCACCAATGGGTAGGTCATTTAGACAGAAACCTAACAGAGAAATAAGAGAATTAATGGAGGTAATGAATCAAATGGAGTTAACAGACATCTATAGAATATTGCACCGAAATAGGAAAGAATATACCTTCTTCTCTGCAGCTCATGGAACCTTCTCAAAAATCGACCACATACTCGGTAACAAAGCAAACATCCACAGTTACAAAAAGATATTAATAACCACCTGTATCTTAACAGATCACCATGGATTAAAGCTAGAATTCAGCAACAATGCTACCCCCAGAAAGCCTACAAACTCATGGAAACTGAATAGTCAACTACTGAACCATACCTGGATTAAGGAAGAAATAAAGAAAGAAATTAAACTCTTCCTTGAAGACAATGAAAATAAAGAAACCACATACTCAAACCTATGGGACACAATGAGAGCAGTCCTGAGAGGAAAGTTCATAGCACTATCTGCCCACTTAAAGAAAACAGAGAAAGCACACATTGGAGACTTAACAGCCCACCTGAAAGCTCTAGAAAAAAAGAAGCAGACTAACCTAGAAGGGGTAGAAGACTGGAAATAATCAATCTGAGGACTGAAATCAACAAAATAGAAACACAGAAAACAATTGAAAGAATCAATAAATCAAAAAGCTGGTTCCTGGAGAAAATCAACAAGATTGATAAACCCCTATCCAAACTAATCAAATGGCAGAGAGAGAATTTGCAAATTAATAAGATCAGAAATGAAAAGGGAGACATAACCACAGACACAGGAAATTCAGAGAATCATTAGATCTTACTACAAAAGCCTGTATGCCACAAAACTGGAAAATGTAAAAGAAATGGACACTTTTTTACATAAATACCATATACCAAAGTTAAACCAGGACCAGGTGAACAACCTACATAGACCTGTTAGTCGTGAAGAATTAGAAGCGGTTATCAAAAACCTCCCTTCCAAAAAAAGTCCACGACCAGATGGTTTCAATGTGGAATTCTACCAGAACTTCCAAGAAGACCTAATACCTATACTCCTTAAGGTATTTCACAATATAGAAACAGAAGAGTCATTGCCAAATTCCTTTTATGAAGCTACAGTAACTCTGATACCAAAACCACACAAAGACCCAACCAAGAAAGAAAATTACAGGCCAATCTCACTCATGAACATCAACGCAAAAAGCCTCAATAAAATTCTGGCAAACCGAATCCAAGAACACATTAGAAAAATTATCCATTATGATCAAGTAGGCTTCATACCAGAGATGCAGGGCTGGTTTAACATAAGCAAATCTATCAATGTTATCCATCTTATAAATAAACTGAAAGAAAAAAACCTTATGATCGTTTCATTCGACGCTGAAAAAGCATTTGACAAAATTCAACATCCCTTTATGATAAAAGTCTTGGAGAGATTAGGGATACAAGGGTCATACCTAAATTTAATTAAAGCTATATACAGAAAGCCGACAGCTAATATAAAATTAAATGGAGAGAAACTTAAAGCCATCCCACTAAAATCAGGAACACACCAAGGCTGTCCACTCTCTCCATACCTCTTCAATATAGTTCTCGAAGTTTTAGCAATAGCAATAAGACAACATAAGGGGATAAAGGGGATCCAAATTGGAAAGGAAGAAGTTAAACTTGCATTATTTGCAGATGATATGATAGTGTACATGAGCGACCCCAAAAACTCCACCAAAGAACTCCTACAGCTGATAAACGCCTTTAGTAACGTGGCAGGATACAAGATCAACTCCAAAAAATCAGTCGCCCTCTTATACACAAAGGATATGGAAGCAGAGAGGGAAATAAGAGAATCATCACCTTTCACGATAGCCTCAAACAGCATAAAATATCTTGGGGTAACTCTAACCAAGGAAGTGAAAGATCTATGTGACAAGAACTTTAAGGCATTGAAGAAAGAAATTGAAGAGGATTCCAGAAAATGGAAGGATCTCCCTTGCTCCTGGATTGGGAGGATCAACATAGTAAAAATGGCAATTCTACCAAGGGCAATTTATAGATTCAATGCAATCCCCATTAAAATCCCATCAAAAATCTTCACAGATCTTGAAAGGACAATAATCAACTTTATATGGAGAAACAAAAAACCCAGGATAGCCAAAACAATCTTATACAATAGAGGAACTTCTGGAGGCATTACCATCCCTGACTTCAAACTCTATTACAGAGCTACAGTAATGAAAACAGCGTGGTACTGGCATAAAAACAGAGCAGTCGACCAATGGAATCGTATAGAAGACCCAGATTTTAACCCACAAACCTATGAACAACCAATTTTCGATAAAGGAGCTAAAAGTATACAATGGAAGAAAGAAAGCATCTTCAACAAATGGTGCTGGCACAATTGGATGTCAACCTGTAGAAGAATGAAAATAGACCCATATCTATCACCATGCACAAAACTCAAGTCCAAATGGATCAAAGACCTCAATATCAATCTAAACACACTAAAACTGATAGAAGAGAAAATGGGAAGTACCCTACAACATATGGGCACAGGAGATCGCTTCCTATATATAACCCCAGCAGCACAGACATTAAGGGCAACATTGAATAAATGGGACCTCCTGAAACTGAGAAGCTTTTGTAAAGCAAAGGACACTGTCATTAAGACAAAAAGGCAGCCTACTGACTGGGAGAAGATCTTCACCAACCCCGCAACAGACAAAGGTCTGATCTCCAAAATATATAAAGAACTCAAGAAACTAGACTTTAAAAGGATAATTAACCCAATTAAAAAATGGGGCACTGAACTGAACAGAGAATTCTCAACAGAAGAAGTTAAAATGGCCAAAAGATACTTAAGGTCATGCTCAACCTCCTTAGCGATCAGAGAAAGGCAAATCAAAACAACTTTGAGATATCATCTTACACCTGTCAGAATGGCTAAAATCAAAAACACCAAGGATAGCCTTTGCTGGAGAGGTTGTGGAGAAAGGGGTACCCTCATGCATTGCTGGTGGGACTGCAAACTTGTGCAACCACTTTGGAAATCAGTGTGGCGGTTTCTCAGAAAAATTGGGATCAACCTACCCCTGGACCCAGCAATTCCACTCTTGGGAATATACCCAAGAGATGCCCTATCATATGACAAAAGCATTTGTCCAACTATGTTCATAGCAGCATTATTTGTAATAGCCAGACCCTGGAAGCAACCTAGACGCCCTTCAATAAAAGAATGGATGAAGAATGTGTGGAATATATATACATTAGAGTACTACTCTGCGGTAAAAAAAAAATGACTTCTCGAATTTTGCATGCAAATGGATGGAAATAGAAAATATGATCCTGAGTGAGGTAACCCAGACCCAAAAAGAAGATCATGGGATGTACTCACTCATAATTGGTTTCTAGCCATGAATAGGGGCCACTGAGTCTATAAGTTGTGATCCTAAAGAAGCTAAACAAGAGGGTAAAACCAAGGAAAAACATATAGATATCCTCCCAGCTATGGGAAATAGACAAGATTGATGGGCAAAAAATTGGAATCTTAGGGGGTGGGGTGGGATGGGGATGAGGGGTGATGGGGAGAGAAAAGTGTGAAGGAGAGTATGAGGGGAACTGGGTGAATCGGGGTGATTGAGGTTAAAGGAAGGTTGGATTGGGGAGCAGGGAATCTCATACCTTAGTTAAGGGAGCCATCTAAGGGTTGGCAAGAGACTTGAACTTGGAATGGCTACCAGATGCCCAGGGCAATGTCCCCAGTTAGTTCAATGGGGCACCTCAGGATAGGGAACCTGAAATGAACCTATCCTATAATCATACTGATGAATATCATGCATATCACCATAGAACCTTCATCTAGCGATGGATGGAGATAGAGACAGAGACCCACACTGGAGCACCGGACTGAGCTCCCAAGGTTATAATGAGGAGCAGAAGGAGAGAGAACATGAACAAGGAAGTCAGGACCATGAGGGGTGCACCCAACCACTGAGACAGTGGGGCCGATCTATTGGGAGCTCACCAAGGCCAGCTGGACTGCTACTGAAAAAAACATGGGATAAAACTGGACTCTCTGAATGTGGCAGACAATGAGAGCTGACGAGAGGCCAAGGAGAATGGCCCAGGAACTTTCATCTGGCGATGGATCGAGAGAGAGCCAGAGACCCAATTTGGAGCAACGGTCTGAGCTCTTAAGGTCCAAATGAGGAGCAGAAGCAGGGAGAACATGAGCAAGGAAATCAGGACCACGAGGCGTGCACCCACCCACTGTGACAGTGGAACTGATCTATTGGGAGCTCTCCAAGGCCAGCTGGACTGGGACTGAATAAGCATGGGTTGAAACTGGACTCTCTGAACAAGGCAGACAATGAAGGCTGATGAGAAGCAAAGGACAATGGCACTAGGTTTCGATCCTAATACATGATCTGGCTTTGTGGGAGCTTAGCCTGTTTGGATGCTCACCTTCCTGGACCTAGAAAGAAGTGGGAGGACCTTGGTCTTCCTGTAGAACAGGGAATTTGGACTACTCTTCAGTATCGAGAGGGAGGGGGAGTGGACTGGAGGGGAGGAGAAGTGGAGTGGAGATAGGGGGAGGGGAGCGGGGGAGGGGGCAATATGTGGGAGGAGGGGGAGGGAAATGGGAAACGGGGAGCAGTTGGAAATTTTAATTAAAAAAGAATAAAAAAATAAATAAATAAATAAAATGTAAGCATTAGCTAGTAACTGAGCTATTGGCTGAGAATTTGCAATTAATAATAAATCTCAATGTGGTTATTTGGGAGCAGCTGCTGGGACATAAATAAACTCGACCTACATAAAAAAAAAGAAAGAATATACCTTCTTCTCTGCAGCTTGGAACCTTCTCGAAAATAGACCACATACTTGGTAACAAAGCAAACTTACACAGTTACAAAAAATATTGGTAACCACCTGTGTCTTATCAGATCACCATGGATGAAATTTAGATTTCAACAACAATGCTATCCCCAGAAAGCCTATGAACTCATGGAAACTGGACAGTCAACTACTGAACCACACCTGGATCAAGGAAGAAATAAAGAAAGAAATTAATGTCTTTCTTGAATTCAATGAAAACGAAGACTCAACATACTCAAACCTATGGGACACTATGAAAGCAGTGCTAAGAGGAAAGTTCATAGCATTAAGTGCCCACTTAAAGAAAATGGAGAAAGCACACATTGGAGTCTTAACAGCCCACCTGAAAGCTTTAGAAAAAAAAAGAAGCAGACTCACCTAGGAGAAGTAGAAGACTGGAAATAATCAAATTGAGGGCTGAAATCAACAAAATAGAAACACAGAAAACAATCCAAAGAATCAATGAAACAAAAAGCTGGTTATTGGAGAAAATCAACAAGATTGATAAACCCCTATCCAAACTAATAAAACGGCGGAGAGAGAATACGCAAATTAACAAAATCAGAAATGAAAAGGGAGACATAACCACAGACACAGAGGAAATTCAGAGAATCATTAGATCTTACTACAAAAACCTGTATGCCACAAAATTAGAAAATGTAAAAGAAATGGACACTTTTTTAGATAAGTACCATATACCAAAGTTAAACCAGGACCAGGTGAACAATCTAAATAGACCTGTTAGTGGCAAGGAATTAGAAGTTGTTATAAAACCTCCCCACCAAAAAACGCCCAGGTCCAGACAGCTTCAATGCAGAATTCTACCAGAACTTCCAAGAAGACCTAATTCCTATAATCCTTAATGAATTTCACAATATAGAAACAGAAGAGTCATTGCCATATTCCTTTTATGAAGCTGCAGTTACTGTGATACCAAAACCACACAAACACCCAACCAAGAAAGAGAATTATAGGCCAATCTCACTCATGAACATCGACGCAAAAATACTCAATAAAATACTGGCAAACCGAATCCAAGAACACATTAGAAAAATTATCCATTATGATCAAGTAGGCTTCATACCAGAGATGCAGGGCTGGTTCAACATACGCAAATCTATCAATGTAATCCATCATATAAATAAACTGAAAGAAAAAAAACCATATTATCATTTCATTAGATGCTGAAAAAGCATTCAAAAAAATCCAACATCCCTTTAGGATAAAGGTCTTAGAGAGATTAGGAATACAAGGGTCGTACCTAAGTATAATAAAAGCTATTTATAGCAAGCCGTCAGCTAATATCAAATTAAATCGAGAGAAACTCAAAGCTATTCCACTAAAATCAGGAACACGACAAGGTTGTCCACTCTCTCCATACCTCTTTAATATAGTGCTTGAAATTCTAGCAATAGCAATAAGACAACATAAGGGGATCAAAGGGATTCAAATTGGAAAGGAAGAAGTTAAACTTTCATTATTTGCAGACGATATGATAGTGTACAAAAGCGACCCCAAAAATTCCAGCAAAGAACTCCTTCAGCTGATAAAAACCTTTAGTAGCGTTGCAGGATACAAGATCAATTCCAAAAAATCAGCTGCCCTCCTATACACAAAGGATAAGGAAGCAGAGATGGAAATCAGAGAAGCAAAACCCTACACAATAGCCACAAATGGCATAAAATATCTTGTGGTAACTCTAACCAAGGAAGTGAAGGATCTATTTGACAAGAACTTTAAGTCTATGAAGAAAGAAATTGAGGAGGATACCAGAAAATGGAAGGATCTCCCTTGCTCTTGGATTGGGAGGATCAACATAGTAAAAATGGCAATTCTACCAAGGGCAATTTATAGATTCAATGCAATCCCAATTTAAATCCCATCAAAATTCTTTACAGATTTCAGAGGACATTAATCAACTTTATATGGAGAAACAAAAAACCCAGGATAGCCAAAACAATCTTATGTAATAAAGGACAGTCTGGAGGCATTACCATCCCTGACCTCAAACTCTATTGCAGAGCCTCAGTATTGAAAACAGCTTGGTATTGGCATAAAAACAGAGAAGTCGATCAATGGAACCGAGTAGAAGACCCTATTTTAACCCACAAACATATGAACACCTAATTTTTGATAAAGGAGCTAAAAGTATTCAATGGAAAAAAGAGAGCATCTTCAACAAATGGTGCTGGCAGAACTGGTTGTCAACTGTAGAAGAATGAAAATAGTTCCATATCTATCACCATGCACAAAACTAAAGTCCAAATGGATTAAAGACCTCAATATTAGTCTGAACACACTGAACCTGATAGAAGAAAAAGTTGGAAGTACTCTACAACATATGGGTACAGGAGATCACTTCCTACATTTATCTCCAGCAGCATAGACATTAAGGACAACATTGAATAAATGGGACCTCCTGAAACTGATTAGCTTCTGTAAAGCAAAGGACACTGACACTAACACAAAAAGGCAACCCACTGACTGGGCAAAGATCTTCACCAACCCTGCATCAGACAAAGGTCTGATCTCCAAAATATATAAAGAACTCAAAAAACTAGACTTTAAAATGCTAATTAACCCAATAAAAAATGGGACACTGAACTGAACAGCGAATTCTCAACAGAAGAAATTTAAATGGCCAAAAGACACTTAAGGTCATGCTCAACCTCCTTAGCAATAAGGAAAATGCAAATTAAAACAACTTTGAGATACCATCTTACACCTGTCAGAATGGCTAAAATCAAAAACACCAATGATAGCCTTTGCTGGAGAGGTTGTGGAGAAAGGGGCACACTCATTCATTGCTGGTGGGAATGCAAACTTGTGCAACCACTTTGGAAATCAGTGTGGCGATTTCTCAGGAAATTTGATATCAACCTACCCCAAGATCCAGTAATACCACTCTTGGGAATATACCTAAGAGATGCCCCATCAAATGACAAAATTATCTGTTCAACTATGTTCATAGCAGCATTGTTTGTAATAGCCAAAACCTGGAAACAATCTAGATGCCCTTCAATGGAGGAATGAATGAAGAAAGTGTGGAATATATACACATTAGAGTACTACTCAGCGGTAAAAAACAATGACTTCTCGAATTTTGTGTGCAAATGGATGGAAATAGAAAACACTATCCTGAGTGAGGTATCCCAGACCCAAATAGAGGAACATGCGATGTACTCACTCATAATCGGTTTTTAGCCATAAATAAAGGACATTGAGCAAATAATTTATGATCCTAGAGAAGCTAAATAAGAAAGTGAACCCAAAGAAAATCATATAGTCATCCGCCTGGAGAGGGGAATTAGACAAGATTGCAGGGCAAAACCTGGGAACTTGCAGGTGAGGTGGCATGGGGCAAAGGGGAAATGGGATGAGAAACATGAGAAAGAGAGGATGGGAGGAGTTCGGGGGATTGGGATATTTGGGACATAGGAAGGGTGGATACGGGAGCAGCAAAGTATATATCCTAACTAAGGGAGCCATCTTAGGGTTGGCAAGAGACTTGACTCTAGAGGGGTTCGCAGGTGTCCAGGGAGATGTCCCCAGCTGGTACCTTGGGCAACTGAGGAGAGGGAACCTGAAATGATCCTATCCTATACTGATGAATATCTTACATATCACCTTAAAACCTTCATCTGGCGATGGATCGAGGTAGAGACAAAGACTCAATTTGGAGCAATGGTCTGAGCTCTTAAGGCCCAAATGAGGAGCAGAAGGAGGGAGAACATGAGCAAGGAAATCAGGACCATGAGGGATGCACCCACCCATTGTGACAGTGGAACTGATTTATTGGGAGCCCACCAAGGCCAGCTGGTCTGGGACTGAATAAGCAGTGTTGAAACTCGACTCTCTGAGCATGGCAGACAATAAAGGTTGATGAGAAGCCAAGGAAAATGGCACTAGGTTTCGAGCCTAATACATGAACTGGCTTTGTGGGAGCTTAGCCTGTTTAGAGGCTCACCTTCCTGAACCTAGATAGAAGAACTTCATCTTCCTGCAGGGCAGAGAATTTGGACTGCTCTTCAATATCAAGAGGGAGGGGGTATGGTGTGGGGAAAGGTGAAGAGGAGTGTGGATACGGGGAGGGGAGTGGAGGGAGGGGACAAAATTTGGGAGGAGGGGAGGGAAATGGGAAACAGGGAGCAGGTGGAAATTTTAATTAAAAAGAATAAAAAAAAAAGAAATGGGCTAGTCCAGGTGCGAGAGTTAGCTTAGAAGAGGCTAGATATAATGGGCTAAGCAGTATTTAAAAGAATACAGTTTGTGTGTTGTTATTTCGGGGCATAAGCTAGATAGGCGACCAGAAGCTGGGGCAGCAGGAACACAGCCCACAGCTCCTACTACACATAATAAATAAATAAATATTTAAAAGAGTACTGGCTGCTCTTTCAGAGAACCCAGGTTCAATTTCCAGCACCCAAGCCTGTGTCTGTAACTCCAGTTCCAGTGCTTATGACACTGTCACACAAACATACATGCAGACAAAACACCAATGAAAATGAAATAAATAGGAAAAATTTAATCCAAATCCTCTAACAATATAGTCAGGAAAAACAACTAAAACATATAGGGAAATGGGAAATGGGGAGCAGGTGGAAATTTTAATTAAAAAAGAATAAAAATAAAAAAAAAACATATACGGTCATGTGATAGTTCCTGAACTTTCTTTGTTGTTGCTATTTAACAATGTTCTCATAAAGTAAAAGACTTTGTAATTCATGCACAAGCACAGAACCAGAAGAAAAAGAATTCAGTAATAATAATGAGAAAATCTGGGGAGAACGCATAACATGTTTAAATTATAACATATACATTACTAAAGCCAAGATGCCGGAAAATTAAACACCAAAATCCAGTTGATACAAATACATTACTAGTGCTAGACATGTGGCTCCATTAATGGGATGTTCACCTAATAGGCAGCAAGCCGTGGTTTCAATCCCGAGCATGGCATATGACTAAGCAGAGTGATCCTAGACGGTAATCCCGGCACTTAGGAAGTGTGGGTTTGATGAGGATGAGAAGTTCAAGGGTTTTCTCAAGTAGCCGGAAAGTATGATCACAGCCTGGGATACAGGAAACTCCATCTCCCATGTAAAAAATTAAAATGTTTTACACTGAGGGTTAACATATTAATCAAAGTAAATTAAATTTATGGTACTACCTAAGTTATTTATTGTATAAAACAACAGCAACTGAAAACCACAAGCAACTCAAGACAACATGGATGCTGCTCTGATAAGGAATCCTGCCTAAACTTTGGTCCTAAATACTCAATTCAGCAGCCAGATTTTCTAACAGACGAGAACATAACATTTCCAGTCACTGAAAGCCAAACAATAATAGCCATGCATTTAGAAGAGGATTAGTGAGGGGCCCTGGGCTTTTATAAAGGACTATGAAATGAAAATCACTGGCCTTCCACAACACAAGAAAACAGGGAATGAGAGGAGCATAATTATGATACAAAGAGGACAGGGGAGCAATTGTGTGAAAGAACTGGCAGAAAAAAGGGCGGGGGGTGTAGTACTAAGAGCAGCGGGGCTGCGTCCCCAGCACCTGGTCGCCCGCATGGCTAGCTTATGCCCCGAAATAATTACACGGAAACTGTATTCTTTTAATCACTGCCTGGCCCATTAGTTCCAGCCTCTTATTGGCTAGCTCTTAAATATTGATCTAACCCATTTCTAATATTCTGTGTAGTACCACAAACTGGCTTACCAGGAAAGATCTTAACCTGCATCTGTCTGGAGTGGGAGAATCATGGCGACTTCTGACTCGGCATCTTTCTCCCAGCATCCTGTCTGTTTACTCCACCCACCTAAGGGCTGGCCTATAAATGGGCCAAGGCAGTTTCTTTATTACTTAACCAATGAAACAACAGATAGAAAGATGACCCACCTCCATCATTTCCCCTTTTTCTGTTTAAACAAAAAAGATAGACTTTAACTTTAACATAGTAAAATTACATATAACAAAACAGTTATCAAGCAAGAATTACAGTTACAATATTTATATCTATTATATCTCTTATCATAACTAAGGAAAACTATAACTATCTATCCATTCTTCAACTCCATCAAAGACTCCAGAAGGATATAATATTATCTAAGTAAACAAGAAATAAGAAACTTCAAACTTTAAAAATGACAGAGACATCTCGCTTCCTGGACAGTCACCCAAAGTTCTTTTGTACTGTTGGGGCATCCATCTTCAGCCTTCAGGTCCATAGTATCCAGCAGACATTTTTCATCAAACAGGAAATTCCAAAGACAGTTCAGTCACTTTTTGCTGTGTCCTGCAGAATGTCTCGCAGACTCTTTTATGAGTCAGGAACCCCGAAAGACCATCTCACCTTTAGGCAAGTTTAGCAGTCCTCTTTCTGCAGGTTCTCTGTGTCCAGTTTATGCAACAGTCCAGGCAAGAGCAGTTTCTTGCCCAAATGGCTATCAAACTCCATAAGGAGCCTCTTCAATGCCCATCTTCCTCTTGAAGTAGCTGGTGCTGCCAGAAGCAGACGTGTTTCATTGTCATGAAAAGGCCTAAATTATTAAAACATTTAAAATGCCATATTTTGTAGTCTTTGAAAGATATGAAGAATGCCTATCTAACTGAAATATATCTCTATATATCTAGAAAATCTAACTAACATGACTACAAGCTTGATTATTATTGATGATTGTCCATTAACAACCTATATTTCCTCATTATACATTACATTTTAAATAAACTATACAATCACAATACAGTAATCAAGATCAGAAATACATATACATATAACAAAATTGACCTTAAAATCCATACCAATGCAAATTATTCATATCTATATCATATCCCCCTTTAAATGTAAAAGAACATTTATAAACCATATTTGGGAACATGGGCGCAGTTTTTCTCTCCAAACTGCTTCCTGCTGAATGGGGACGCTGTATTCAGATCTTTCATGGTGTAACCTGTGTGTCAGGGTCATCTCAGTTGGCAGTTGAGTGAAGTAATTTTCTGAAGGTGTTCACAGCAACCGTTCAAAAGGGCGTGGTCTATCATACCATATTGGGATAGACGCAATCCACAGAGTCTCATCCTCTGTGAAAACAAAAGAAGACCCTCTCCAAAGCATCATATCCTTAGACCCATATTCTGAAATCATAATACCCTTATATCCATTCTGGTTTAGCTTGGCAGCCCATATAATGAAATGTCTCTATGTACTTAGCTCCTTTACAGTCAAAAATTTTAAAGAAAACACAATAATACAAAGAATCCAGACTCTCTGTGAATTTTCCATTTTTACGTGGCTTATTTTCTTTATTTCTTTTAATCTATATATATATCTGTACTCTGTCTCTTTAAAGACTTTACCCTTTTTTTAAGGCACTAACTTTATTATTTATATATTTTTTTTCTCTCTCAAGTCTACGTACACTCATCCAACACTGTGGTCTTTTATGTCTGAATCTGTTTTATTGTGAATCTGTAATTTTTTTTACTATCCAGGAGCATTTCTTAAAATATTAAGCATTTCTTAAAAACTTAAGTTGCACCATGTACAGGTAATACGGTACCACCTGTGTCCTGCCCAGTCTAAACCTTAACTGTGCTATTATTATGGTAATTATGGTAGTTCCTGCCTGAGACCAGCACAGTTCATTATGGAGGAGCTGAGCTGCTCCTGCCTCAGAGCCATTTGGTGCCCCTGAGCCACATACAGTTTCAGGCACACAGCAGTCCACATTGCCATCAAGCAAGCCATAGCACTTTACTCCAAATGCTCCATTCAAAAGCTCTGTCTCCCACAGGAGCCAGACAGAAATTGCAATGGCAGCACAGCCCAGAAAGTCAGCATTTTAAAACAGCCAGTTTTTTTCTGCTGCTGAGTCAGGACAATTTCTTTGCAGCATGCAACCCATAAACAGCAAAATGCTGTCTTAAATTCTCTCTCTCTCCTTTTTAAGCCCTCTCAGGTTTTACGTGGAGTTCATTAGCATGTTGGGTGCCACTCTGTTGAAATATGAGTGGCGGGGCTGCGTCCCCAGAACCTGGCTGCCCGCATGGCTAGCTTATGCCCCGAAATAATTACACAGAAACTGTATTCTTTTAATCACTGCCTGGCCCATTAGTTCCAGCCTCTTATTGGCTAGCTCTTACATATTGATCTAACCCATTTCTAATATTCTGTGTAGTACCACGAACTGGCTTACCAGGAAAGATCTTAACCTGCATCTGTCTGGAGTGGGAGAATCATGGCGACTCCTGACTCAGTTTCTTTCTCCCAGAATTCTGTTCTGTCTACTCCGCCTACCTAATTTTCTGTCCTATTAAAGGGGCCAAGGCAGTTTCTTTATTACTTAACCAATGAAACAACAGATAGAAAGATGACCCACCTCCATCAGGGGGGGAGAGCTAAAAGGGCACTGGGGATTCAACTCAGAGGTAAAGCATTGTTGCTTTACCTAGTTTAAACTTCAGCACCGGAAAAAAAAAAAGGAAAAGGAGAGCGAGGTACAGATGACTAAGGACAGTTATTTCCAGGAGAAAGGACACTGAGAAACTTGCTTGAAACTAACAATGGAGCCTGGAGAAGAAAGCTGTGCAAGTAAAGCTAAAAGAAAAGGTCCTGTGCCTTCGGTCACTCTTTCCTGGGACAAGTCTCCCCATGAAATGATTAGTGACGCCTTCTGGATGGAGGAACGCAGACCCAATGCTGTGCAAGGACTGGTAAAGCGATTTTCCATTCAGACTGAATGGAGAACAAAAAGCATCACAGGAAAGGACCAGGAGGAAATGGTTCTAGGACACTAGCAAACTGCGGGGATTCAAAATTGGTCTTGGTGAACAATTTTCAACAGGAAGTATAGCATATGGTAATCCCCAACTAAGGCAGAACCAAAGTAGTGAGGAATCTCTGGGCTGGGCACAGTTCAGCAGGAAAGCGCTTGTCTGGCACACTGGGTTCCATTCCCAGCGCCACAAAAAAGGAGGAGGAGGAGGAGGAGCAGGAGGAGGAGGAGGAGGAGGAGGAGGAGGAAGAGGAGGACGAGGACGAGGACAAGGACGAGGATGAGGACGAGGAGGACTACGAAGACTAGGAGGAGGACAAGGACTAGGACCAGGGAGGCAGAGTCTGGGATGGGAACTAGAAACCCGGTTTCCCTCCCCCGTGACCTTGGACAAGTCACTTCACTTCCCCGTGCCCTCTGCTACTGGACAACAGTAACTGTGTCCCACGGTAGGACTGCTCAATGGCTTCCATAGTGGTATTAGCACAGCAATTCGCGCAATGCCTTGTGCTCTGTGTAACAAGTGCAAGGTAATTTACCAGGTCCATTCTGAGGGCTCCACAGGCAACGCTGGTGGAAGCTCTCAGAGAAGGAGGCAGGGCAGGGAGAAGGAGTAGGTCCAGGAGCTGGCAAGGTCCCAGGGCTGCACTTGGGCGAGGTAGTCCTCATGACCGGAGCTCTCAGGTGAAAGAATGTGGGAGAACTCTTCTCCCAGGACCAACATCACCAGGACGCTCTCATCCCTGCACTCAGAGCAGGCGCCTTCTCCTGACTGAAGAGCTGCTGCTGGAAGGGAGCTGCGGCCCAACAGAGCCAAGCCTCACCCTCTCTCCAGACAGGTTCCTGAGCAGAGCCTCGCCCAGGACGCAGGCCTGCCACTGTCCCTTCTGCCAGCTGCCGCACTCGCCTACTCTTGCCGACCCGGCCCCGCCCCGGTACCTGAGCATGGGCCCTATATAGGCCCTGTATGTGCTCTTAATCTCCTTCAGGATCCGCTCGTGCTCCGCTGCGGACTCCAGGTTCTCCTCCGCCATCTTCGCCCGTTTCATCGCACTGCAAGGCCCTGTGGCCCTTGCTCACCAGGGACCCCCAGCACCATGAGCCTAGGTTCCATGGCCTCTGGGCCAGCACCCCACAGAGCGAACCCGCCCTCGGATGCCACGCCCCTAGTCATCACTCAGAGCTCAAGAGTCGTGCACTGCCACATGGGATGGGTAGTTCGCTGAGTGAGGCCGAGCTGGGTTCTATCCTTTCACTCCTTGGATCTGTGCCAATTGCTAGGACTTTGATATAGAAAGAGCACTTCACGACACCTGTATACAGTGACATTAAATCAGACAGTGATATTAACTTTTCACAATTATTTTAATGTGTATGGGTATTTTGCCCTACATGTTTGCTTGGTACCCAAGGAAGCTAGAAAAGGGTGTCAGATCACCTGGAATTGGAGCTACAAATGATTGTGAGGTGCCCTGTGGTGCAGGGAATGGAACTCCAATCGTCTGGAAGGGTTATAAATGCTCTTATCAACTGATCCTTCTCCACAGCCCCTAACTATGAGGCCCAAGTTGCCCTGGAACTCAAGATCCTCCTGCCTCCACCAAAAAAAAAAGAAATTATAATATAATTACAAGTTTTCTCCCTTCCCTTCCCTCCCTTCAAAGCCTCCCATATACCCCTCCCCAGTCTCCTTCAAAAAATGATCTCTCTTTTCACTGCTATCACATGCATATAGAAATACATACATACATAAATATAACGTGATCAGTTTGCAAAATGTAACATGTATTATGTTTGAGGGTATGACAATTTCTGCCTCCACCTCTTTTTTATCTATTTATTTTACATCCTGACCCCCTCCCCATACTCCTCTCTCTCATTTCACTCCTCCTTCCACCCGTGAGCCCTCTCCTCTAAAGTCTCCATCCAGGAAAGAGCAGGTCTCCTAGGATTATCAATAAAACATCACATATCAAGTTGCAGTACGAGTGAGCACCTCCCCTGTATTAAGGGTGGGCAGGGCGACCCAGTATGAGAAGTAGGGTCCCCGAAGTCAGTATAAGAGTCAGAGACAGACCCTGTTCCCGCTATTAGGAGTCCCAAAACTGTAGAATATTCAGAATGCCAGTGTAGGTCCCATGCAGGCTCCCTGGTTGTCGGTTCAGTCTCTGCGAACACTTATGAACCCAAATTAGTTGACTGGGTGAGCCTTCCCACGGTGTCCTTGATCCCGCTGGCTCCTACACATCTTTCTTCTGCTCCTCTGCAGGATTCCCAGACTCTACCTCATTTTTGGCTGTGGGTCTCTGCATCTGCCTCCATAAGTTGTTGATAACACCTCTCTGATGACAATTGGGCCAAGCACTAATCTGGTCACTGGAGACAGCCAGTTCAGGCTACTTATCCACTGTTGCTAGGAGTCTAAGATCGGATCCTCCACATAGACTCCTGGGAGAGTCATCAGCACCAACCCCAAAATGCCACCCCAGGCCAACCCCCTCAGCACTCTCCCTCCTCATACCTCCCCCAACCTGACTGCTCAAGTTCCCATCTTCACCTGCTCTCAGTGCACTCAAGAAATCTCTTCTGTTTCCCCTTCCCAGGGAGATTCATGTGCCCCCGTAGTCCTCCACCCATCATGAGCTCTCTTGTTAACCAATCTCTAAGGGTCTGTGAATTGTAGTATAGTTTGCCTTTATTTTACAGCTAATATACACTATGTGTGAGTACATGCCATGTGTGTCTTTATCAGCCTGGGTTACCTCACTTCCGATGATTTTTTTTTTCTAGTTCCATCCACTTACTTTCAAATTTCCTTGTATCCTTGTTTTTAACAGCTGAGTAATAATCCCAGTGTGTAAATGAACCACATTTTCTTCATCCATTCCTCAGAAGAGGGACATGAAGATTGTTTCCAGGTTCTCAATATTACAGATAAAACTGCCATGAACATAATTAAACAAGTGTCCTTGTGGTATAATTGAGCATCCTCTGGGTATATGCCCAATAGCAGTACAGCTATGGCTTGTGGTAGGTTGATCCCCAGTTTTCTGAGGAATCACCACACTGACTTCCAAAGTGGCTGGAAAAGTTGTCACTCCCACCAGCATTGTAGGAGTGTTCCCCTTGTTCCACATCCTCTTCAGCTTGCTCCTTGTGTTTTTAATCTCAGCCTTTCTGACAGGTATAAGATTGAATCTCAGAGTCAGTTTGATGTGTATTTCTCTGATGACTAAGAATGTTAAACATCTCAAGTGTTTTTCAGTCATTTGAGATTCTTCTGTTGAGAATTTTCTGCTTATATCTGCACCCCATTTTTTTACTTGGACTATTTGGTTTGTTGATACCTAGTTTCTTGAATTCTCTACATATTTTGGGCATCAAGCCTCTGTCGGATGTTGGTTTGGTGAAGATCTTGTCCCATTCTATACCCTGCCATTTTGTCCTATTGATGGTGTCCTTTGCCTTACAGAAACTTCAGTTTCATGAGGACCTACTTATTAATTGTGTGTTGTATATTGTGCTGTTGGTATTCTGTTCTGGAAGTTGCTGCCTGTGCCATGCATTCAAAATTATTTCCCACTTTTCTATCAGGTTCAGAATACTTGTTTCATATTGAGGTCTTTGATCACTTGGACTTGAGTTTTGTGCAGGGTGATAAATATGGATCTGTTTTCATTATTCTACATGCTGACATCCAGTTGAAGTTGCTTTTGTTTTTGTTTTGGTTTTGATTGTGGTTTTGTTTGGAGACAGGGTCTCATTAGATAGCCCTAGCTGACCTGAAACTCGCTAGGTAGATCAGGTTGGCCCTGAACTCACAAAGACCAACCTGCCTCTGCCATCCAAGTTCTGGGTTTAAAGATGTACCACCACACCTGTTTGTTTTAATTAAAATAAAATCACATCATTTCCCTTTCCTTCCTCCCTCCATCTATGCACTACCCCAATTAACACCTTCCAAATTCCTGGCCTCCTCTTCTCCAATTGTGAGCATGTGTCTGTGTGTGTGTGTGTGTGTGTGTGTGTGTGTGTGTGTACACAGATAAATATAGAGATACAATACTATCAGTGTTGATGTACATGATTTCAAGACTGCCACTTGGTTGCCGAGCCATGGCAGCACACATCTTTAATCCCAGCACTCAGAAGGTACAGACAGACATATCTCTGTGAGTTTGAGGCCAACCTGGTCTACAAGAGCTAGTTCCAGGACAGGCTCCCAAGCTACATAGAAACCCTGTCTTGAAAAAACTGAGAGAGACAGAGAGACAGAGAGAGAGAGAGAGAGAGAGGGGGGGGGGAGGGAGAGAAGGAAGGAGGGGGAGTGGGAAAAATAAGAAAAGACTGGCCACTTGGTATTGGAGAACCGACTTGGAGGCTCCCATGGGGAAAGACTCCTTCTCCCTCTCTCTCTTTCTCAGCATTCCTTAATTGCTTATAGTTCTTCTCCAGGGCTGGGGCACACATGTTTCCCGCTTCTGCTTTAGCTTGCCTATTGTTGTTTTCCTCATTCAGGTCTTGTTTAAGCAGCCATACAGTTGCATTATCACAGGTTTAGCTTGCCTGTGGCTTCTAGGAGACACAAACTCAAAGCAGAATTCCTCATCTCTGACTTTTGAAATCTTTATGACGCTCTCTTCTGAAATGTTCCCTGAGTCTTGGGTACAGGATTTGTGTTGTAGATGAATCCACCGGGGCTGGGCACCCATGATCAGTTGTTCTCTATATTTTGGCTACTTGTGTTCTGTAATGGTTACTGTCTGTTGCAAAGAGTTCTTTGATGAGGTTGGGAGTGACTTATCAGGTATTTAGAAGGCATTTGGAATTATACTGGTTTAATAAAGTAGCAGTAGTACATGCTCCCTTATGATCTATAACCACACTAGCCCGATAGGTGACTACGTTTCAGTACCAGGCATGCTTTCCCCCACACCCCACCCCAAAGTGGGCTTTAAAAACCAGTAGACAACTTCTGGTTACCACCAAAACATAGAGTGTCATGAATGCACCTTTACAGAGATCTTCTATGCTGGTGCTTGCTGTTCTTTGTAGGACTATTGGTTGCTTCATTCTCTCATATTTTGAAAAATACGTTCCAGTTCTATGAAAGTTAGTCCTCAGGGAGGAGATTTTTAGGGCAGATGCAGCTCTGAGTCTAATGTCGAAAGTGCATAGTATATTCAGCAATAGAAACTGAGCCCCACCCTCTGATAAACAAGACAATGACAATAGCATGTACTCTTTCAGCAGTCTCTTGAACTCCCCGAACTAACACTCAAAAGGGGGCTTCTCATATTCATTACTGGGGTTCTTTATTAGGTAGTTTATAGCTCTTGAGGGGAACATGGTCAGTCCAAGTGGCTTAATCTCATTTAAACTATTCCTTCGTTTGTATACACACATTTGTATTATGTGTAATTTTGGGTAAATGAAAAATATGATGCCTTGTGGCATTGTCAAGCATCCTTAGGAGCCAGGTTTGGTAGCACATTCATTAGTCCCAGCCCTCAGGAGGCAAAGGTACGCAGATCTCAATACCAGTATGGAATTGAGACAGGAGGATCATTGTGAGCTGGAAGCTAACACGGGTGTGTGCTGAGTTCCATGCCAAATTGGGTGGGAGAGTAGACCCTATTGAAGAGACAAAGGAAAAGAAAGATGAGAGGGAGGGAGAAAGGGAGGAAAGGAAACAGGCTAGAGGGAAAGAAAAGGAAGGGAAGAAGGAAAGGAAGGAAGGAAGGAAAGAAAGAAAGAAAGAAAGAAAGAAAGAAAGAAAGAAAGAAAGAAAGAAAGAAAGAGAAGGAAAAAAGAAAGCTACCTATATACCTTGGCAAGAAATTGTGCCACAGAGTGAATGCATTTGTGTTTTATTCTAAACTTCCACTGCTCTAACAGTTCATATATATCAAAAGCACCTAGAAAAACACATTTATTCTTTTTAAATACAGACTAAAGGTCCCAGCTAATTGCCTTGTTCCCCTGCCCACTACCTACTCAAACACGCAGCCACTGGTGAGTCTCTCTCTTTTCTGTGTCTTTCTCTGTTTCTGTCTCTGTGTTTGTGTGTTTTTCTTGCACATAAACAACTTTCAGGCAGTTCAGCTGCTCTGTCATATGTTAAACACCCAGGGAATCACCAAGCACAGAAGATGGCCATAAACAGCAAGAATAAGGCAAATACAATATAAAAATTTCAATTGGTTTAATAGACAAAGCAAATTAAAACAAATAAACTGACATAATACCTTGAGTGACCCACCATAAAATTTACAAACCCACAGAAATATACTAAGGGAACACATTCTATCTGCAATCATAGATGAGAATTGGCTCTCATTCCCTGACAGGTGTATTAAGTGTTAGGTACACACTTCTCTCTTATTTTCTGACATTTGTTTCTCTCTACTTTGGTTAATAGGAAGAGTATGCTACAAACTGTTTTTCTCTGATGGTTTAGTGTTCACACATGTAGAAGGAGCTGTGGGCAGGCCTGTTTTATGTACCACTCGGCTCCCACATGGCTAGCTGTACACCTGAAATAACAACACACAAATTGTATTCATTTATACACTGCCTGGCCCATTAGCTCTATCTTCTTATTGGCTAATTCTCACATCTTGATTAACCCATTTCTAATAATCTGTGTAGCACCACGAGGTTGTGGCTTACCGGGAAAGAATCAGCATGTCTGTCCTGATGGCTGGTTCCATGGTGTCTGACCCAGAAAGAAGAGGCATGGCGATTGCCTCACTTCCCTCTTCCTCCAAGCATTCTGTTCTGTCTACACCATCCACCTAAGGGCTGGCCTATCAAATGGCCAAAGCAATTTCTTTATTAACCAATGAAATCAACACAAAACAGAAGACCCTCCAACATCACACACAGAGTCTTGCCCTCTAAGTCGTGCTGGACTGAAACACAGTGTGTATGTAGTCTAGGCTGACTTTATAGTCCTGAAGATGCTGCTCCTTCAGTTCCTCCTTAGCTGCACTGAAACACTGTTAGTATTGTGGGTTAATGAGGGACTCATATAGCCCAGGCAGGCCACTCTGTAGCCAGTGATGACCTTGAGCAGGATCCTCATCTTCTCAACTCTAACCACCCACTGCAGGAATTCCTGCTCTCGAGCCACTCTGCCATAATAAGTAGGAAAACCTCCAGGTCAGGGTAGGCATGGGTGAGTTCCAGGCTGAATAGAAACTTGTCTCTAAAAGAATATGCAAATTCTTCATGTTCTGAACTATCAAATCTGGGGAGCAGGGCTGGCGAGATGGGTGGACGGGACTGTGTGACAACAGGACATGCCAGCATCCTTGTGTCATCTTCGCCTGCTGGGGAAGGGAGCAGGTGTGGGAACTTGCTAGCCCATATCAGTGAGACACCCTGTCTCAAAGATTAAGGTAGTGAAGCACCCATTTGCCTCAAGATGGGGAGCTAGATGCAGGCAGATAGATCTCTGTGAGTTCAAGGACAGCCCGTTCTAGAGAGCCAATTCCAGGACACCCAAGTAAACACAGAGAAACCCTGTCTCTAAAAACAAGCAAAAAGATTTAAGGAACAAAAGCATTTGATGAATATTCCTGGTCTATGTGTGTGCTCAAAGGGTGAGGACACACAGACAGCCAAACACACACAACCACACACAACCACACACAGACCTATGGCCATGCATATATCATGCACAAACACATATATGCATTTTGTAGAGTTCTTTAACCCTGTCCTTGTCTGTTCCCCTTCACTGCTGACTGTACCTTGTACTCATGGTCTTTTTTCTTTGTGAAACCACATGACTCCTAAACCTTACAGCGACATACCTATTAGTTCCTTATAATAAAGAATCCTTTCTTTTTCTCTCTCTTGTTTTGACTCCGGTATACTGTGTGTAGTCCCGGCTGCCAAGGAATGTCAATCATCCTACACTCAACCAACTGAATGCAGGGGAGAGAAGTATGTAATTTGTCTTGGCGGGTTTTGCGAGTTTGATTTTTTAAATCCTCTGTGTAGGGGTGGATGGCCTTGATCTTTTAATCCTTCTGCCTCCACGTACCAAATGTAGGGATTACAGGAATTCCACACCAAGCCTGGTTTGTTTGGTTCTGTGGACCAAATTCAGTTTGCTGCATAGCAGCAAGTGCTGCCCAACCGAGTCAAACCTAGAGCTCATGCAGGCTAGCCTCAGACTCACTATAGCTGAGAAATACCTCCTAATGGAGTTGCAGATCTTGCCCATTTACCCTGATTTTTCTCTTGCTTTCTTTTTCTCTTTTTTTTCTCTTTTAGCCTTTCTAGATGACCCATTTTTTTAGACTGAGAGTCTTTTGAATTTCCACACACGAGGTGTAGCTGGACACCACTCGTCTTCTGAAGCTGATGAGCACTGTTCTGGGTGGGCGGTTAGGACAGGAGGATGTTCCAGTCCCCTGTCATCTCAGAGAGTCCCTGGATTTTCCCTATGTATCCAGGCAGCTTTAAAGGTCTGTTCTGACCAACAGCCCTCAAGTTGGTCTCGTCTAACTCTCTATGCAACTTCATGCGACAAAATGGAAGACACCAGCCTTAACATGCCTAAGTCCAGAACTCAGGCTGATGAAACTAGGAAAATGGAGACTCACCCCACTGCTTGTTGGTTTAGTCACCTCAGCCCTTGGGGCAATTTCTTATCCCTTGCATTTAGACAGTTCTACGGAATTCATGGATTTGTCTTAAAATGAGATGCTAGATGAAGGAGTATGCCTAGAATCCCAGGACTCTGGAGGCCAAGACTAGAGACTAGCCACAAATTCAAGGCCAGCCTGACCTACATGAAGAACAGTAGTCTAGCTTTGGTGGCTCTCTCTCTAAAACACAGAAAGTGAACAACAGGACTAATGCTCAGTGTGCCTAGCATCCACACTGACTTTGGCACTGGGTTCTTTAGCATAAAATAAAACCAGGTGGAGCATGCCGGGAATCACAGTATTGGGGGGCAGACACAAGAGACCAGGGAGTCAAGGTCATCTTCCAACACAGAAAGTTTGAGGCCAGTCTAGGAGGAATGATACTCTATTTTAAAACAAACAACACCTACCCCCAAATCTTAATGCCCCAGTCTGAGAAAACAGTGACATAGCAACCTGTTACAGCCACATATTCCTTGTGAATCAAAAGATCTTTCTGATAGAAGAAAATCGGGCATCCAGATGTGCAGGGCTATTCCCTGTGACTCACATCTGGAACTGGCCTGAGCATTAAGTTCATCCTTGTGAACAGCACTGAGGAGTTGTTCAGTACTTACTCCCTGCTGGCCCCATTGGAGGCACTGACAGGAAAGTTCAGGGCATGGAGACCACCACCTGTGCCAATAAGAAAGGCAGGAAGGCTGGTGGTCAAGCAACCCGTCAGAAACTCTGATGTTGTGCTGCCCCCTTGTGGCACTTCTGTAGCAGTTCCGTGTTAGTGCACCTGGTTTATTGGGGTCCCTGATTCAACTCCTGCCAAAACCTGGTGTGACTGGGTGTGTTGGGAGGAGGCTTCCACTGCTCTGTTCCTATCTAACGTGATTTTATCCTTCTTTACTTAATTCCATTTCTACATTATCGTAATAGAAGAACAAATAGCTTTTATAGGGGATGTCCTTGAAGAAACTGCATAGACCACTCTGCGGTTCTTCCTTGCCCTGCCGCTCATAATGAGAGACGACTGGCCAAGAAGCAAGAGTATGAAATCGGCACCCTGGGCGAGATTCAGAAGCACAGGAATCCTGAGACAGTGACTGTCTGTCTGTACAATGCCTGTTCACCTTGTTTGATATGAGTTCATTGTGTAGAATGCAAGGAAAACAGCCAGCAGACTTGTTATTGCTGGCCACCCCAGCACCCGGAGATGGAGACAGGTGAATCTCCATTTTTGTTTTGTCGTTGTGAGTTTTTCCTTTGGAGACAGTTTTTATGTTTGGTCCTTCTTCTGTAGACCAGGCTGGCCTTGAACTCACAGACATCTGCCTGCTTCTGACTCCTGAATGCCAGGATTGTAAATGTGTGCTACCCTTTGAGGCAGATGCATCTTGACCTCACTGGCCTAGAGAAAGCCTGTGTTAAATCACAAGGTGTACAGCAGCCATGAATTGACATTTGACACTGAACACCTGTGATACACACACATAACTTGAGCTTGCATGTGTATGTGTTTATGGACACTGGTGCACATGTACACAAGTGTAAACATATAATGTGTGAATGTATGTGCACACACTTAAGTCAAAATAGTGGTTAAAAGAAAGCACAAGGTCAGCCTGGAGGTGGTATAGACCTTTGTCCCAGCACTTGGGAGGCAGAGGCAGGTAGACCTCTGTGAGGTCAAGGTCAGCTTGATCTACAAAACAATTTGTAGGAATCCTGGGATACCCACAGACCCACTCTATTAAAAAGGGAAAAATTTACAATAAAGGAACTTCTGGAGGCATTATATTCCCTGACTTTAAACTCTACTACAGAGCTACAGTACTGAAAACAGCCTGGTATTGGCATAAGAACAGACAGAAAGACCAATGGAACCAAATAGAAGACCTGGATATCACTCCACACATCTTCAAACACCTGATTTTGGACAAAGTAAAAAATATCAAATCGAAAAAAGAAAGCTTATTTAACAAGTGGTGCTGGCATAACTGGATATCAACATGTAGAAAAATGAAAATAGACATATATCACCTTGCACAAAACTCAGGTCCAAATGGATCAAAGACCTCAACATAAAGCCAGCCACATTGAACCTTATAGAAGAAAAAAATGGGAACCACTTCCTAAATATAACCCTATCAGCACAGACACTGAGAGAAACAATAAATGGGACCTCCTGAAACTGAAAACCTTTTGTAAAACAAAGGACGTGGTCAACAAGACAAAATGACCGCCTACAGAATGGGAAAAGATCTTCACTAACCCCATATCAGACAGAGGTCTGATCTCCAAAATATACAAAGAACTCAAGAAATTGAACACCAAAAGATCACATAATCCAATAAAAATAATGGAGTACAGACCTAAACGGAGAACTCTCAACAGAGGAATCTAAAATGGCTGATAGACACTTAAGGAAATGTTCTACATCCTTTGTTATCAGAGAAATTCAAATCAAAATAACTCTGAGATTCCATCTTACACCTGTAAGAATGGCCAAGATCAAAAACACTGATGATAGCTCATGCTGGAGAAGGTGTGGGGAAAAAGGGAACACTTCTGCATTGCTGATGAGATTGCAAGCTGGTACCCCCCCCTTTGTATGTCAGTGTGGTGACTTATCAGAAAATTAGGAAACAACCTTCCTCAAGACCCAGTAATACCACTTTTGGGTATATATCCAAAGGATGCTCAATCATGCTACAAGGACATGTGCTCAAGTATGTTCATAGCAGCTTTGTTTGTCATAACCAGAACCTGGAAACAATCTAAATGCCCCTCGACCAAAGAATAGATGAGGAAAATGTACATTTACACAATGGAGTATTATACATCAGAAAAAAATAACAACATCTTGAATTTTGCAGGAAAATGGATGGAGCTAGAAAACATCATTTTGAGTGAGGTAACCCAGACTCAGAAAAATAATTATCACATGTACTCACTCATAGGTGGTTTTTAAATGTAAAGAAAAGAAAGCCAGTTTACAATCCACAATCCCAGACAATTTAGGCAACATTGAGGAACCTAAGAAAAAATTACATAGATATAATATACATGGGAAGTAGAAAGAAGAAAAGACAAGATCTCCTGAGTAAATTGGGAGCATGGAGATCTTGGAGGAGAATTAAAGGGAAGAGGGGAGAGGCAGGGAGGGGAGCAGAGAAAAATGCAGAGCTCAATAAATATCAATTTTTAAAAAAGGAAAACAGATGGGTACCGGGGAATGGGCTATTGCTGTGAAGGGCAGTTAAAAGAAATAAAAAACAAAACAAACAAACAAACAAAAAAGCAGCACTAAGTTAGTTGAAGAAACAGGTAGCATTCTGGTGGCCAGACCTAGGAGAATGAGACAGGATGCTGCTGCTATGGACACTGGGTGGTCCTCTATGGATGCTAGATGGTTGGCACAGCCCAGCAAGCCAAGCTTTGGGGAATCTTATTATGCTGAATAGATTTCAGTTGGTGTGCTGACAAGGTGATCCCAGCTTTGTTAGCACTGTAGGTCACCCAGATATCTCACCTGCTTCACTAATGGCATAGCAGTGTCAGGATCACCAAATATCTTTCCTGCCGCTTCCACCAGTCTAGCCACAAAATCAGAAATAGGCTCTGTAGGTCCTTGGATAATCTTTGACAAATTACCTCTTACTTCCCCTCTATTGGGTAAAGACTTCCAGGCTCGAGTAGCAAGATTGTTAATTTGCTCACACACCTGAGGTGGATATCCATTTTGCTGATTAGCAAATCTACCTTGTCCGAGTAGCATATCCGTATCCCAGACTGCTTGAGCTCCTCCAGCTGCCAAATTTATCGCAGCTTGGCCATTGGCAAATTCAATTAAAGAAGCTTTCCAATCCAAATATTGACCAGGGGATGAGCAAGCCTTTGCAAGATTCATCCAATCAGTTGGAGTCATAGCAAATCTATGCAAAGTCTCCACGTGAGCCACCATAAAGGAGGCTGAAACACCATAGGTCCAGTCAGACTCGGCTAACAATTTTATAACCTTGAAATCTAAGAGCTCATGATATCTGTTACCTTGTTTATCTTGAAACACTGGGAAAGCAGTATCATTCTATCTCCTTTCTGGGTCATCATTTGTGCTCTGACTTCCTTCCACACTCCAGGACTGAAAGAAGTCCATCCTTCTGCTCCCATGACCTAAAGATACTGGGGGGTGGCGAAGGAGTTACACTCCTTCTTGTACTTTCAAGTGGTTTTTCCTTCTGATCCTCCTTTTCTTTCCTCTTGATCTTATGGATAGATTCTAGCGGGACTACATAAAAGCCCTCCTCTTCCTCCTCCTCCTCCTCATCATCATCATCAGACTCTGAGTGAGTGGAAATATCTGACTCCTCCAGTTCTGACAGATTAGTATGTAAACCTTTTTTTCTTTTCCTGCGTCCTTTTTCCTCATTCCTTTACCTGACCCAGTATCAAACATAACCCTTGTAGAGGCTGCTCTTTCAGATCTCTTCTCCTTTTGAAGCTCTAAGGCAGCCTGGCTATTGTCTATTGCTTCATTATACCTTTGATCTTTCAAACAACGTCACACTAGCCTCCAAACTGTTTTGACACCTTTAAGAGCTAAAAAATTGGATGTGAAGATGAAGCCCCCATCTTGAACAAATGTTAGATTTGTACTTTTTCATTTGAACCTGTCCGCTTCTTGTCGCGGCTCGACTTTTATCCTGCTCTCCCCATTTCTATTGGTGAGAGCAGAAAACCCACTTTTTGTGGTCCTCTTACCTAAGGATATCGGTGCACCCCCTGACTGCAGCAAGTTCTGGGCTCCAGAGAGAGAGGTTTGGAGGATCCCCATACGAGGCCACCACTTGTCACGGCCCCCTCGTCCAGCAAGGAAGACGCCCAACACCAGAGCTCTTCTTGCTAAGCAGTTTATTTCAGGACTTTATTCACAGCAATCTTTTCCTTCTCTTTCTCTCCCTCTCTCCCCAGGCAAAACCTCTCCCAGCCCTTAAGTAGGCCTGGGCCGCCAACCCCAGATTGCCAGGTGAGCATTGCCCATAGGTCCACGCATATGCAAGCAGCTCACAATCATTGCGTGATAATAGCATAAGTCAGGCTTTAGCCATAGGAGTTGATTATCACAGAGAGCACTTGCTTTCGGGATCATGGAGGGCGGAAGCCAGCACCATCAAGTGTGACTCCACACAGCGCTCTACATTGCCATCAGGTGTGGCTCCATGCAGCTCACTATATACAATGTTCCTTTTTTCTTCTGCTTTCAACAGTTCACCGTGTAGCTTATTTTAACTATAAGCACAGGAGGGTAATGTGGAATGGGAATTTCAGTGTGCCGGGTACCATTCATGTTGCCTGTATAGGCAGTTCAGCCTTGTAGCCTAGTGATGCTGTGCCTGTCATGCCCCAGACTCAGTGGGCCTTGTCAAGTGATAATAGGACCTCATCCCTGTGAGAAACTCTGCACTTTTTTCCTGTCTTTAATGCTGTTTTTCATAGACAATTAATGCTGGATGCACAGGAACACCAGCGGGTGCTCTTCCAATGTTCACATGGTGCACAGCATTAGAGACTATGAAGAACTTTCCCTTGTTCTCCATATTCCTCATTTGTCTTTAAACAAGGAAATGTGTCTCACAGTATTGGAGCGGTGTCTCAGTGCTTAAGTGTGCTTACTGCTTTTGGACCATTGTTCAATTCCCAGCAACGAATCACGTGGCTCCCCTGTAACTCCAGCTGCAGTGGATAGGAGCCCTTTGCTCTCTACAGGAACTCATATATGCATGTGAATATGCACACAAACACACACAAATGCAAGGATTCTTTTGGTGGGGGTGGGGAGTGCACTTGAGCCTCCAAGCCTGAAGACCTGGATTTGATCCTTAGGAACTGCATGGCGGAAGGTGAGAACAGACTCCCCGCAAACTGTAGTCCTACCTCCAAACACACTTCTCCCTCATTTAAGAAAAGAAAAAAAAGAAAAAGAGAAAGCAGGAAAAGCAGCTAGGCAGTTGACATGCACTTTTCTTTTTCTTTCTTATTTTTTTCGGTTTTTTTTTTTGGTTTTCGTTTTATGAGACAGGCCATGACCCTGATCCTCCAGTCTCAGTCACCAGAGTGCTGGCAGCACAGGCAGCCTTACTGAGCTCTGTCATCTGTCACATTGTTCACAAACTATAAACAGGGGCTAGAGAGTCGGCTCAGCAGGAAGAGCACTTTGTTGTGGAATATTATTTTAACTGTGTAAAGGTGTGTTAATTAGTTTACACTGCATTTGTTTAATTATGTAAAGATGTGTTGTTGTTTCACCTTGCCTAACTAAGGCACCTACCTGATTGGTATAACAAAAAGCTGGATGACCAGCAGCTAGGCAGGAAAAGGAGAGGTGGGACTGGCAGGCAGAGAGAATAAATAGGATGACAACTCTAGGCTGGGGAATGAGTGAAGAAGAAGAGAACTCTGGAGAAAGAGAGGGACACATCCAGGACCAGAAGCCAGGTAGCTGCAGTCAGCTGGACCAAGTAGGACACACAGAGGAAAGAAAGGTAAAACACCCTGAGGCAAAACACAGATGAAACAGGTAGGGGGCTGGAGAGATGGCTCAGCGGTTAAGAGCATTGCCTGATCTTCCAAAGAACCTGAGTTCAATTCCCAGCTACCCACATGGTGGCTCACAACCATCGGTAATAGGGTCTGGTGCCCTCTTCTGGCCTGCAGGCATAACATAGAAAGAATATTGTATCCATAATAAATAAATAAATAAATATTTAAAAAACAAAGAAAGAAAGAAAGAAAGAAAGAAAGAAAGAAAGAAAGAAAGGAAGAAAGGAAGGAAGAAAGAAAGAAACAGGTAAAGTTAGAAGAGCTAGCAGAAATGAGCCTACAATATGGCAGAACATTCATAACAAACATGATGTCTCTGTGTCATGATTTGGGAACTGGTTGGTGACCCAAAACAAGACCTGGTATAGCACCTTGCTGCTGTTCCAGAGGACCGTGGTCCAATGCTCAGCACCCACAAAGCAGCTCACAACTGTATCTCCAGTTTCAGGGGAACCCGACGCCCACTTTTGGCTCCACTGTGCATTTCACAGGTATGGTTAACACAATACATGCAGGGGAAATGCTCAGATACACAATAAATGTTTGAAAGAGATTTTAAAGAGATAAGCATCTCTCCATATGCTTACTTTTTTTTTCTTTCTTTCTTTCGTTTTTTTTTTTTTTAGAGAAACGTTGTTGTTTAATGGTAAAGTTCAGCACACTCCAGCACCAGGACCGGCATGGAGTGAAGCAGCAGGGATGGCTGGGTGACCTCATGAAGCCTCACATGGCAAAGAGGATGAGGAAGGTGACCATCAAACAGAAGAGCCCCATGACCTCAGACAGGGCAAAGCCCAGAATGGCATAGGAGAAGAGCTGTTGCTTGAGAGACGGGTTCCTGGCATAGCCAATAATCAAGCTACTAAACACTGTTCTGATGCCAGCCCCGGATCCAGCCACAACAACTCTGGCAGCCCCAGCACCAATAAACTTGGCAGCTGTGTCAATGTCCTGGGAAACAACACTGGTCTGGAATTCCCATCTGGCCACCTGGAGAAGGGAGCAGCTGCAGGAAGGCTGTTTAACCTGTTTAGATTGGGTCTCTGGTCTACTCAACAGGGAGCCAGACACAGGCCTGATTAGACCCCTGTTACAGGAGCAGATCAGAACTGGAGTAACAAGCAGTGCCTTGGTGATCTGCATTTTTCAATGTCCCAGCTTTAGTCCTTGGTCTCCATATGCTTACTTTCATATGAGGAACTTTTCTTTTTCTTTCTCTCTGTATTAAAGCATGTGCCTGTTTGTGTGTGTAGGGATGAGGGGGTAGGGAGTTGTGTAGGCCAGAGGACAATGTGTGTACCTCTTTATGTGTGTCCACCTTTTCAAACCATTTTAAAGGCAGATTCTTACATTGGCATGGAACAGCTAGGCTGGCCGGGGAGCCAGGGATATGCACTGCTTCCACAGCACAGCACACCTAGCTTTTATAGAATGGTTTTTCAAGACAGAAACTCTCTCTCTTCATGAATATATGAAGAAACTTTATATAGTTTCTGTGTGTTGCCCTGGCTGTCAAGGAACTCCCTATGTAGACCAAGCTGGCCTCGAACTCTAAGATCCACCTGCCTCTGCCTCCTGAGCACTTGAAGGCAAGCACCATCATCATCCGGCCACACCTAGTGTTTTATGTGTGGGTTCTGTGGTACAAACTCAGCAAGGCAAGCATTCCGCTGTCTGGGCTACATCCCCAGCCCACTCCCTTTTTTCTGAATAGTGTTTGGTTTGGAGACAGAATTTTATATAGCCCAGCCCTTGAATTCACCATGTAGTCTGAAAGATCCTTCAACTCCTTTTGGAAATGAGAAAATAAACTCAAGAGACTCGTGAAAACTAAGTGTTTTTAAATATATAGTCCTGCAGGAAGGTACTATGGCATAGAGGAAAGGCACACATGGCCAAGATACTGATTTGCGGCAAGACAGCGTTTTTTTTTTTGTTGTTGTTGTTTGTTTGTTTGTTTTTTTTAAAAAAACTATTGAGAGACATTCCTGTTCTCTCTCCTATAGGCATATAGGACTTGCAACCCCCTAGTTCTCCCATCTCATCGGGCTAGAGAAAATCCTCATCCAATAAATAATTTGGAACTTGAGACTGGCCCCTTCTGATTGCTGACTTCCCTATTCTGATCTGGCTAAGAGACCCAGAAAACCACGTGTAGCTTTCTGAAACAAAGAGGGGCTAGCACTAGCCAGGGAAGAGGGGCTTAGTGCTTCCTAAACTTTTCTGTCACTCCAACTGTAGCTCTCCTCATACTGAGAATGGAACGTTACAATTACTTCTCACACTCCTTATCCTCCGACCTTCCCCAAGTGCTGGGTCTACAAGTGTGTACCACTGTGCCTTCCTAAGAGAATTTTTCTTTACCATTTGAGATTATCAAGTGGTTTAATGCGTGCATGACACGGGTTTATAGTCTATGGTTGCTGTGCTCAGGTCCCAAGGGATCAAGGTGTGTTATTACTGTAACATGAGGGGTCATTGTCTTGTTTAGGAGAATGTTGGGATTCTCACTCATCCTATCTCTCCTAGTGTCCTCTTCATTTTCTTCTGTGGGTGCTGCTATACTCGTCCAAAGGAAGCTGCTGTCACTCAGGGCGCAAGGGGACCCAACCTATACACAGGCAAGGAAGGACTTCATCCACTGCTGTCACTGATCCTTTCCTGATATGCCCTGTGTGGATGAAGACAAACCAACCCTGGTGGTGGAAGAAGCCAATTCAGGAACACTTAGTTCCAGAAAGGGGCTGAGCTTGTGGAAGTGGCTCAAGGGTGGGGAGCAGGCCTTGCTAGGAAGAGGACTGGGATTGCCTACCAGGCCACGCCTCGCTGGCAATTGGTTGGTCTCTTCATCCAGAGGCAGATGGGCGGTGGACAGATCTTCACTACTTAGGCAAAGGGTAGGCCCCGCCCCGTGCCGGTTTAGTAGTTGTGCGCGCCACTGAGTTCCAGGCCTGGAGGAACCATTTGCGTGCTGACTGGGGCCTCCCAGGGCTTAGGCCGCGCCCTGGCCGCGCTGCTGGCCCCGCTGCTGTCTCTCGGGTCGGTGCTGCTCCTGAGCGCACGCAGTGACTCGGCACTGGGGCAGCTGGAGGAGGAGCTGGGCAAACAGCATTCAGGCCTGCGAGTGGTGCGGGCAGCAGCCGCAGCAGCCGACCTCTGCACCGAGGCCAGCGTGCAGCAGCTGTTGTGCGCCGTGCGCGAGCTTCCCAGGCCCGAGGGGCTGCAGTGCCTGCTGCTCATCAACAATGCAGGTGATACCGCCGACCAGACCGACCAGACTGGGGCTGCGGGCTCTCGCCATTTGGGTAGTCCCTGAAAGTCCAGAGTCCAAGTGGAGGCAGCCTGATTGTCTAAAGCTCCTATAGAACTTTCTTGATCGCCTCTAGCAGTGCCTCCTGGTGGGGGCATGAGTCAAGACAGCAGGTCTCTAAACAGATCCTCTGCTTTTCTGAAGAGCACTCAGACAGGTGTATTCTTATCTTGCCTTAGGGGTGTCTGCAGAGCTGGGGTAGGTGGGGAGAGACTGTGCCATTTATTCGGTCCTGTTTTCTCGGGCACTCTTGGAGATGATTCCAAAGGCTTCCTGGACGTGACCAACCCAGCTGAGGTGAACATTTATTGACTCTGAACTTGACCTCCATGCTCTGTTTGACCTCGGGCACCCTAAATGCCTTCCTGGATAGCCCTGGCCTCAGGAAGACCGTGGTTAACATCTCGTCTCTGTGTCTGCAGCCCTATAAGGGCTTTAGCAGCAAGTTTGAGGCCTGCAGGAGCAGGAAACTATGGGCAGGACACACTGGAGAACCTTCCACTGAAGCAGTTATTCTTCTAGCCCTGGGGTCTATGATTTTTCTGTCTCTGAAAACACTTAAAAATGTGGTAGGCTGCACAGTTCCTTCAGGGCTGTTTGTTAGTGTTATTATTTTCTGTCTCTTTAAGAGACAAGCCATACACACTCCCTCTGCCATCCCCTGAGGCAGGCTAATCTTCAGCTTCTGGCCTGAGCTCTCTCCCTTTACCATCATCCTCTCAGAGAGGCAGCTTTGCTTCTGCCTATCTCCCCCCTTCTCTGCTTACCCCCTCTCTGTCTCTCTTTGCCCCAATTCTCCCTTCTCCCTTCATAATTCCCTAAATAAATATTCAACCTCACTCTGCATGTCGTGTCTATCCATGTCTGTCTCCTGCCCGCCCGCCATGTGTCTCCCTGCCTGGGACCAGCCACTGCTCAGGGACGGGCAGGCGTCTATGCCTGGGACTGGCTGCACCCAGGACCCACTGCCTGCCGCCACATGGCCCGCTTCCACCATTTGAGACCTACAGCATTTTGGGTGCCCACTACCACCGGGGATCTTGCAGCATTTTAAAATATATATATAAAAGTTAGCCCTCATTCTTCACAAATGCAAGTAAGTGTGAAAAAACTTGTTAGAGTGACAAGTCCTGAGAGAGAGATACAGGGGTGGGGGATGTTTATGGGTGTTTTTGCCTGAAGTGTATCTGTTCATTACATGCAGTGCCTGCCGAGGCCAGAAGAGGGCATCATATCTCCTGTAACTGAAGTCACAAATGGTTGTGAGCTGCTATGTTGTTACTTAGATTCAGACCCTGGTTATCTGCAAGAACAGCAAGTGCTCTTAAAAATGAGACATTTCTCTCTAAGCCCCTACACTGGGCTTTTTGCTGGGGATCTGAACTCAGGTCCCAGTGCTTGTACAGCAAGAACTTTATCAACTGAGCCAGCAAAGTGCAGCCATATGAATTTATCAGAGAGCTAAAGGGGGTGTTAAAAAAAGGAGAAAAGCAAAGTTATAGCATGAACCTACTTGAGGCCATGCTGGAAGTCTCACATGGTCCCTGGTTGGACTTAGGTGGAGTAGGGAACCTATAGTGTCCATGTATGCACGGCTACAAGTGAGAAAGATGGGAAGAGGTGTTACATGGACCAGAGAGGATGATCTTGATTTTAAACCATGCTTAATAGTCTTTAGCTTTGAGTCCAAAACTCAGTAGTAATGTGAGCTGGGCATGGTGGCCCTCACCTATAATCCCAGTACTAGAGAGGCTAAGACAAGAGGAGCTTGAATTTCAAGAAAGAAATCCATAGAGAACATAACTGAAAAAAAGGAAAAAATGTAAAAGGCACCATAATGGAACCTCAGGCCAGACCTGACTGGGCTCCACCCTCCACACAGTGGGGATCTACAACCTCTGTCCTTCTCTTGTACTTTCTGTCCTCTAGGTCCCCTGGACAAAGACATGCAGCAGTTGGCTTGAGAAACCTCCAAGGACCCAGAGTTAAGGAACGGACTGCAGAAGCTGAAGTCGAATGGGGAGCTGGTGGATTGTGGGACATCAGCCCAGAAACTGCTGAGCTTGCTGCAAAAGGACACCTTCCAGTCTGGAGCCCACATATATTTCTAAGACAGTTAAGTCTGTGTCCTACCACAGTGCCCTCCCCAGCCCTGCCTATCACAAACATAAGCCCTCAGACCTAGCCAGCAGGGCGTGACTGGCATTACTAGCCATCAGAAGGCTTCTGTGGGGGCTTGAGAGAGAGTTGTTGGGTACTGGTATCCCCAGAAAGAGAACTGCAGAACTGGGAAGAGGAGGGGGACCTAAACACTGCAGAGAGGAGGCTCAGTGTCTTGTCTGTGGGGAGAAGAGGGTGTGCCCTGATGCAGAAAGAGGATCGAGGGCATCACGGTGATGGTCCTTGAACTTCTTTGTTCTGTTGCCGTCTTCCTGTGACACCACTGTTTCTCCCCTGACTCTGGTCCAAATTCATAGCTGTAAGACAGGTGCAGTAGAGTCCATGTTGCCGTTCATGCATGCTGCTGACCTCTTCTGCAGGGTGCAGGAGTGATGCCTCAGTTCACTATCTAGGATGTCCTGAGCACGTCACTGCTCGCTCTTCCCAGAGCACTGCCAAAAAGCTCTCTGCCTCCTGTCATTAAGGCCCACATAGTGGTTAATATAGGTCCAAAGTCATTAAGATAGAAATACCAGGACGCCTGCGCCTTTGTCATGCGTCTGTCCACACTGACCCACATTTACTGCCATTTTCCTGAGGGTCCCTGAGCTAGGCCGTGAGTATCCATCCTCAGCGCCCAAGGCACAGCAGACAGCTCTCACAGTGAGGGCTTAGATTTCTAGTTCCACCCCTTGCCAACTGGAAAGTGCTGTAAAGAGGCCCAGGCTCCTGTAGTGTCCTCTAGCCCACCTTTCTGCTTTTGTTAAAAGAATCCTCTGTACCTCCTTGTGGCCAGCAGAGGGCGCACTGTGGCTGTGCAGCGTGAAAAGGTGGGGCTTGCCCCTTCTGCAGAGCATGCCACAACTGTTGAGGATTCCCCAAGGTGGAAGGAGGTAACTTCTGTCACCTTTCCCAGTGGACTCTTTACCCTCTCTGGAATGGAAATGGCTCCTTCAGACTTCTGCTCTTCTGACCAGGTGGTACCCACAGCAAGTTGCTCTTGTGCCTCTGAAATGACCATGTATTACAATGTACTTAAATAAAGCTTTGCACCCGTCCAAAAGGGTCATTGTGCACGGCCTCGTGTTTGCAAACATTTGACACTACATGCCCCACGGTAGAGAAAGCCCTATTTTTTTGTTTTGTTTTGTTTTTGTTTTTCGAGACAGGGTTTCTCTGTGATTTTGGAATCTGTCCTGGAACTAGCTCTTGTAGACCAGGCTGGTCTCGAACTCACAGCGATCCGCCTGCCTCTGCCTCCTGAGTGCTGGGATTAAAAGCATGTGCCACCACCGAGAAAGCCCTTTTGCCTCTTTTATTTTTGATAGACCAGAAGTTCAGGGAGGAATACCATTTATCTCCACAAGGTGGCAAGACTTTCTCATGTCTTCCAAGTACAGAGGCTTCAGGGAGTCCTAAGTGGTCTGTCTGTCCTCTAGACTGGCAGGAACTGAGAGAATTGAGGGGGGTCAGAAAGGGATAAAGTCATTCTCTCTGACAGGCCCCACAGCTTCTCTAGTGACCACGACCATCTCAGCCCACAGGGATTTCCCCAGCATCAGTCCCAGCCCTGGCTTCAGTGTCTCCAGAACATTCAGCTCTGGGGCTTTGTTGCTGCCCTCCAGGGCCTAACCATCTGTCTCTTGGAGTTCTTAGCCTGGCCTTAGCTAACGCACACAAGAGCACATGCAAGCACACACAGAATTACATGCCTGCACATGCAGAGTCCAGCTACGCAGATTAACAGGGCTGCAGATTAGCCAAAAGGCAAAGAGGGTTTCTCTGTCTTTGTTGTCATTGAACTGGGTTGTTTTTTGTTTCTGTTTGATAATCTGAACTGAGCATGGCTGCCCCCTGAGGGTTAGGGAGGGAAATACTCCAGGCTTATCCACACAGAGCTGTGGTATCTCTGCCTTGGAGTGGAACCAGCTGGGGTCAGCGTGGTCATGAACCTCCCCCTTGACTGTGACCACGTGCCCCACACCAAAGCTGAAGTGGCTCCATTGTCAGTAAAGCCTGGAGTTGTCAGATGCTCCTCAGTCCAAGTCTCTGGATCACTCTTCTAGGATGCGCTTTATCCCTCTGTGTCCCATGTCTCACCTCAAGGAGTGGCACCTTGGGACTCTGTGTTCTGGCCTCCACCCACATCCTTCCCAAAGAACATGGTCTTTCATGCTAATGTGTGCAGCAGTTCTGACTCATGTGGCCTGTGTCACACCCATGTGAACATGCTAAGAGGGCCCAGCTGTTTTTCACGCAGGGTGAGGGCAGAAAGCATGAGCCTTGCCCATCCACTGGAGAGGGGGAAGCACTCGGTGACATCTGTCCCACACGGTGATCAACAACATGGATTACATCTCGGTGACCGGATGTGCAAGGGAGAAGGTCATGAGCCTGGAAGGCCTGAGAGAGCATCTGGAAAACTAGTGGGACAAGCCTTGAGCCTCTGCTGGGTCCAGCTGGAGGGAGGGGTTAGGTGAGGGAGTTTTGAAGAGAGGAGAGGAGAGGAAGCTGTCCTTGCCCTCCCTGTCTTCTCTCTGTAGTGTGGAGGCAGGCCCAGGCTCTGGGCATGTCAGACCTAGGAGAGCTCACTGTAGGAGCCACGAGTCACCTTCCAAAGAAATGGAACCTTCAGGCCTATTAGCACTAGCTGGGCTTAATATTTAATGAGGAGGTGGGAGGAGAATTTCCTTTCTTGGTTTGGATCAACCCACATCATAAATCCTCCCCAGGGGCCCTGTGAACCCTCAGCAAGAGACCAGAGAGCAGTTTAAAGGCCCCTAGTTCCTTGGCCTGCTTCCCATAAAGCAACGGAAAAGGGGCCTGGCTCCCATTTTTTTCCCAGAGCCAGGGCAGTCTCTCAAGAGCCTCAGAAGACTCTGGCCCCCATCCTGGCTGCTAAGGCCTGTCCGGCTCAGGCTGTACCAGCAGTTGGGTTTGTGTTTTCCAAACTCAGCCTGAAGAAGCTGTATGCTATGACCTTTGACTAGACCCAGGTCACCACAGCCATTTCCTGGGCTTTGTGAGAGGTAAGTGTGTGGAATGCTATGAGGGCGATCAAGTCTCTGAGTGCTAGTGGGCCCAGATACAGCTGGGCATGAAACCTGCTGCCTCTGCAGACCAGCCTCAAGGGGATGGGCCCCACCCAACAGCCCTCAATGAAACATTGGCCTCTATGAGCCCTTCCTGTGTAGACCAGGTTGGCCTTGAACTCACAGAGATCTGCCTGCTTCTGACTCCTGAATGCCATGATTGTAGGTGTGTGCCACCCTTTGAGGCAGAGGAATCTCTACCTCACTGACCTTGAAAAAGCCTGCATTAAAACACAAGGTATACGGCATCAGTAAACTGACATTTGACACTGAACACCTGTGCTACACATATGTTCTACATATATGTGCTACACATATGTTTTTACACATAACATGAGCTTGCAAGTGTATGTTTATAAGGATGCTGATGCACAAGTACAAAAGTGTAAACATAATGTGTGAATGTGTCTGCACACACTCTAAAGTAAAAAAAGTGGTAAAAATGCACAAGTTCAGCCTGGAGGTGGTGTGGGCCTTTAATCCCAGCAATTGGGAGGCATAGGCAGGTAGACCTCTGTGAGGTCAAGGTCAGCTTGATCTACAATTGTAGAACTTGTTATTCCAGCAATCCTGGGATACCCACAGTACCCGGTCTATTAAAAAATAAAGAAAAAAAAAACAAAAAAACAAGGTGAAGAGAAAAGAAGAAGCAACACAAAGTTAGTTGAAGAAGCAGGTAGAAGATCTGAAATCCTCTGTAGAAGCATCCTGGTAGCCAGACCTAGAAGAATGAGACAGGATGCTGCTGCTGCGGACACTGGGTGGTCCTCTCTGGATGCTAGATGGTTGGCAGAGCCCAGCAAGCTAAGCTTTGGAGAATCTTATTATGCTGAATAGATTCCAGTTGGTGGGCTGACAAGGTGATCCCAGATTTGTTAGCACTGTGGGTCACCTGGATGTCTCACCTGTCTGCCTCTCACACATCTTCTGAGAGAATGGGTGCCTCTCAGAAGCCAAGGAGGAGGGCCCTGCACTAGGAAGGAAAGAAGGCCACCTTTATCAATTCTACTGGATGGTTGTCTCTGGCTGACGTTGGGATGCTGTGGTAGCTAATCTTTGTTGTCAACTTGAGCATGTTAGGAATTAATTGACCCAGGCAGTTGTGTGCACCCGAGAGGGATTTTTTCGGTTGAATTAGTTGAGGTGGCGACTCTGCCTAAATCTGTATCATCTGAGTTGTGAATCCACTCTAAATTTGGGCTTCACCTTCAGGGGGCAGCCCACACAGACGGACATGAAAGAAGGTAGTTGGTCCTTTTTCTGTCTGCTTGCTCTCACTCGCATTGGCAGATTTATCTATTCTGAGCCCTTCCTTAGCTGGAGTTGGAACCCACTTTTTCCGGATTCCTATGTGAAATGAAAACTGGAAGCTCTCTAGGATCTTCCTGCAACCGCAGCACCAGACTGGGTCTGTTAAGTCACCCGGCATCTTAGTTATTGTTCTATCTCTGTGAAGAGACACTATGGTCAAGGCAGTTCATAAAAGAAAGCATTTAACTGGGGACTCACTTATAGTTTCAGAGGGTGGGCCCAGTAATTCCATAGCTGGGAACATGGTGGCAGGCATGCATGGCACTATGGCAGATTACATCTGATATGTAGGAGGGGGTGGGAGAGAGAGAGAGAGAGAGAGAGAGAGAGAGAGAGAGAGAGAGAGAGATGGCCTGGACTGCACTTTTGAAACCTCAAAGCCCATCTCCAGTGACACACATCCTCCAACAATGCCAAAGCTCCTAATCCTTATGAAACACTAATTTGGAATCAAATATGAAAACTCAGAGCATACCCTGATGGGCACCTTTGTTCTCATGCATATAGTCGGTTTCAGTACTCCAGAAGACAGTGAGTTGGTATATTGAAAATGAGAAAGAAAAATGTTGCTGGCTGGTGGTGGTTCCCCCTTTAATCCCAGCACTTGGAAGTCAGAGGCCAGCAGATCTTTGAGTTCAAGGCCAACCTGGTATATAGTTAGTTTCTGGACTGCCAGGGCTACACCTATTTTGAAAAATAAAAAAAAAATCAATTAGTATTGTCTATACAGCAAATCATTCTTCCCATAGCTGTGGGTGATGGAGCCACATCCAGGCTGTCTTCTTCCTGATCTCCAAAAATTCCTCACTTGGTAAGTTATAAAAAAATAGAAATTGATAACTTGTGGTTCTGGAGGTTGGCAAGTCAAGATTAAGGCCCTAGCAGATTGTGGGTGGAGTGACGGCTGCTTTCCCACCTACTATGGTTCTATGTTGTGTTTTCCCACATGGCTAAGAGAGGAATTTAATTCAGTCATATGAATATAACGTTTCCCTGTCTCAGGTCCAAATCTCCAATAGAAGGTCCAATTCCTGTGACCTAATGCTAACCCCGAGCATAGGAGCCTCTCCACTCACTGCAAGAGTATTCCGGATCTTTGTGACCCCAGTCATAAAACAACTCAGGGAGTTCTTAGTTGTGGAGGATCTTATGAAATCCGATGTCTCAGCTCAGCATGGCAGCTAAATTCCTATATGAGCCTTGAAAAAACCTGAGGATGAACCATTAGGTGGAACCCCAGAAACTGACACAGGCCATAAGCATCCTAAAACAAGCATATTCCTGCACCCCAATGCTGACTCTACTAAACCCTTTCTCTGCATGTGGAGGACTGACAGGGGCTAGCTCTGTTTATTATTTTTATTGTATGTGTGTGAGTTGTCATGTCCAAAGGAAACTCCATTTCCCCAAATTCCTGAAGGGACAAATGGCTATCTGAAGTGCCTAACAGCATACCAAAGTGCATGCTGGCCTTCAGGGTACCTCAGTATCATAAGTACCTGTTACGCATTTCAGAGTCCATGCATCCCCCTGGCCTTGTCCACCTCCACCCCCTCCCTAAACTCCTTCCATCTCACAGCTACTTTCCCTCAACTACTCATTCTCCTCGGAACCCTACTATTTTGTCCCCCTTCTCATTCTCCCTCTCTATCTGCTCCTCCTCCTCTCTCTGCTTTCAGTTTCTTCTTCTTCTTCTTCTTCTTCTTCTTCTTCTTCTTCTTCTTCTTCTTCTTCTTCTTCTTCTTCTTCTTCTTCTTCTTATCCTTCTCCTTCTCCTTCTCTTTCTCCTCCCTCCTCCTCCTCCTCCTTGTTCTCCTCCTCCTCCTTCTCCTCCTCCTTGTCCTCCTCCTTCTTTCCCTGCACAGCCTGCTCCATCTACTGCCTTCTTCTTCTTCTTTTTTTTTTTTTGGTTTTTCGAGACAGGATTTCACTCTGGCTTTGGAGCCTGTCCTGGAACTAGCTCTTGTAGACCAGGCTGGTCTCCAACTCACAGAGATTCACCTTCCTCTGCCTACCAAGTGCTGGGATTAAAGGGATTAAAGGCATGTGCCACCACCGCCCGGCTTTCTTCTTCTTCTTGCCTTCTTCTTCTTCTTCTTCTTCTTCTTCTTCTTCTTCTTCTTCTTCTTCTTCTTCTTCTTCTTCTTCTTCTTCTTCTTCTCTCTCTCTCTCTCTCTCTCTCTCTCTCTCTCTCTCTCTCTCCCCCTCATGAACATAAACACCTTCCCCTTAACCATACTTTGGGGGTGGTCATGTCAGTTTATATGTGAGTGTTTTTCCTACATGTATGTATGTATGTGCATCATGTGCACGCCTAGTGCTTGTGAAGGCCAGACAAGGGTGCTAGATTCCCTGGAACTAAAGTTCCATGGTTGTGAGCCATCATTGTGGGAACTGGGCCTAGGTCCTCTGCAAGAACAGCAAGTACACTTAACTGCTGAGCCATCTATCTCCAGTTCCATAGCACTGGACATTCCAGCACAAGTTTTGGGGCCTCCCAGCTTCAGTCATTTACTATTCTTAAACACTAAAGATTCCTTTCAGGCTTAATAGAGAAGCATTAATGGATTTCAGAAATGTTCTGTAGCCAGATTTGAAAGGGAGGAATCTCTGAACTCAGCAGTTTGGTTCAAGATATGATATCAAGTTACACCTAGCGTTACTTTGTGCCTGATTGGCAGCTGATCTGATTGTACTGCCCTACCTTAGCACTACCATGAATTAGGAGTTTAGCTTAGTGAAGTTACAAGGCAGGTTATAAGTATATGACTCTAATTGCCTTAAGCCAGGGATGGAAGAAGTTGTGGAGGAGCATGACCAATCCCCCCTGTAGCTGCAAACACAGCACTTATGCAGGAATTTCCATGTGTTCACCATCTGACTGCTTCCATAATAACCTGTCCTCTTGGGCTTCTACAGAGGCTTTGTTACATTGTTGTGATTAACTAAGTCGTTATTTGCTAAAGATCAACTTGACCTTACACATTTGCCTGCTCCCCTAGGATTGGCTGAAAGTCCTCACTGTTTCCCCTTGAGCAGCCCCATCCTGAAGCTCCATGGGGCTGCCAGCCCTCAGTTAGCAGATAATTATACCCAAAGACACAGCTCAGATTCTAGGAAACTGAGCAGTGATTAGAGCAGAGAAATACTTGACAATATCCCAAAGCACCTTGAATCTGCAGCAGGAAACAGGGACAACCTTGTGAAGGTCAGGTAACTGGGAAAGTTGACAGGTTGTCCTAATTTCTTCCTGTTCAACTTTCCCTCTTACAGTCTGATAAAGATCACTAGGGAACTTTTTTTTTAAATCCCCTGACTTTCCTAATTTAGACTGGCTTGTCAGACATCCCAGGCAGTTTGCTAGTGGAGAAAAGTGCAGAGTGAAGCATATAATTTTAGGGCACCGAAGTCATGGAGAGACAGTGAAAAGTTACTCATACATGAGAAAAGATTCTGAGGACTCTCCATATTCTAAACATGGTCGTTGCCTCAGCTTATAATTTTAGGGCAAGGAAGTCAGGGTGAGAAAGTGAAAAGTTACTCATACATGAGAAAAGGTTCTGAGGACTCTCCATATTCTAAACATGGTCGTTGCCTTAGGCAACGACATGTGGGTTGAGCCCAAAGCAACAGGGGTGATGTCAATGTGGCTGGGGACTCATGGAACAGGCAGAGCAGCAGGTGACATCACCACCCAGAAGACCCAGTGAGGTCACACTCCAGGGAGGCCTCTTAATAGACCCAGCCCTGCTAAGTAGCAAACACAGAAAGAATGCCTAGTGTTCCCTTCAGGGTTCAGTCTGTGTTCTTTCCAGTGCCTCCTGCCTGCACAGACCCTCCCAACCTGTGGGTAGAGCCAGAAGGAAGGAAGGGTTTTGATAACCCAGGAAGTTTAGGCCTTGTTGGGGGGGGGGTCATATGTCTTCCCTAGGAACTCTTCTACTAGTGCTAGGTGTGGTGTCACACTTACTAGACCAAGGGATAGAAACTGCTCAGGCACGACAGGGACCCAAACCAGCAGTACTCAGATTGTCTTTGCTGGAGGCCAGGGTGTCAGCAGCAGCAGAGAGCTCTTGTTCCTGTAAATGAGCCCCTCGGCCTGGTGGCTGCATGTGACTAAGTGACTGACACTGGGGGAGGCACCTGGAACCCTGATATGGACACTGAATTTACCAGCAATACCCCCTCCCCCAGGCTAACCTTAGTGTCTCAGGGGTGCCATGCTGTGATGAGACACCATGACCAAAGCAATTTCGAGAGGAAAGTATTTGTTTGACTTCTGCTTTCACATTGCTGTTCATCATTGAAGGAAATCAGGACAAGAACTCAAACAGGGTGGGAACCTGGAGGTATGGGCCGATGCAGAAGCCATGAAGGAGTGTAGTTTACTTACTACCTTGTTCTGCACAGATTGCTCAACCTGTTTTTTGTATCGCACCCAGGACCACTAGCCAAATGGGCTAGGGGCTGGGCACTCCTTCACCAATCACTAAGAAAATGTCCTACAGGCTTGCTTGCCTGTAGCCCAATCTTATGGAGGCACATTCTCAAATGAGGGTTCATGCTCCTGGATGACTTTAGCTTGTGCCAAGTCACTTACACCAGTAAATTGATTATACCCTATTCCCCGAGACCCCTCCTACTATACCATAGCCCTAGATGTGCTTTAATCTCCTCTCTTCCTACCCCCTCCCCTTTTAACTGCCCACCTATAAAACTATAGCAAGCATCTCTCTAAATCCCATCCTCTATGGTCTGTGAATTTCATTATTTCAATTCTTAAGACAAGAACATGAAAGTACTGGCTCAGGGTGGTTTGGGTAGCTTATGAGTTTCTGAAATACCAAGAAAGGCTCCATTATTCTCTAAGATATCCCAGTATTCCCATATCAATATGCCTATAACCCCAGGCCTGGAAGTAGAGATAAAAATGTTGGTTGTTAGCTGGGCAGTGGTGGCACACGCCTTTAATCCCAGCACTAGGGAGGCAGAGGCAGGTGGATCTCTGTGAGTTCGAGACCAGCCTTGTCTATAAGAGCTAGTTCCAGGACAGGCTCCAAAACCACAGAGAAACCCTGTCTCAAAAAACCAAAAAAAAAGTTGGTTGTTAAAGTCATTCTTGATTATACATTGAGTCTGAGGCAAGCCAGGGCTACATCTGACCTTGTATGAAAGAAATGTCAGCTGGGCAGTGGTGGCACATGTTTTTAATCCCAGCACTCAGGAAGCAGTGGCAGGCAGATCACTGGGATTTCAAGGCCAGCCTGGAATACAAGAGCTAGTTTCAGGACAGGCTTCAAAGCTACAGAGAAACCCTGTCTTGAAAAACCAAAAAGAAAAGAAAAACTCAATAAAAAATAAAAGAATAAAAAAATAAATATCAACAGGGGCCGGACAGATGACTCAGTTAAGATAATGTACTGTTCTTTGAGAGGACCCAAGTTCAGTTCCCAGAACCCGGGGTGCTGCCTCACAACTCTCTATAATTCCCTCTCCAGGGTCAAGAATGGAATTGAGACCAAGATGAAGAAAAGGTAGGGTGTGGCTAGTTGGTTTGTATTTCAAATTTCTGTGTCACTTAAAATCACTTTGCTAAAGTTGTAGAGCCAAGCAGGTGAATAGTAATATTAAGATTATTTTTTTTCTTTCAGGCAATGGTGAGGCATGCCTTTAATCCCAGCAGTCAGGAGGCAGAGGTAGATGGATCACTGTGAGTTTGAGGCCAGCCTGGCACTGGCCTGCCTGGACCAAGCAAGGTAGGTGCTTTGTTTATGAACTACCCAACCTGCACGGAGATCTGATCTCGGCACCAGGAGAGACAGCAGTGGGGTGAGTTTGTGACCAGTGGTGGTGGAAGCAGCCCTGGACAGGGAACTCTGAAGTTCCTCATCCCCCACCCTATACTCCCTGGGCTCCCTGCAGGGGCTCTACACCGTGCATACTGCCTCTCTTTTCTTGTCACACCCAGCTTGCATCCAGAACCCTTCTCTCTTCTGCCCCCTTTCCTCTTTGGGCACATAACACCATCCAGCTCAGTCTGTCTGGCGCAGGGGGCAAACCCTCAGGGGAAGTAGGCAGACGAGACTTCCTTTGTTTCCCTGGCCTGCCTGCACCAAGCAAGGTAGGCTCTTTGTTTACGAACTACCCAACCTGCTCGGATATCTGATCTCGGCACCAGGAGAGACAGCAGTGGGGTGAGTTTGTGACCGGTGGAAGCAGCCCTGGACAAGGAACTCTGAAGTTCCTAATCCCCCACCCTATACTCCCTGGGCTCCCTGCAGGGGCTCTACACTCTCCATACTGCCTCTCTCTTCTTGTCCCACCCAGCTTGCATCCAGAACCCTTCTTCCTTCTGCCCCCTTTCCTCTTTGGGCACATAACACCATCAAGCTCAGTCTGTCTGGCGCTGGGGGCAAATCCTCAGGGCAAGTAGGCAGGGGAGACTTCCTTTGTTTCACTGGCCTTCCTGCATCAAGCAAGGTAGGCGCTTTGTTTACGAACTACCCAACCTGCACGGAGATCTGATCTCGGCACCAAGAGAGACAGCAGTGGGGTGAGTTTGAGACCAGTGGTGGTGGAAGCAGCCCTGGACAGGGAACTCTGAAGTTCCTCATCCCCCACCCTATACTCCCTGGGCTCCCTGCAGGGGCTCTACACCCTGCATACTGCCTCTCTTTTCTTGTCCCACCCAGCTTGCATCCAGAACCCTTCGTCCTTCTGCCCTCTTTCCTCTTTGGGCACATAACACAATCCAGCTCCGTATGTCTGGCACTGGGGGCAAATCCTCAGGGCAAGTAGGCAGGGGAGACTTCCTTTGTTTCACTGGCCTGCCTGCAACAAGCAAGGTAGGGGCTTTGTTTACGAACTACCCAACTTGCAGGGAGATTTGATCTTGGCACCAGGAGAACCATCAGTGGGAGAGCTAATCTGGATACCAGGAGAGCCGTCTTTGGGCAGAAAGATCTGATATTGGTACCAGGGAGACATCACTGGAGCACCAGGAGAGCTATCACTGCAGAGTACCATCACTAGGAAGGTACATCAGTAGGCAAGGAGACCGGATCTGGTAAAAGAAGATCCATAGGGGAGCATTGGGAGAAAGAGATGGGCAGGCGCCAATGCAAGAATTCACCCAACAATCTGAAAAACTATATGAAACCACCAGAACCCAGCGACCTCACAACAGGAGGACATGAACACCTTAATCATGAAGAAGTAGATAAAATTGACTTTATGAAAGTGATTGACGCCCTTAAACAGCATTTAAAAAATGCCTTTATAAAATGGATGAGAAGTATAACAGAAAGTTTGAAGAATTGAGTAAATCAGTGAATGATACCCTAGGAAACCAAGGAAAAACAATCAAACAGATAATGGAAACAGTTCAAGACTTAAAAACTGAAATGGAGGCAAAGAAGAAAACACAAACAGAAGGCCAGCTGGACAGGGAAAATCTAGGTAAACGAATAGAGACTACAGAAGCAAGCATAACAAACATAATACAAGAGATAGAAGAAAGAATATCAGATTCTGAAGATACCATAGAGAAAATAAACACGCTGATCAAAGAAAACAGCAAGGCCAACAAATTCTCATCACAAAACATTCAGGAAATATGGGACACAATAAAAAGACCAAACCTAAGAATAATAGGAATAGAAGAAAGAGAAGAAGCTCAGCTCAACGGTCCAGAAAATATATTTAATAAAATTATAGAAGAAAACTTTCCCAACCTAAAGAAAGATATACCTATGAAGGTTCAAGAAGCATACAGAACACCGAATAGGCTGGATCAAAAAAAAAAAAAACATCCTCTCACCATATAATAATCAAAACACAAAGCATACAGAATAAAGAAAGAATACTAAGAGCAGCAAAGGAAAAAGGCCAAGTTACTTATAAAGGTAAACCTATCAGACTTACACCTGACTTCTCTATGGAAACCATGAAAGCCAGAAGGTCCTGGATAGATGTACTGAAGAAACTAAGAGACCATGGATGCAAGCCCAGACTACTATACCCAGCCAAGCTTTCGTTCACTATAAATGGAGAAAACAAAATTTTCCAGGATAAAAACAAATTTAAACAATACGTAGCCACAAATCCAGCCTTACAGAAAGTAATAGAAGGAAAATCACTAATCAAGGAGTCCAACAATGACCACAATAACTCAGACATCTAGAGACCCTTTACCAGTGCAACTCAAAGAAGGGAAACACACAAAATCTACTACTAAAAAAGTGACCGGAGTTAACAACCACTGGTCATTAATATCACTTAATGTCAATGGACTCAACTCACCTATAAAAAGGCACAGACTAAGAGATTGGATACAAAAACAGGATCCAACATTCTGCTGTGTACAAGAAATACATCTCAACCACAAAGACAGGCACCTACTCAGAGTAAAAGGTTGGGATAAGGCTTATTAAGTAAATGGACCTAAGAAACAAGCAGGAGTGGCCATACTAATTTCTAACAAAGTTGACTTCAAACTTAAATCAATCAGAAGAGATGGAGAGGGACATTTTCTACTTATAACAGGAACAATTTATCAGGATGAAGTCTCAATCCTGAATATCTATGCCCCTAATATAAAAGCACCCACGTACATAAAAGAAACATTGTTAAAACTCAAGGCAGCCATCAAACCGCACACATTAATAGTAGGAGACTTTAATACTCCTCTCTGAACAATGTACAGGACAATTAGACAGAAACCTAACAGAGAAATAAGAGAATTAATGGAGGTAATGAATCAAATGGACTTAACAGACATCTATAGAATATTCCACCCAAATAGGAAAGAATATACCTTCTTCTCTGCAGCTCATGGAACCTTCTCAAAAATCGACCACATACTCGGTAACAAAGCAAACATCCACAGTTACAAAAAAATATTAATAACCACCTGTATCTTATCAGATCACCATGGATTAAAGCTAGAATTCAGCAACAATGCTACCCCCAGAAAGCCTACAAACTCATGGAAACTGAAGAGTCAAATACTGAACCATACTTGGATTAAGGAAGAAATAAAGAAAGAAATTAAAGTCTTCCTTGAAAACAATGAAAATAAAGAAACAACATACTCAAACCTATGGGACACTATGAAAGCAGTCCTGAGAAAAAAGTTCATAGCACTAACAGCCCACTTAAAGAAAACAGAGAAAGCCGGGCGATGGTGGCGCACGCCTTTAATCCCAGCACTCGGGAGGCAGAGGCAGGCGGATCTATGTGAGTTCGAGACCAGCCTGGTCTACACAGCTAGTTCCAGGACAGGCTCCAAAGCCACAGAAAAACCCTGTCTCGAAAAAACCAAAAAAAAAAAAAAAAAGAAACAGAGAAAGCACACATTGGAGACTTAACAGCCCACCTGAAAGCTCTAGAAAAAAAAAGAAGCAGACTCACCTAGAAGGGGTAGAAGACTGGAAATAATCAAACTAAGGGCTGAAATCAACAAAATAGAAAAACAGAAAACAATTGAAAGAATCAATGAATCAAAAAGCTGGTTCCTGGAGAAAATCAACAAGATTGATAAACCCCTATCCAAACTAATCAAACGGCAGAGAGAGAATTTGCAAATTAATAAGATCAGAAATGAAAAGGCGGACATAACCACAGACACAGAGGAAATTCAGAGAATCATTAGATCTTACTACAAAAGCCTGTATGCCACAAAACTGGAAAATGTAAAAGAAATGGACGCTTTTTTAGATAAATACCATATACCAAAGTTAAACCAGGACCAGGTGAACAACCTAAGTAGACCTGTTAGTCGTGAAGAATTAGAAGCTGTTATCAAAAACCTCCCTTCCAAAAAAAGTCCAGGACTAGATGGTTTCAATGCGGAATTCTACCAGAACTTCCAAGAAGTCCTAATACATATTCTCCTTAATGTATTTCACAATATAGAAACGTCATTGCCAAATTCCTTTCATGAAGCTACAGTAACTCTGATACCAAAACCACACAAAGACCCAACCAAGAAAGATAATTACTGGCCAATCTCACTCATGAACATCGACGCAAAAATCCTCAACAAAATTCTGGCAAACCGAATCCAAGAACACATTAGAAAAATTATCCATTATGATCAAGTAGGCTTCATACCAGAGATGCAGGGCTGGTTTAACATACACAAATCTATCAATGTAATCCATCATATAAATAAACTGAAAGAAAAAACCATATGATCATTTCATTAGATGCTGAAAAAGCATTTGACATAATTCAACATCCCTTTATGATAAAAGTCTTGGAGAGATTAGGGATACAAGGGTCATACCTAAATATAATTAAAGCTATATACAGCAAGCCGACAGCTAATATAAAATTAAATGGAGAGAAACTTAAAACCATCCCACTAAAATCAGGAACACACCAAGGCTGTCCACTCTCTCCTAACCTCTTCAATATAGTTCTCGAAGTTTTAGCAATAGCAATAAGACAACATAAGGGGATAAAGGGGATTCAAATTGGAAAGGAAGAAGTTGAACTTGTCTTCTTTTCAGATGATATGATAGTGTACATGAGCGACCCCAAAAACTTCACCAAGGAACTCCTACTGCTGATAAACGCCTTTAGTAATGTGGCAGGATACAAGATCAACTCCAAAAAATCAGTCGCCCTCTTAAACACAAAGGATATGGAAGCAGAGAGGGAAATAAGAGAATCATCACCTTTCACGATAACCACAAAAAGCATAAAATATCTTGGGGTAACTCTAACCAAGGAAGTGAAAGATCTATTTGACAGGAACTTTAAGGCATTGAAGAAAGAAATTGAAGAGGATACCAGAAAATGGAAGGATCTCCTTTGCTCTTGGAATGGGAGGATCAACATAGTAAAAATGGCAATTCTACCGAGGGCAATTTATAGATTCAATGCAATCCCCATTAAAATCCCATCAAAATTCTTCACAGATCTTGAAAGGACAATAATCAACTTTACATGGAGAAACAAAAAACCCAGGATAGCCAAAACAATCTTATACAATAAAGGAACTTCTGGAGGCATTACCATCCCTGACTTCAAACTCTATTACAGAGCTACAGTAATGAAAACAGCGTGGTACTGGCATAAAAACAGAGAAGTCGACCAATGGAATCGTATAGAAGACCCGGATTTTAACCCACAAACCTATTAACAACTGATTTTCGATAAAGGTGCTAATAGTATACAATGGAAGAAAGAAAGCATCTTCAACAAATGGTGCTGGCACAATTGGATGTCAACCTGTAGAAGAATGAAAATAGACCCAAATCTATCAGCATGCACAAAACTCAAGTCCAAATGGATCAAAGACCTCAATATCAATCTGAACACACTGAACCTGATAGAAGAGAAAATGGGAAGTACCCTACAACATATGGGCACAGGAGATCGCTTCCTATGTATAACCCCAGCAGCACAGACATTATGGGCAACATTGAATAAATGGGATCTCCTGAACCTGAGAAGCTTCTGTAAAGCAAAGGACACTGTCATTAAGACAAAAAGGCAGCCTACTGACTGGGAGAAGATCTACACCAACCCTGCAACAGACAAAGGTCTGATCTCCAAAAAATATGAAGAACTCAAGAAACTAGACTTTAAAAGGATAATTAACCCAATTAAAAAATGGGGCACTGAACTGAACAGAGAATTCTCATCAGAAGAAGTTCAAATGGCCAAAAGATACTTAAGGTCATGCTCAACCTCCTTAGCGATCAGAGAAATGCAAATCAAAACAACTTTGAGATATCATCTTACACCTGTCAGAATGGCTAAAATCAAAAACACCAAGGATAGCCTTTGCTGGAGAGGTTCTGGAGAAAGGGGTACCCTCATCCATTGCTGGTGGGACTGCAAACTTGTGCAACCACTTTGGAAATCAGTGTGGCGGTTTCTCAGAAAAATTGGGATCAACCTACCCCTGGACCCAGCAATACCACTCTTGGCAATATACCCAAGAGATGCCCTATCATATGACAAAAGCATTTGTCCAACTATGTTCATAGCAGCATTATTTGTAATAGCCAGAACCTGGAAGCAACCTAGATGCCCTTCAACGGAAGAATGGATGAAGAAAGTGTGGAATATATACACATTAGTGTACTACTCTGCGGTAAAAAACAATGACTTCTCGAATTTTGCATGCAAATGGATGGAAATAGAAAATACGATCCTGAGTGAGGTAACCCAGACCCAAAAAGAAGACCATGGGATGTACTCACTCATAATTGGTTTCTAGCCTTGGATAGGGGCCACTGAGTCTATAATTTGTGATCCTAAAGAAGCTAAACAAGAGGGTAAACCCAAGGAAAAACATATAGATATCCTCCCAGCTATGGGCAATAGAGAAGATTTATGGGCAAAAAATTGAAATCTTGGGGGTGGAGTGGGATGGGGAAGAGGGGTGATGGGGAGAGAAAAGTGTGAAGGAGAGGATGAGGAGAACTGGGGGAATTGGGGTGATTGGGGATAAAGGAAGGTTGGATAGGGGAGCAGGGAAACTCATACCTTAGTTAAGGGAGCCACCTAAGGGTTGGCAAGAGACTTGAACTTGGAATGGCTACCAGATGCCCAGGGCAATGTCCCCAGTTAGTTCATTGGGGCACCTGAGGATAGGGAACCTGAAATGAACCTATCCTATAATCATACTGATGAATATCATGCATATCACCATAGAACCTTCATCTAGCGATGGATGGAGATAGAGACAGAGACCCACACTGGAGCACCGGACTGAGCTCCAAAGGTTATAATGAGGAGCAGAAGGAGAGAGAACATGAACAAGGAAGTCAGGACCATGAGGGGTGCACCCAACCACTGAGACAGGGGGGCCGATCTATTGGGAGCTCACCAAGGCCAGCTGGACTGCTACTGAAAAAAACATGGGATAAAACCGGACTCTCTGAATGTGGCGGACAATGAGAGCTGACGAGAGGCCAAGGAGAATGGCACGGGAACTTTCATCTGGCGATGGATCGAGAGACAGAGACCCAATTTGGAGCAAAGGTCTGAGCTCTTAAAGTCCAAATGAGGAGTAGAAGGAGGGAGAACATGAGCAATGAAATCAGGACCATGAGGCGTGCACCCACCCACTGTGACAGTGGAACTGATCTATTGGGAGCTCTCCAAGGCCAGCTGGACTGGGACTGAATAAGCATGGGTTGAAACTGGACTCTCTGAACAAGGCGGACAATGAAGGCTGATGAGAAGCCAACGAAAATGGCACTAGGTTTCTATCCTAATACATGAACTTGCTTTGTGAGAGTTTATCCTGTTTGGATGCTCACCTTCCTGGACCTAGAAAGAAGTGGGAGGACCTTGGTCTTCCTGTAGGGAAGGGAATTTGGACTGCTCTTCAGTATGGAGAGGGAGGGGGAATCGACTGGGTGGAGGAGAAGAGGAGTGGGGATGGGGGAGGGGAGAGGGGGGAGGGGGCAATATGTGGGAGGAGGGGGAGGGAAATGGGAAACGGGGAGCAGTTGGAAATTTTTATTAAAAAAGAATAAAAAAATGAGGAAAAATGAAAAAAAAAAGAATCAAAAAATAAATATCATCAGGGGCCGGACAGGTGACTCAGTTAAGATAATTTACTGCTCTTTGAGAGTACCCAAGTTCAGTTCCCAGAACCCAGGGTGCTGTCTCACAACTCTCTATAATTCCCTCTCCAGGTTCAAGAATGAAATTGAGACCAAGATGAAGAAAAGGTAGGGTGTGGCTTTTTGGTTTGTATTTCAAATTTCTGTGTCACTTAAAATCCCTTTGCTAAAGTGGTAGAGCCAAGCAGGTGAATAGTAATATTAAGATTATTTTTTTTCTTTCAGGCAATGGTGAGGCATGCCTTTAATCCCTGCAGTCAGGAGGCAGAGGTAGGTGGATCACTGTGAGTTTGAGGCCAGCCTGGTCTACAAGAGCTAGTTCCAGTAACAGGCTCCAAACCTACAGAAAAAACCTGTCTTAAAATAACCAAAACCAACCAACCAAACAAACAGATTATTTTTAAGTACTTTGCATCTACTAAACAGTTTACCAATATAAGATGGACACCATCATCAACTTCATAAAATGGGAAAGGAAACTCTATAGAGACGAACAATTACCAAATCACAGGACTAGAGCCATGATGGACACCTAAGAGGTAAGCCTTGGAAATAACCTGTGAAAGGTTGTCTAGATTAGGATTAGCCTCTGGGAATATCTGTGAAGGATTGTCTTATTAGGTTGACTGATGTGGGAAGACCCATTAACTGTGGGTGGGACCATCATCCTGGACTGTACAAAATGGGAGAGGGCAAACCAAGTCCTAGCAAGCAAGTGACAGATTTGACCGTTTATTGCTCTCTTCTAACTGTGGGTGTCATGGGACCAGCCACTCTCAAATCCTATTGCTTGACTCCCCCTCCACATCCCACACTGTCTGCTGGGATGGTCTGTAGCCTGGAACTGGGAGCTGGGACAAACCCTTTCTCCCTGAGGCTGCTTTTGTCAGTATATTTTGCCTCAGTAACTGACAGGGAAACAAGACAGGGACCTAGTAGAACTGACAAAATCTAAACTGCTTGACATCAGTCTGTGCTCTTAGGCCCTCTGCAGTAAAGGACAGAGCTGACCTAAGGGTGGCAACAGTAAAAATGTCCCATGGGAGCTTCCGGGTAGACACAGGAGGCTGAGCCAAGAGGGAAAATTAGATCATAGGAAAAGAAACACAGAGGGAAGGGTGACCCTGGAGAGGATACTTACAGAATGAAGAGAGAATGAACGGCAGCAAAACAATGTCAAGAACAGAGCCTGAAGCTGCAGAGATGGGACAGTGGTTTCAAACATACACCGCTCTTGCAGAGGACCTGAGTTGGTGCGCAGCACCCACACTGAATGGCTCACAACTGACTATGACTTCAACTTCCAGGAATGAAGACTGGAAGCATGCCTTTGGATGGGCAATTGGAAAATTTAAGATCGTCTTTGCTAAGTAGTTTCATGGAAGTGATCTTCCTCCTGAGTATTGAACACTGATGGAGGAAGGTCATTGGCTAATAAAGAAACTGCCTTGGCCCATCTGATAGGGCAGAATTTAGATAGTCAGAGTAAACAGAACAGAATGCTGGGAGGAAGAGGAAGTGAGCTCAGATGCAGGGCGGCTCCTCTCAGAGCCAGCTGCAATGAAGCAAGCTGCCAGGTCAAACATGCTGAATCTTTCCCGGTAAGACTGATGGTACACAGTTTATTAGAGATGGGTTGATCGGTATCTGAGAATTAGCCAGTAAGGGCTAGAGCTAATGGGCCAAGCAGTGTTTAAAAGAATACAGTTTGTGTGTTGTTATTTCAGGGCATAAGCTAGCCAGGCGACCAAGAGCTGGGGTGGCAGGAACACAGCCTGCAGCTCCCACTACAAAACACAATACCTTGGAGTGCTAAATGCACTTTACCACTGAGTTTCATAACTCAGTGATTCTAATTTCATAACTCACTATTTCTAATTCTTAAAACCACCTAAGCTGTTGACATGGATTTTTGAGAATGATGGCACTTTTCTCAATTCAGATGTGCAAGACTTGAGGATGTTAGACACTCACTGCTCACTGTGAGGTTTCAGAGATCCAGGCACAAATGGCTAACTGAGGTATGTATTTAACATATCAAACACTTGCCACCAGTCTCTCTGGGCATCACAAGTACCTGTTGCAGAGTGCTAGCTCCTCTCAGCACTTCTCACCAACACCCCCACTTTAAACCACTTCAAAATCCCTGAGCTTTGTTTCCCTCCTCCCACTTTCTGATCCATATATAACAGACATTTGGGGTATGCATGCTCTTGGTTCTCCTGTTTGTCCTTGGCTCCTCTCTGTTCATTTTCCCTCTTTCTTCCTCCTTCTCTCTTCTCTTCCTCTCTCAATCTCTCCCTTCTCCTGTCATGGCCATGTTCGGTCTGAACTGTTCAGATACCTCTGGCTGTTCTCTGCCTTGTACCTACCATAAAACCCTTCTCAACTGACCAAAGAACAGCCATGTCCTCATTTTTATTCAAACACCAGAAGTGAACCTGAGACAGTGATTCCCCAGCTCATGGTTTTAAGCGGCTGAAGACTGAAGACATGACATGGGGTTAAGCGCAGTGAGTGCAAAGCCTTAGTAAGGAGCATGAAGGGAAACATGGAACCCGCAACCGTGAGAGGGGGTCCAAGAGGGGGATAGCCCCTGAGCTGCTCTCCAAAGGTTTTTACAGGATGTATGATAGAAGTTAAAAAAAGATTCAGTTGATTTTGGTAGAGACTGGTTAATTCTCTGGGCTTATCATAAGTCTAACCAACGGAGGGCCCAAGGCTCTGTGCCTGTGTTCCTGACCCAGCCTGTGAGATGATCATAGGCCCCTCAACCAGTATGAGAGGTAGTCACACTTTGAAGCCCCCTTTGCCCTTCTCTGACATTTTGTTCGTTTTGGGTTTCTGCTGACCATCTGTCTTGGTGGGTGTTTTACTCATCTGGCAGGTGCTGCTGGTCTTAGCCTTTCGATGGAGTAATTAGACTAACCTCTCTTTGTGTCAAGTTTACATAACTAGTTTGTAGTTTACCAAGGAGCTAACTCCTGTCACAGCTACTAAACTGCAATCTTTTCTTGGTTGCTTCCTCTTCTGCTCTTAATCCATGGTGAAGACTGGGTGGTTTCTTTTCAGGAAGAGGGGGAAGTGTTTTGTTAGAAATCATTATTACTTATCATTTAGTTATTGAATTTAGATACACCATAAATAAGAATATGGAAAAAGGCAGCGGTTCCTCATCTTTGGGCGAATGAACTGGCGTGCTGACACTGGTTCTGCCCCTGGAGCTCTGTTCTTCCTCTTCTCTGGTCAAATTGACAATCTCATGCCCACTTCAAACCCTTTTATTTTTCATCTCCAGTGTTCCCAATAACATTCTTCTAACTCCAACGTTCCTTTTAATACTAATATCTTTTCATATTGCTCAGTATAGATTTTAATCCTATTTTATGGAAGAGAATATTGCAGCCATGATTTAACCAGTCTAGTCTCCTGAATAGTGGAGGGCCATGATGGCATAGACATTGGGAGAAGGACAGAGTTAAAGTGCAGATTCCATAGAGATTGGACAGAGGTAAAGGTGGACAGATGAGAACCAGAGTGAGGGCCCTAACAGTTTTCTATTCCTGTAGGTAGATGTTCATGGCTTTCCCCTGGTGTTGGGAGTATACATGGCTAATGAGGTGAGAAGTCTGGTCATGAATACACTGAGTATCCAGCAGGAGCAAACCAGGCAAGGCAAAAGGGATTCATGCAGTTTTTATTTTGGTTTGTTTTTTGAACTTGACATAAACTAGAGAGACATCTGGGAAGAGGGAACCTGAATAAGAAACTGTCTCCATCAACTGCCCATAGGCAAGCATGTGATTCATTTTCATGATTAATGACTGATGGATGGGAGCTCACAACCACCTGAAACTCCAGTTCCAGGGGGTCTGACACTCTTTTATCCTCTCCAGATACCCCACACATGTGATACACACACACACACACACACACACACACAAACACACACACAGAGACACACCTAACCTACACAGATGGATAAAATAAATCTTAAAAATAAGTGAATTAAGAAAATTATTTTAAGTTTCTAGATGTGTCTGATATCATTGCCTATTGGATCAGTTGGAACTTTAAAACAAAACACAAATTCTCTCCAAGTTATGTTTTCCTTCACCACACTAAAGGAGCAGACAACAACATCTCAGAAGATGGGGTGGAAAGGCAGTGGAAGGTGGAGGGGTGCTGCGAAGTGCTGTCTTCCGGAAGTGACATGGCCACTGACTGAACTGTGAACCTGCACAAGATCAAGCCAACAATACAGGTCAGCACTGCAATAGGCAGCACTGACTGGACACTGTAGGTCATTAGCAAAGAAAAAGGGAGAGGATGTGAAAGGTTGAAGGGATTTTTTGGGGTGCCTGGGAGCAAAGACGTAGCTGGGAGAGCATATGATCAAGGCACAGTGTTTTTATATATGTTTATACATACGTATATATATATATATATATATTCTTGTGAAGAATAAATTTGACAAGAAAAAATATATAATACTCTATTAAAAACACAGTGTAGAGGCACATACTTGTCATCCTATCACTAAGGAGGCAGAGGCAGGGGGTTCACTATGAATTTGAAGCCAGCTTGGGCTATTGAAAAAAATTTTATCTAAAATAATTTTTAAATATTACTTTTCTATGTATCTAAGTATGTACTTATCACCTACCTATTTATTTACTTAGTAACATGTAGTTCAGTCTGATCTTTGACTTCATATGCAGTGCAGGCTGACTTTGAACTTCTCCTAACATTTCTGCTCCACCTCCAGAACCTTGGGATTAATGCCTGAGGTGGACTCAGAGATTTGAATACTTGGTCACCAGGGAGTGGCATTATTTGAAAGAAATAGGAGGTGGAAGTGAATCAGTGGGTGTGGCCTTTGAGGTTTCAAAAAGTCCATTTTCAGCCAGGAGTCTCTCTTCCTGCTGCCTGCATGCAGATCAGGATTTAGAACTCTCAGTTACTTCTCCACTCCGCTGCCATGTCTGCCTGCATGCCTCTGTGCTCCACACCACAACAATGGACTAAACCTCTGAAACTGTAAGCAAGCACCAATTAAATGCCTTCTTTTTATTTATAAGAGTTGATGTGATTATGGTGTCTCCACAGCAGTGGAACATTGACCAAGAAACCCAGTGTGAATAGTGAGAGGAACTAAATCCAGGTGTTTATGCTTGCTGAGTAGGTGAGCACTCTACCAATTTAAGTACACTTTAGTCCTATCTTTATCTTAAAATTAATTCTTTTTCCTCTTTTGCAGTGCTGGTGATTAAGCTCACGGCACCATGCATGCTACACAAGTGCCCTATTGCTGAGATACACCCTCTTAAAAATTAATTTGTTTAAACTGTGTGTGGTGGTACACACCTTTAATCCCAGCACTCAGAGACATCAGGTGGATCCCTGTGAGTTCAAGGTTGGCCTGGTCTACATAGGAAGTTCTGGGACACGGAGAGATTTAGGCTTCAGCCATGCAGACTCTCACCTATGCTGTATATGTATGTAGCATATCATTAAGCCATACTCTCAATTTTATAGACTGTAAAGCATAAAATAAAGGTGTTATGATAAAAATAAAATGGTGCCATTCCCAGAGTGGCAGCAGTGGGCAGAGGGCAGGAAAACACAGCTAGCCACTAAAGCAGCTGGTCCAAAGCAGAGAGCCACCTGGCAGGTGAGAGACAGAGATGCGACATGCAGAGAAAGTGGATATTTATTTAGTGGGTTATGGAGGGGAAAAGGAAAGCAGGGGAGGGGAGAAGGAGGAAGAGCGAGGCAGAGAGAGAGATAGAGAGAGAGAAAGAGAGAGAGAGAAAGAGAAGGGAAGAAGTTGGAAGAAGGGAGAGAGGCAGAAAGGAAGAAACTCAGGCTAGAAGCACAAAGAAGACTTGCTTGCCTCAATGGATAAAGGGAGTGGGCAGGGCTTGTCTTTTAAAGGGTCAGGACAGACCATTACAAAAGATATCACAGTTGGATATTCTGGTACAGATATCTGCTCTCTGCTAATGTTAAAAATGACTCACAGGGACTCTGACCCTAAATCTAGTGGTGTTTTGATAGCTCCATGTGTATCTGACTTTTTTCTATTTAGAAGGTATTATTTCATACAAAGTATTTATCCAGTACAGCTCTGTTTTTGAGATAGTCTAGCCTCATATTCATATATATATATATATATATATATATATATATATATGTGTGTGTGTGTGTGTGTGTGTGTGTGTGTGTGTGTGTGACCTTGAATTCTGTGTTTTAAAGAATCAAATCTTTATCTAACTATCTATCAATCTATCTATCATTTTCCCATTTATGATCTATAGTTAAGGTCTCATGTAGCCCTGGCTGGCCTATAACTCCTAAAGTAGTGGAGTGTGACCTTGCATTTGTGGTCTTCTGGCCTCTACCTTTAAGTGACTATACAGTGCTTAACCCTAAATGCAACATCTATGTCAATCCTTGCTTTCTTAAGGCTCGGGGAACATAGCAGAAGAAGAGGTGAAAAGAGTGTAAGAGCCAGAGGCTTGATTGGAGCGCCGTGAAAGGCACCTTTCTGGATACAACATGGCCATGTGCTCATGAACTCACTGAAGGTAGAGTTCTGTAGGAGCTGCTGAGAGTCACACACCCTTGTAAACAAGTTGCTGAGCCTCTGACCTCTTTGCTATCTCAAACAAATGAATAAAACCAAACAAAAACAAACCCAACAAAACACAACAACAAACAAACAAAACCATCCAACCAAACACAAAATGCTGAGCTAGCAAAAGAGGTTTTATCATTATCATACACGTCTCGCTTATCTGGCTTTCAGATCAGTTTGCTTCCTGGAGGAAAAGTTTTTGCTGAGTAAAATGCTAAACTGGGGACCAAAAGGTACCCTGTGACATATATGTCAAGAGATCTTTTGAAGTATGAACGGCTCCAAGTCCTTAATCTTTGCACTGAGTTGAAATGTTTCAAGCATGAGTAATGGACTAAAATGAGGACAGCCAGGGAGTCTGTGAAATCTGACAGGTTTAGCAACTTGTTTCTTCCTGCAAACCAGAACTTGGAGTGCTTTTTGCTGTCTGTTTACTGTTAATGTATTTGTCATTAAGAACCACCACGTTCTAGACGAGGCTGAGTATCTGCAAGAGAAATAAAGTTGGTGTCCTTTTGCCTTGGGCTGTATCTTTCTAGTCCTCCTGACTGCTATTTCTGTTCACAGATTTTGGGGTATTTTTCTGGAAATATTTTACCTCTAAAATGTTGAATGTATATATGTATACATATGAATTTTTATTTGCCTTTTTACAGTAGGCTTTCATGTAGCACAGGCTAGCCTCTAATCTGCATTCACCTCCCAAGAGCTGGAATTACAGGCATGTGCTACTATGCCCAGCTATATATGAATATTTTTTTTCTTAAAAAAAGGAGGGAGGGCATGGAGAAATGGCTTAACAGTTAGGAGTACTTATTGTTCTTGCAGAGGACCTGGATTTGGTTCCCAGAATTCACATGGCAGTTCATAACCATCTTTAACTTCGGTTTTAGTGAATCCAACTTCCTCTTGTGACCTCTAAGGGTGCCACATTCACGGCTGTCTCGCCTGTGGGACAAAATGCCTCTCATGTGGTGGCCTTCTCAAAATGAGGGGCTTGTGCTTCCTGGAGCTTGGCCCCCGGTGGTTCTCTGGCAGTCTGCTCGAGTTGAGGTGCCTGATTAGCCTCAACGATCTCATTCACTTTGTTCCTGGCAATGGTTTCTTACATTGACTCTGCTTCTCTTCTATTTTTCTCTTGACAAAAACTTAATCTGTTCAAGGAACCATAAAATATTTCCAACGGCTCCTTGAATACGGAGGAACTGATGTGTCAGTTCCCTCCCTTGATTCAACCATTAATGCTTTGATTAAGACTCTGGCTCGCTCTCTAGGGGAATTTACAGATACCCTAGAAGAGAAAGAGCCGATGATAGGAGATTTGGTAGAAGATGGGTAATTTATGAAGGAAAATGTATGGAATGGCATGAGTACCATTTATGGAGAGGCTAGCCAGAATGAGAAACCCCTGGTGCATTTTAGATAGGAAAGAAAGGCAGGCTATTTTTGATAACATGAAGCCAGCCATTCAATATTGGAACAAATCCTGGAACTGGTATCCTGAAGAATGGTGTTTGGGTTACCTTGGTTACCTTGAGGGCAGATATGATTTAGTGGTGTGAGATGAATTTCAAAGAGAAGCTCTGCCCACCTGGCCCTGACCACAAGACTTGCTGAGAATAATCAATTGTCTGTAATCATTTTCCTATGGAAACTTTCCTGTCTGCCAACTTCCTTCTGTAATCTCTTAAAAGTGATGCTTGAATTTTAGTAAAGTTGCAGCAGATTCAAATCTCATTAGAGTTGTGTCTGTCTGTCATTTGCCGAATCCTGGGTTCTCTTAAGCCTTCACCCTCCCTCTGTCTTCCATCTCCAAGAGAGTCAGTCCGCGGCATAAGGGTACCAAGCATATCCATGGTACAGACATGCATTTGAGATAAATGTTTATTCCATAAAGTAAAATAAGTCTAAAAAACAAAAATGAGCAGGGTCAGGCATGGTGGTGCATACTTTCAATTTCCAGCAGAATTGGACAGATCTCTCTGTATTTGAGATCAGTCTGGTCCACATAGCGTGAAAACAAGACAAACAAACCAAAGGAGTGGGAACATAATCTTGTTTCAAACTTTGTTTTTTCTCTTTGAATTATGATTTAGAAATACATTTATATCTGACTGTCAAGTGTCTTTTTTATATAAAAACTCATTTTCTTGTTTTATGTGACTGTTTTGCCTGCATGTATGTACATGCACCTCTTGTGTGCCTGGAGCCTACAGAGGCCAGAAGAGGGCATTAGATTCCTTGGAACTGGAGTTACAGGTGGTTGTGAGCCACTACGTAGGTATAGGAAATCTAACCAGGGTCCTCTGCAAAGACCAGCAAGTGCTGTGAGCTGTTTCAAGTGTCTTTCTTTTTTTTAATGAACAGTTAATACAGTCCCATATCTGTGGCCCATGTTCTTTACTTTCAGTTTTCCCTTTGCTTCTCACATGCCTTCTTCGATTGACAGTAACATTGTTCTCTGTAGATGTAATGTCCAACCTGTCACTCTATAGTAACCCTTCCAAGTCCTCCTTTATCACACACACACACACACACAGTAAAACTATGCAAAGTTCCCAGAGGTAGGATCATTAGTCTGTATTTAAAAAGTATAAATGTGTTTTTCTAGGTGCTTTTGATATATGAACTGTTAGAGCAGTGGAAGTTTAGAATAACACACAAATGCATTCACTCTGAGGCACAATTTCTCTCCAAGGTATATAGGTAGCTTTCTTTTTTTCTTCTCTTTCTTTCTTTCCTTCTTCCCTCCCTTTTCTTTCCCTCTAGCCTTCGTTTCCTTTCCTCCCTTTCTCCCTCCCACTCATCTTTCTTTTCCTTTGTCTCTTCAGTAGGGTCTATTCTCCCACCCAAGTTGGCATGGAACTCAGCACACACCCGTGTTAGCTTCCAGCTCACAATGATCCTCCTGTCTCACTTCCGTACTGGTATTGAGATCTGTCTACCTCTGCCTCCTGAGGGCTGGGACTAATGAATGTGCCACCAAACCTGGCTCCTAAGGATGCTTGACAAGGCCACAAGGCATCATATTTTTCATTTACCCAAAATTACAAATAATACAAATGTGTGTATACAAATGAAGAAATAGTTTAAATGAGATTAAGCCAGTTGGACTGACCATCTTCCCCTCAAGAGCTATAAACTACCTAATAAAGAACCCCAGTAACGAATATGAAAAGCCCCCTTTTGAGTGTTAGTTTGGGTAGTCCAATAGACTGATGAAAGAGTACAGGCTATTGTCATTGCCTTGGTTATCAGAGGGTGGGGCTCAGTTTCTATTGCTGAATATACTATGCAATTTCGACATTAGACTCAAAGCTGGATCTGCACTGAAAATCTCCTCCCCGAGGACTAACTTTCATAGAACTGGAAGGTACTTTTCAAAATATGAGAGAATGAAGCAACCAATAGTCCTACGAAGTCCAGCAAGCACCAGCATAGAAGATCTCTGTAAAGGTGCATTCAAGACACTCTATGTTTTGGTGGTAACCAGAAGTTGTCTACTGGGATTTAAAACCCACTTAGGGGTGGGGTGTGGGGGAAAGCATGCCTGGTACTGAAACTTAGTCACCTAATGGGTTGTGAGGTTATGGATCATAGACGAGCATGTACTACTGCCACTTTATTAAACCAGTATAATTCCAAATGCCTTCTAAATACCTTATAAGTCACTCCCAAACTCATCAAAGAACTTCTCTTTGCAACAGACAGTAACCATTACAGAACACAAGTAGGCAAAATATAGAGAACAACTGATCATGGGTGCCCAGCCCTGGTGGATTCATCTACAACACAACTCCTGTACCCAAGACTCAGGGAACATTTCAGAAGAGAGCGTCATAAAGATTTCAAAAGCCAGAGATGAGGAATTCTGCTTTGAGTTTGTGTCTCCTAGAAGCCACAGGCAAGCTAAACCTGTGATAATGCAACTGTATGGCTGCTTAAACAAGACCTGAATGAGGAAAACAACAATAGGCAAGCTAATGCAGAAGCGGGAAACACGTGTACCACAGCCCTGGAGAAGAACTACAAGCAACTAAAGAATGCTGAGAAAGAGAGAGAGGGAGAAGGAGTCTTTCCCCATGGGAGCCTCCAAGTCGGTTCTCCAATACCAAGTGGCCAGTCTTTTCTTATTTTTCTCCCTCCCTGTCCTCCCTTCTCTCCCTCCCTCCCCCTCTCCCCCCTCTCTCAGTTTTTCTCTGTAGCTTGGGAGCCTGTCCTGGAACTAGCTCTTGTAGACCAGGCTGGCCTCAAACTCACAGAGATATGTCTGTCTCTACCTGTTGAGTGCTGGGATTAAAGATGTGTGCGGCCATGGCCTGGCAACCAAGTGGCAGTCTCGAAGTCATGTACATCAACACTGATAGTATTGTATCTCTATATTTAACTGTGTATACACACACACACACGCACACGCTTGCCCAAGCAATTAGAGAGAAGCAGGCCATGATTTTGGAAGGTGTTAGTTGGGGTAGTGCATAGATGGAGGAAGGAAGGAAAGGGAAATCATGTGATTTTATTTTAATTAAAACAAACAGGTGTGGTGGTACATCTTTAAACTCAGAATTTGGAGGGCAGAGGCAGGTTGGTCTTTGTGAGTTCAGGGTCAACCTGATCTACCTAGCGAGTTTCAGGTCAGCTAGGGCTACCTAATGAGACCCTGTCTCCAAACAAAACCAAAACCCAAACTAACTGCTTGTGGTGGGGGCTTGCTGGTAGGGTTTGGTTAAGAGGTGGAGGAAGTGTTGTCATAAAAACAGACATGTGGACCAATGGAATCAAATTGAAGACCCAGATGTAAAGACATATACTTATGGATATCTGATTTCCAAAAAGAAGCCCAAATTATACATTGGAAAAATGAAGCATCTTCAACTGGATGTCAGCATGTAGAAGAATGCAAAGAGATCCATATTTATCACCCTGCACAAAACTCAAGTCCAAGTGATCAAAGACCTCAATATGAAACGAGTATACTGGACCTAATAGAAAAGTGGGAAATAATTTCAAATGCATGGCACAGGCGGCAACTTCCAGTATTCTGTTCTGGAAGTTCTGTACATCACAATATACAACACACAATTAATAAATGGGACCTCATGAAACTGAAGTTTCTGTAAGGCAAAGGACACCATCAATAGGACAAAATGGCAGTGTATAGAATGGGACAAGATCTTCACCAAACCAACATCCGACAGAGGCCTGGTGTCCAAAATATACAGAGAACTCAAGAAACTAGGTATCAACAAATCAAATAGTCCAAGTAAAAAAATGGGGTGCAGATATAAGCAGAAAATTCTAAACAGAAGAATCTCAAAAGACTGAAAAACACTTGAGATGTTTAACATTCTTAGTCATCAGAAATACAAATCAAACTGACTCTGAGATTCAATCTTATACCTGTCAGAATGGCTGAGATTAAAAACACAAGGGGCAAGCTGAAGAGGATGTGGAACAAGGGGAACACTCCTACAATGCTGTTGGGAGGAAAAACTTTTCCAGCCACTTTGGAAGTCAGTGTGTTGATTCCTCAGAAAACTGGGGATCAACCTACCACAAGCCTCAGCTGTACTGCTCTTGGGCATATACCCAGAGGATGCTCAATCATACCACAGGGACACTTGTTTAATTATGTTCATGGCAGTTTTATCTGTAATATTGAGAACCTGGAAACAATCTTCATGTCCCTCTACTGAGGAATGGATGAAGAAAACGTGGTTCATTTAGACACTGGGATTATTACTCAGCTGTTAAAAACAAGGATACAAGGAAATTTGAAAGCAAGTGGATGAAACTAGAAAAAAAATTATCGGGAGTGAGGTAACCCAGGCTGATAAAGACACACATGGCATGTACTCACACATAGTGTATATTAGCTGTAAAATAAATACCAACTATACTACAATCCACAGACCCATAGAGACTAGTTAACAAGAGAGCTCATGGCGGGTGGAGGGGCTACGGGGACACATGAATCTCCCTGGGAAGGGGAAACAGAAGAGATTTCTTGAGTGCACTGAGAGCAGGTGAAGATGGGAACTTGAGCAATCAGGTTGGGAGAGGTATGAGGAGGGAGAGTGCTGAGGGGGTTGGCTAGGGGTGGCATTTTGGGGTTGGCGCTGATGACTCTCCCAGGAGTCTATGTGGACGATCCCATCGTAGACTCCTAGCAACAGTGGATAAGTAGCCTGAACTGGCTGTCTCCAGTGACCAGATTAGTGCTTGGCCCAATTGTCATCAGAGAGGTGTTATCAACAATTTATGGAGGCAGATGCAGAGACCCACAGCCAAACATAAGGTGGCGTCTGGGAATCCTGCAGAGGAGGAGGAGGAGAAAAATGTGTAGGAGCAAGCGGGATCAAGGACACCATGTGAAGGCTCACCCAGTCAACTAATTTCGGTTCATAAGTGTTCGCTGAGACTGAACCGTCAACCAGGGAGCCTGCATGGGACGTACACTGGCACTCTATATTCTACAGTTGTGGGACTCCTAATAGCAGGAACAGGGTCTGTCTCTGACTCTTATAAAGGCTTCTGGGACCCTACTTCTCATACTGGGTCGCCCTGCCCAACCATAACACAGGGGAGGTGCTCACTCGTACTGCAACTTGATATGTGATGTTTTATTGAAAATCCTAGGAGACCTGCTCTTTCCTGGATGGAGACTGAAGAGGAGAGGATTCAGGGGTGGAAGGAGGGGTGGAATGAGAGAGATGACTATTTGGAGGGGGTCAGGATGTAAAATAAATAGATAAAAAAGAGGTGGAGGCAGAAACTGTCATCCCTTCAAACATAATACATTGTACATTTTGCAAACTGAACATGTTATATTTATGTATGTATCTATTTCTATATGCCTGTGATAGCAGTGAAAAGAGAGATCATTTTTTGAAGGAAACTGGGGAGGGGTATATGGGGGCTTTGAAGGCTTAAAAGGGAAGGGAGAGAACTTGTAATTATATTATAATTTCAAAGGAGTAAAAAGAGGTGGAGGCAGGAGGATCTTGAGTTCCAGGGCAACTTGGGCCTCATATTTAGGGGCTGTGAAGAAGGATCAATTAATAAGATCATTTACGGTCGTGCAGGCAGGCCCGGGTGGTGGAGGCACCGGCAGTCAGGCCCGTGTGGTAGAGGCACCGGCAGGCAGGCCCGGGTGGCAGAGGCACCGGCAGGCATGCCTAGGCGGCGGAAGCACTGGCGCACAGGCAGGCCCGGGTGGTGGAGGCACCGGCAGGCAGGCCCGGGTGGCAGAGGCACCGGCAGGCAGGCCTAGGCGGCGGAAGCACCGGCGCACAGACAGTTCCGGGCGGCAGAGGCACCAGCACGCAGGCAAGTCCGGGCGGCAGAGGCACCGGCGTGCAGGCAGGCCCGGGTGGCGGAGGCAACGGCAGGCAGGCCTGGGTGGCGGAGGCACCGGCAGGCAGGCCTAGGCGGCGGAAGCACCAGCGCACAGACAGTTCCGGGCGGCGGAGGCACCGGCAGGCAGGCCCGGGCAGCGGAGGCACTGGATGCAGGATAGTGCGGGCAAGAAACAGTGAAGCCTGCACTGAGAGCAGATTGCCCCGCTACAATTAAATCAAACCCAATAGATAGCATTGGTAAGAGGAGATGGGCAGACGCCAAGGCAAGAATTCACCCAACAATCTGAAAAACAACATGAAAACACCAGAACCCAATGATCTTACAACACAAGGACTTGAACACCCTAACACAGGAGAAGAGGAAAATACTGACTTTTTGAAAGCAGTAGAGTCCCTTAAACAACATGTAAAAAACGCCCTCATAGAAATGGATGAGAAGTATAACAAAAAGTTTGAAGAAATGAGTAAATACGTAAATGATACCCTGGGAAGCCAAGAAAAAACGATCAAACAGGTAATGGAAACAGTCCAAGAATTGAAAACTGAAATGGAAGCAAGGAAGAAAACACAAACTGAGGACCAGCTGGATATGGCAAATATAGGTCAACGAGCAGAGACTACAGAAACAAGCATAATCAATAGAATACAAGAGATAGAAGAAAGAATCTCAGATTCTGAAGACAACATAGAGAAAATAAATGGACTGATCAAAGAAAACACCAAAACCAACAAATTCTCATCACAAAACATTCAGGAAATATGGGTCACAATAAAAAGACCAAATCTAAGAATAATAGGGATAGAAGAAGGAGAAAGGCACAGCTCAAAGGTCCAGAAAACATTTTTAACAAAATTATGGAAGAAAACTTCCCCAACATAAAGAAAGATATTCCTTTGAATATTCAAGAAGCATACAGAAGACCAAACAGACTGGATCAAAAAAAAGTCCACTCGCCATATAATAATCAAAACACAAAATATACAGATTAAAGAAAGAATATTAAGAGCTGCAAAGGAAAAAGGCCAAGTAACTTATAAAGGTAAACCGATCAGACTTACACCTGACTTCTCTATGGAAACCATGAAAGCCAGAAGGTCCTGGATAGAGGTACTACAGAAACTAAGAGACCATGGATGCAAACCCAAACTACTATACCCAGCCAAGCTATCGTTCACTATCAATGGAGAAAACAAGACATTCCAGGATAAGAACAAATTTAAACAATACGTTGCCACAAATCCAGCCCTACAGAAAGTAATAGAAGGAAAATCAAAACCCAAGGAATCCAACATTGCCAACACTGCCTACAATAACCCAGATAGCGACCCTTCAACAGCACAACCCAAAGAAGGGAGACACACAAACTCTTCTACCAAAAGCAGTAAAAATAACCGGAGTTAACAACCACTGGTCATTAATATCACTTAATATTAATGGTCTCAATTCATCACTAAAAAGGCACAGGCTAAGAGATTGGATACGAAAACAGGATCCAACAGTCTGCTGTTTGCAAGAAACTCATCTCAACAACAAAGACAGGCATCTACTCAGAGTAAAGGGTTGGGAAAAGGTTTTTCAAGCAAATGGTCCTAAGAAAAAAGCAGGTGTGGCCATACTAATTTCTAATAAAACTGACTTCAAACTAAAATCAATCAGAAGAGATCGACAGGGACACTTTATACTCATAACAGGAACGATTCAGCAGGATGAAGTCTCAATCCTGAATATCTATGCCCCTAATATAAAAGCACCCACTTATGTAAAAGAAATATTGCTAAAACTCAAGGCAGATATCAAATCACACACACTAGTAGTAGGAGACTTCAACACACCTCTCTCACCAATGGACAGGTCAATCAGACAGAAACTAATAGAGAATTAAGAGAATTGTTGGAGGTAATGAATCAAATGGACTTAACAGACATCTATAGAACACTCCACCCAAATAGGAAATAATACACCTTCTTCTCTGCAGCTCATGGAACCTTCTCGAAAATTGACCACATACTTGGAAACAAAGGAAACCTCCACAGATACAAAAAAATATCAGTGTCCACCTGTGTCTTATCAGATCACCACGGATTAAAGTTAGAAGCCACCAACAATGCTACCCCCAGAAAGCTGACAAACTCATGGAAACTGAACAGTCAACTACTGAACCACACCTGGGTCAAGGAAGAAATTAAGAAAGAAATTAAAGTCTTCCTTGAATTTAATGAAAACAAAGAGACAACATACTCAAACCTATGGGACACGATGAAAGCAGTGCTAAGAGGAAAGTTCATAGCACTAAGTGCCCACTTAAAGAAAATGGAGAAAGCATACATTGGGGACTTAACAGCACACCTGAAAGCTCTAGGAAAAAAAGCAGAAGAGCCCAGGAGGAGTAGAAGACTGGAAATAATCAAACTGAGGGCAGAAATCAACAAAATAGAAACACAGAAAACAGTCCAAAGAATCAATGAAACAAAAAGTAGGTTCTTGGAGAAAATCAACAAGATTGACAAACCCCTATCCAAGCTAATTAAACGACAAAGAGAGAACATGCAAATAAATAAGATCAGAAATGAAAAGGGGGACATAACCACAGACATAGAGGAAATTCAGAGAATCATTAGATCTTACTACAAAAGCCTGTATGCCACAAAACTCGAAAATGCAAAAGAAATGGACACTTTTTTAGATAAATACCATATACCAAACCTAAACCAAGACCAGGTGAATGATCTAAATAGACCTGTTAGTCGCGAAAGGTTAAAAACAGCTATCAAAAATCTCTCTTCCAAAAAAAGCCCAGGACCAGATGGTTTCAATGCAGAATTCTACCAGAACTTCCAAGAAGAGCTAATACCTATACTTCTTAATGTATTTCACAATATAGAAACAGAAGAGTCATTTCCAAATTCCTTTTATGAAGCTACAGTTACCATGATACCAAAACCACACAAAGACCCAACCAAGAAAGAGAATTACAGGCCTATCTCACTCATGAACATCGACGCAAAAATTCTCAATAAAATACTGGCAAACCGAATCCAAGAACACATTAGAAAAGTTATCCATTATGATCAAGTAGGCTTCATTCCAGAGATGCGGGGCTGGTTCAACATACGCAAATCTATCAATGTAATCAACCATATAAATAAACTGAAAGAAAAAAACCATGTGATCATTTCATTAGATGCTGAAAAAGCATTCGACAAAATTCAACACTCCTTTATGATAAAGTCTTGGAGAGATTAGGGATATAAGGGTCATACCTAAATATAATAAAAGCTATTTACAGCAAGCCGACAGCTAACATTAAATTAAATGGAGAAAAACTCAAAGGCATCCCACTAAAATCAGGAACACGACAAGGATGTCCACTCTCTCCATACCTCTTAAATATAGTGCTTGAAGTTCTAGCAATAGCAATAAGACAACATAAGGGGATCAAGGGGATCCATATTGGAAAGGAAGAAGTTAAGTTTTCATTATTTTCATATGATATGATAGTATACATAAGCGACCCCAAAAACTCTACCAAAGAACTCCTACAGCTGATAAACACTTTTGGTAATGTGGCAGGTTACAAAATCAACTCCAAAAAATCAGTTGCCTTCCTATACACTAAGGATAAGGAAGCAGAGAGGGAAATCAGAGAAGCATCACATTTCACGATAGCCACAGATAGCATAAAATACCTTGGGGTAACTCTAACCAAGGAAGTGAAGGATCTATTTGACAAGAACTTTAATCTTTGAAGAAAGAAATTGAAGAGGACACCAGAAAATGGAAGGACCTCCCTTGCTCTTGGATTGGGAGGATCAACATAGTAAAAATGGCAATTCTACCAAAAGCAATCTATAGATTCAACGCAATCCCCATCAAAATCCCATCAAAATTCTTCACAGATCTGGAGAAGACAATAATCAACTTTACATGGAAAAACAAAAGACCCAGGATAGCCAAAACAATCTTATACAATAAAGGATCGTCTGGAGGCATTACCATCCCTGACTTCAAACTCTATTACAGAGCTACAGTACTGAAAACGGCTTGGTACTGGCATAAAAACAGAGAAGTCGACCAATGGAGTAGAATAGAAGACCCTGACTTTAGCCCACAAACCTATGAACACCTGATTTTCGATAAAGGAGCTAAAAGTATACAATGGAAAAAAGAGAGCATCTTCAACAAATTGTGCTGGCAAAACTGGAAGTTAATCTGTAGAAGAATGAAAATAGATCCATATCTATCACCATGCACAAAACTCAAGTCCAAATGGATTAAAGACCTGAATATCAGTCTGAACACACTGAACCTGATAGAAGAGAAAGTGGGAAGTACTCTACAACACATGGGCACAGGAGAACACTTCCTACGTATAACCCCAGCAGCACAAACACTAAAGACATCATTGAATAAATGGGACCTCCTGAGACTGAGAAGCTTCTGTAAAGCAAAGGACACTAAGACAGAAAGGCAACCCACTGACTGGGAAAAGATCTTCACCAACCCCGCAACTGACAAAGGTCTGATATCCAAAATATACAAAGAACTCAAGAAATTAGACCGTAAAAGGTTAATCAATCCAATTATAAAATGGGGCACTGAGCTGAACAGAGACTTTTCAACAGAAGAAGTTCAAATGGCCAAAAGACACTTAAGATTGTGCTCAACCTCCTTAGCAATCAGGGAAATGCAAATCAAGACAACATTAAGATACCATCTTACACCTGTCAGAATGGCTAAAATCAAAAACACCAATGATAGCCTCTGCTGGAGAGGTTCTGGAGAAAGGGGCACTCTCATCCATTGCTGGTGGGAATCCAAACTTGTGCAACCATTTTGGAAATCAGTGTGGTGGTTTCTCAGGAAAGTTGGGTTCAACCTACCTCTCGACCCAGCAATACCACTATTGGGAATATACCCAAGAGATGCCCAAACATACAACAAAAGTATATGCTCAACTATGTTCATAGCAGCATTATTTGTAATAGCCAGAACCTGGAAACAACCTAGATGTCCTTCAATGGAAGAATGGATGAAGAAAGTATGGAATATATACATATTAGAGTACTACTCAGCAGTAAAAAACAATGACTTCTTGAATTTTGCATACAAATGGATGGAAATAGAAAACACTATCCTGAGTGAGGTAAGCCAGACCCAAAAAGAGGAACATGGGATGTACTCACTCATATTTGGTTTCTAACCATAAATAAAAGACATTGAGACTATAATTCGTGATTCTAGAGAAGCTAAATAAGAAGGTGAACCCAAAGAAAAACATATAAGCATCCCCCTGAATATTAACCTTCATCAGGCGATGAAAGAAGACAGAGACAGAGACCAACATTTGAGCACTGGACTGAAGTCTCCCGATCCAAAGGAGGAGCAGAAGGAGAGTGAGCACGAGCAAGGAACTCAGGACTGCGAGGGGTGCACCCACACACTGAGGCAATGGGTATATTCTATCGGGAACTCACCAAGGCCAGCTGGCCGGGGTCTGAAAAAGCATGGGACAAAACTGGTCTCGCTGAACATAATGGACAATGAGGACTACTGAGAACTGAAGAACATGGCAATGGGTTCTTGATCCTATTGCTCGTAATGGCTTTGTGGGAGCCCAGGTAGTTTGGATGCTCACCTTAATAGACCCGGATGGAGGTGGGTGGTCCTTGGACCTCCCACAGGGCAGAGAAACTTGCTTGCTCTTTGGGCTGAGGAGGAAGGAAGACTTGATTGGGGGAGGGGGAGGGAATGGGAGGTGGTAGTGGGGAAGAGGCAGAAATCTTTAATAATTAAATAAATTAATTAAAAATAAAAAAAATTCTGCATGGGTCAAAACAATTGAGCACATTGACATTTCTTCTCAAAAATTAAATAATGTCAATTAAGGGAAGCATACATAGAAAAAAAAAGATCATTTACAACCCTTCCAGACGATTGGAGTTCCATTCCCTGCACTACAGGGCGCCTCACAACCATTTGTAGCTCCAATTCCAGGTGATCTGACACCCTTTTCTAGCTTCCTTGGGTAACAAGCAAACTTGTAGGGCAAAATACCCATACACATTAAAAAATTGTGAAGAGTTAATATCACTGTCTGATTTAATGTCACTGTATACAGGTGTCGTAAAGTGCTCTGTTTATATCAAAGTCGCAGCAATTGGCACATATCCGAGGAGTGAAAGGATAGAACCCAGCTCGGCCTCACTCAGCGAACTACCAATCCCATGCGGCAGTGGGCAACGCTTGTGCTGGGAGTAACAACTGTGGGCATGGCATCCGAGGGCGGGGTCGCTCTGCAGGGTGATGGCCCAGAGCCAAGGAACCTAGGCTCAGTGTGCTGGGGGTCCCTGGTGAACGAATGCCACGCGGCCTTGCCGTGTGATGGAATGGGCAAAAATGGCAGAGCACGAGCGGATCCTGAGGGAGATCAAGAGCACAGACATGGCCTGTATTGCTCCCACGCTCAGGTACGGGGGGGGGCGGGTTTGCGGGAGCAGGTGGAGCTCGGCAGCTGACAGAGGGGAGAGCTGCGGGTGTCCCGCGTCCTGGGCGAGGTTCTGGTGGGGAGCCTATTTGCAGAGAGGGTGAGGCTTGGCTCTGTTGGGCCGCAGCTCCCTTTGGGCAGCAGCTCTTCAGTCAGGAGCAGGCACCAGCTCTGCATGCAGGGATGAGAGCATCCTGGTGATGTCAGTCCTGGGGGAAGAGTTCTCCCACCTTCTTTCACCTGAGAGCTCAGTTCCTGAGGACAACCTCGCCCAAGTGCAGCCCCGGGACCTGCCAGCTCCTGGACCTGCTCCTTCTCTCTGCCCTGCTTCCTCCTCTGAGAGCTTCCACCAGAATTGCCTGTGGTCCCATCAGAATGGACCTGGTTAATTACCTTGCACTTGTTACACAGAGCACAAGGCATTGTGCGAATTGCTGTGCTAATACCACTATGGAAGCCATTGAGCAGTCCTACCACTGGGACACAGTTACTGTTGTCAAGTAGCAGAGGGCGCGGGGAAGTGAAGTGACTTGTCCAAGGTCACAGGGGAGGGAAACCAGGTTTCTAGTTCCCATCCCAGACTCTGCCTCCCTGGTCCTAGTCCTTGTCCTCCTCCTAGTCTTCCTAGTCCTCCTTGTCCTTAATCTCTTCCTCCTCCCCCTCCTCCTCCTCCTTCTTTTTTGGTGGCGCTGGGAATGGAACCCAGTGTGCCAGGCAAGCGCTTTTCCGCTGAAGTGTGCCCAGCCCACAGATTCTTCACTACTTTGGTTCTGCCTTAGTTGGGGATTACCATATGCTATACTTCCTGTTGAAAATTGTGCACCAAGACCAATTTTGAATCCCCGCAGTTTCCTGGTGTCCTAGAACCAGTTCCTCCTGGTCCTTTCCTGTGGCGCTTTCTGGTCTCAGTTCAGTCTGAATGGAAAATCGCTTTACCAGTCCTTGCACAGCATTGGGTCCGTGTTCCTCCCTGCAGAAGGCGTCACTAATCATTTCATGGGGAGACTTGTACCAGGAAAGAGTGACCGAAGGCCCGGGACCTTTGCTTTTAGCTTTACTTGCACAGCTTTCTTCTCCAGGCTCCATTGTTAGTTTCAAGCAATTTTTCTCAGTGTCCTTTCTCCTGGAAATAACTGTCCTTAGTCATCTGTACCTCGCTTCCTTTTCTTTTTTTTTTCTTTTCCGGTGTTAAAGTTGGAACTAGGTAAAGCAACAATGCTTTACCTCTGAGTTGAATCCCCAGTGCACTTTTAGCTCTCCCCCGCCCTTTTTTTTGCCAGTCCTTTCACACAATTCCTCCCCTGTCCTCTTTGTATCATAATCATGCTCCTCTCATTCCTTGTTTTCTTGTGTTGTAGAAGGCCAGTAATTGTCATTTCATAGTCCTTTATAAAAGCCCATGGCCCCTCACTAATCCTCTCCTAAATGCGTGGCTATTACTGTTTGGCATTCAGTGACTGGAAATGTTATGTTCTTGTCTGTTAGGAAATCTGGCTGCTGAATTGAGTATTTAGGACCAAAGTTTAGGCAGGATTCCTTATCAGAGCAGCATCCGTGTTGTCTTGAGTTGCTTGTAGTTTTCAGTTGCTGTTGTTTTATACAATAAATAACTTAGGTAGTACCATAAATTTAGTTTACTGTGATTAATATGTTAACCCTCAGTGTAAAACATTTTAATTTTTTACATGGGAGATGTAGTTTCCTGTATCCCAGGCTGTGATCATACTTGCCGGCTACTTGAGAAAACCCTTGAACTTCTCATCGTCATCAAACCCACACTTCCTAAGTGCCGGGATTACCATCTAGGACCACTGTGCTTAGTCTTATGCCATGCTCAGGATTGAACCCACGGCTTGCTGCCTATTAGGTGAACATCCCATTAATTGAGCCACATGTGTAGCACTAGTAATGTATTTGTATCAACTGGATTTTGCTGTTTAATTTTCTGGCATCTTGGCTTTAGTAATGTATATGTTATAATTTAAACATGTTATGCGTTCTCCCAAGATTTTCTCATTATTATTACTGAATTCTTTTTCTTCTGGTTTTGTGCTTGTGCATGAATTACAAAGTCTTTTACTTTATGGGAACATTGTTAAATAGCAACAAAAAAGAAAGTTCAGGAACTATCACATGACCCTATATATTTTAGTTGTTTTTCCTGACTATATTGTTAGAGGATTTGGATTAAATTTTTCCAATTTATTTCATTTTCATTGGTGTTTTGTCTGCATGTATGTTTGTGTGACAGTGTCATAAGCCCTGGAATTGGAGTTACAGACAGGCTTGTGTGCTGGGAATTGAACCTGGGTTCTCTGAAAGAGCAGCCAGTACTCTTTAAATATTTATTTATTTATATATTATGTGTAGTAGGAGCTGTGGGCTGTGTTCCTGCTGCCCCAGCTCCTGGTCGCCTGGCTAGCTTATGCCCCGAAATAACAATACACAAACTGTATTCTTTTAAACACTGCTTGGCATATTATATCTAGCCTCTTCTCGGCTATCTCTCGCACCTGGACTAGCCCATTTCTAATAATGTGTGTAACACCCCAAGGTGTGCTTACCGGGAAGATTCTAGCCTATGTACATCCTGGGTCGGAGCTTCATCGCATCTGCCCCTGAGAGCAAAGCTAAGGTGTATGAGCTCAATTCCTCTTCCTCCCAGCATTCTGTTCTGTTTACTCCACCCACCTATATTCTAAACTATGAGGGCCAAGCAGTTTATTTTTTAACCAATGACCTTACTCCTTCATTTCCCCTTTTCCTGTTTAAACAAAAAAAAAGGAAGGCTTTAATTTTAAATTGCAAAATTACATATAACAAAAGAGTTATCAAGTAAGAATTACAATATTTACATCTATTTTGTCTTTATCATAACTATGGAAAACTATAACTATAACTAAGTATTCTTCAACTCCATTAAAGACTCCATAAAGATACAATATTACCTAAGCAAACAAGAAATAAGCAACTTACAAACTCTAGAAATGACAGAGACATCTTGCTGCTTTGACAATCACCCAAAGTTTCTCTGTACTGTTGGGGCATCCATCTTTGGCCTACAGGCCCATAGCTTCCAGCAGACATTTCCATGAAGCAGGAAATTTCAAAGGCAGTTCAGTCACTATCTGCTATGTCCTGCAGGATGTCTCACAGACTCTTTCATGAATCAGGAACCATGAAAGATCATCTCACCTTTAGGCAATTTCAGCAGGCCTCTCTCTGCGGGTTCTTTGTGTCCAGTTTATGCAACAGTCCAGGCAAGAGCAGTTTCTTGCCCAAATGGCTATCAAACTCGATAAGGATTCTCTTCGATGCCCATTTTGTTCTTGAAGTAGGTTGGTGCTGCCAGGAGCAGAGTGTCTCATTGTCATGAAAAGTCCTAAGTTATTAAAATATTAAATAGCATATTCCATAGTCTTTGAAAGATATGAAGAATGTCTATCTAAAATACATCCATGTACATCTAGAAAATCTAACATGACTACAAACTTGACTATTATAGATAAATATTCATTAACAACTTATATACATAACATTTTTACATGAGCTACACAATCACAATACCTTAATCAATATCAGAAATACATATACATATTGCAAATTGACCTTAAATTTAAATCACTGAAGAAAATCCATATCAATGCAAATTATTCATACCTATATCTTATCCCCCTTTAAATGCAAAAGAACATTTATAAACAATATTTTTAAATATGGACACAGTTATTTCTCTCCAAAGTGCTTCCTGCTGAGTGGTGGCGCTGTTATTCAGGTCTTTTATGGGATAACCTGTCTGCTAGTTTCATCTCAGTTGGCAGTTGAGCGAAGAAATTTTTTGAGGGTGTTCACAGCAACCCTTCAGGAGGGCGTGGTCTATCATACCATATTGGGATCGAATAAGCAATCCTCAGGGTGTCATCGTCCCGGCTAGCTCAGTCAGTAGAGCATGAGACTCTTAATCTCAGGGTCGTGGGTTCGAGCCCCACATTCTGTAGTAGAAGCTGCGGGCTGTGTTCCTGCCACCCCAGTTCCTGGTCGCCTGGCTAGCTTATGCCCCAAAATAACAACAAACAAACTATATTCTTTTAAACACTGCTTGGCATATTATATCTAGCCTCTTCTTGACTAACTCGCACCTGGACTAGACCATTCTAATAATGTGTATAGCACCCCAAGGTGCGCTTACCGGGAAGATTTTAGCCTACTTCCATCATGGGTCCAGATTCATCGCATCTGCCCCCGAGAGCAGAGCTAAGGTGTATGAGCTCACTTCCTCTTCCTCCCAGCATTCTGTTCTGTTTACTCCACCCACCTATGTACTAACCTATGAGGGCCAAGCAGCTTCTTAATTTTTTAAACAATGACCTTCCTCCATTAATTATGTATATAGAATTCTGCCTGCATGTACTTTTGCATACTAGAAGGTGGCATGATATCTCACTAGAGATGGTTGTGAACCACCATGTGGATGCTGGGATTGAACCCAGGTCCTCTACAAGAGCAGTCAGTGCTCTTAACTTCTGAGCCATTTCTCCAACCCTGCGTGGCCACGTGGATCATGCTGTTCTTGAACTTACAAAAATCTGCCTGCCTTTGCTTCTCCAGATGGGATTAAGGCCTGTACCAATTATGCCTGGCTGAGAGCTTCTTTTGAGGCTGTGGCATAAAAATACAGCTCTACTTCAACCCTTGGCTGAAGAAAGTCAATTATCATAGAGGGCCATCCTCTTCAGTGCAGCTTGAGAAGGTCACACTTATAATAGCGAAGAAGCAAGGGAACACCTTCCTAGGTAGCCACATCAGCCTGTCAATCTGGTGATCAATGGGGTTATGATGTCTCCGCCGAATTAACCTCACATCTCAAGTACTAACATTCTTATTCCAAATAAGTTGTGAACAGTAGCTCTGTTTTTCATTTTTTACATCCCATGTCTGTATTTCTACTCTTATTTATCACATTATTTAACTAATAGTCATTTCCATATTTTGCTTGGTGGGTCAGAGCAATTGGCATTCTCTCTAATTGTACTTAAAATTTTGTTTTTAAAATTTTTACCTTGAATAATAAAATACATTGCCATTTAAAATATAGCTTTATAGCCAAGTGTTCATGCATGTATCCCAGCACTTGGTTGGTGACAGCAGGAAGACAGGGAGTTAAGAGAGTCATCTTTGGCTACATAGCAAGTTCCAGACCAGCCTGGAGTATATGAAACTCTATCTTTAAAAAGTAGCTTTATTGAGATATAATTCATATGATAGCATATGATCTACATATTGTTTGAAATGTGTAACTGCCTAGGTGGTGGTGATGCACACCTTTAATCCCAGCACTCAGGAGGCAGAGGCAGGCAGTTAGTTCCCTGTGGGTTCTTTTATAGGCAGGATTGTTTCACAGACAAACCTTGTCTTGAAAAACCATAAATAAACGAACAAACAAACACACAAATAAATGTGTAACTGAGTGGCTTGCAGTATATTGGTAGAGTTTTGCAGCAATCACCACAGTCTAAATTAGGAATATTTTACCTTCCCCAAGCAAACACATATTCTTTGAGAATCTCTGTTCATTATTTGCCTCTCTTCCATGCCATTCTTCCTTTCCTGTTTTGTTTATTTTTTTCAAGGCTGTTCTTGAACTAACTTTGAGCTCTAGATCTTTTTGCCCCACCTCCTAAATGCTGGAATTACAGTTGTGCACCACCACATTCAGCTTCCCACTTGCTTCTTTGGACATCTGGACATTTTGTGTAAATAGATTTATACAGGAATTATTTTTTTGTTACTTACGGAAATGTTTTCAAGGTTTATCCATATGGCTATGTATCTGACTTTATTTCTTTTTATTGCTGAATAAAACTCCACTGTATGAATATACTTGTATCACATTTTATTAGTCCATGAAGTTGGTGCATACTTTGATCATTTCCATTTTGTGATTGTTAAGAACAATGTCCTATGTCCTGTTTTTTTTTTTGTGTGTGTGTGAACTTATATTTTCATTTCTGGAGATTAGAGCACGCAGTTGTGATCATTGTGCAGCTTCCCCAAGGCAGTCGCAGAATGTTCCAAATTTCCAGTGGTGTAAGGGTGATTTGGTTGTCTGCTTGACTGACATCCTCATTGATGAAGGCACTTAGAGCAAGGGAGTGTATAGCAGCTGCCAATTAGGAAATCAGATTGCTCCATTCTCCAAGATTTTTACTTATAAAAAAATAGACATCAGAAGAATGTTTCATTTTTATCTTTACTTTTATAATTAAGATATTTTAAAACATACAGTCTCCTCCTTTTACATAACTTTCCCCGTTCCCACACCCTCCTCTCCTCCTGCTTCCCTCACCTTCCCCATCCCACTCCCCCATCAACTCTTCATAAGGGTAAGGCTTCCTGTGGGGAGTCAACAAAGTCTGACACTTCACTTTGAGGCAGGGCCAAGGCCCTCCCCTGAGCAACGTTATCCCTCCAAAAAGAATGTGCTCCTAGAAGCCAGTTCAAGTACTAGGGATAAAACCTGGTCCTATATCCTGTGGCCCCACAGACTGCCCAAGCCTTACACTGTCCCCCATATTCAGTGGGCCTAATTTGGTCTTCTGCAGGTTCCCCCGCTGTCAGTCCAGAGTCAGTGAGCTCTCACTAGCTCAGGTCAGCTGTTTCTGTGGGGTAACGGGTGGGACTTTATCCCCAACCAACTGGCCCCCTCATGCTACACCCGGGTTCAATTCCCAGCACCTAAATGGCAGCTCGCAGCTGTCTGTAACTCCAGTTCAAGAGAATCTGATATTGTTATACCAATGCGCATGAAATAAAGTTAAATAAAGTTAAAAAAGATAAGTAATGTAGAAACTATGCTGGCTGGAACATTTATTTCTTACTAGGGAAATAATTTAATTGAAATGTCTGTAACTTATCCTGCTCCAGATGAACTTTTTTTTTTAAGAGTTTAGATAATTCACAATAAGTGAGTGATTAATTAAACATGTAATTAGGACTTTAAAATATAAGCTACATATTGAAACATCTAAGCAGTGTAGAACACATTGTTAGCGTCAGTGTTATTTGTTTTGTTTTTGAAACAGGGTTTTGCCATGTACTCCTTTCTGGCTATGAAATCAAAGGATCTGCCTGTCTCTGCCTCCAGAGTATTGAAGGCATGGGATCAGAAACCCAGCTTTAGTGTTTTTTGTAATGGTGCATATAGAGTTAGGACTCTATAAAGTGCTACATACTGTTATGTCTTGAAGAGTTAACATGCATCATGCATTGTACTACATTTGGTTCTACATTTAGTTATGTGCTTTGAGAATAGATTGGTGATTATGCAAAAGCTAAACCAGTAATAATAGCCACAAATAGTTCTAAGTATTTGAGTATTTATGTATTTAGCTTATTTATTTATTTATTTATTTATTTATTTATTTTTTTCGATAGTCTTACGTAGTCTTCTGTAGTCTAAGCTGGCCTGGAACTCATGCAGTTTAGGATGACTCTTATTCCTGCTGCCAATTCCACCTTAATGCTGGGGTTATGGGTGCACATCACCGAACCTGGGACATTTGAATATTTCCATTCTTTTGGAGTTTAAGACTCCATGTAATTGTTACATTGTATGTTAGATAAGTAATGATGTTCGTTTGTCAAAAATGACGACTTTAATTAAAGTATTGCTTTACATAAAATTTTAAAAAGTTGCTTTTTTTGTGTGTATGTGTGTGCATATATTTGTGTGCTTTGATGTGTGTGTAGAGTCAGAGTGCAAGTTTTCGGAGTCTGTTCTCCCGCTCCACCTTCATGCGGATTCTGGGGATTGAATGTAGTTCATTAGGCATGTGCAGCAAGTACTTTACTTGCTAAGTCATTTTGCTGCCCTCACTTTACATAGTTTTTTTTTTGTTTATGTTGTTGTTAAAATTGCAGAAGAATAGACTTTATAGACCTGGTTTTGTAGGAGGTATTATTGGCCTGATATGATCTCAAGTATGTTTGTTGTTCTGGTATTACAGAGTAGAATACCAGTTTCTTCATACATGTTCCCTGTCTAGTTTCATTCTTTTTATTGGCAGCATCTGTATTATTGTTATTCTTTTGGGTTTTTTGATGCAGGGTTTCTCTGTGTAGTCCTGGATGTCCTGGAACTTGCTCTGTAGACCAGGCTGTCCTGGAATTCAATGATCAGCCTGCCTCTGACTCCCAAGTGCTGGGATTAGAGGCTTGTCTCACCACTCCAGGCAGCATCTGTACTTTTAAAACTTGTATTTTTCTTCTCTTTTGAAAGTTGTGTTTTTACTCATTTCTTTACATTTTGCTTGCCATTTTTAAAAAATCTTCCTCCTATTTCCTGTAATTTAGAACTTTAAAACACACATTGTTTGATGAAATAGTCAAGTAAGTGAGCAAGCATCATTGCTTTGAAAACAATGTGTTTCCTGCGGAAACTCTGCTGCGAGTAAACAGTAAACTTCGAAAGGTTCTGTATGGAATGTGATCTTGTCAAGCAATATGAATGTATAAAAATAACAGACTCTGGACCTGATTGGTTTTCATATGGACTTTTATTTAAGGACTGGCTTTTATGGAGCACATTTGGTAATAATAGAGCCAGCCAAATTTTCGGGCTTGTGTTAGGTGAAGGACTTTATGACATTGAAAAGAAGGGCGGTCAGTGGAGGTTAGCCTTGGAAAAACAAAGAAGAAGATAGGATGAGAACAGCTCTTGAAGTCCAAAGGAAATATAATTGAAAGCATTCAGATAGTCATGGTGGTGCAAGCCTGTCATCCCAGAACTTGGGAGGTGGAGGCAGGAGAAACTCAAATTTGTATGCAGCCTGGTCTGTGTATCAAGTTCTAAGGTAGTCTGGGGTACACAATGAGACCTGCTGGCAAGAAAAACATTTAAAATAGATGTGGATCTGAGTGAATGTATCTTTTAGGATTTGAATCATTTTTAGATGACTATAAATTTGCATATAGTTGAACAAAATAATACAGGGATTCCTTTGTACTCTTTACTCAGTTTTCCCCATTGATAACATCTTATAAAAACTACAATGTCAGGTCCACAGTATTGATATTGTAACTTGATAGTCAAATTGACATATTTCATCATCACAAGGAATGCTCAGGGTACCTTTCTTATAGCTTGGCCCATTTCCCTCTGCCTGTATTTTCTCTTCCAACTTGACAACCAGTCATGTGTTTTTGTATCAGGTTTTTAAAGAACCATAACTTATATAGCCTACCTAACATTCTAGGATTGACTCTTTCCACTTAGCGCTGAGGTTTATCCTTTTGTTATAATGAAGCAACAGTGTACATTTTTTAAATTGCCGACTAGTTTGCCACAGTATAACTGTACCACAATTTATCATTTACTCATGAAGACATCTTGGTTGTCTCTGGCTTGGCTATTATAAATAAAGCTCTTACATAAACATATACATATAGATTTTTCTTTGAACATATGTTTTTCTTTACTTTTTTTATTCTTTTCTAATTAATATTTCCACCTGCTCCCCGTTTCCCATTTCCCTCCCCTCCTCCCAAATATTGCCCCCTCCCCCACTTCCCTCTCCCAATCCCCACTCCTCTTCTCCACACCCCACACCATTCCCCCTCCCTCTCAATACTGAAGAGCAGTCCAACTCCTCTGCCCTGCAGGAAGACGAAGGTCTTCTATCTAGGTCCAGGAAGGTGAGCGTCTAAACAGGCTAAGCTCCCACAAAGCCAGTTCATGTATTAGGATCAAAACCTAGTGTCCTTGGCTTCTCATCAGCCTTCATTGTCTGCCATGCTCAGAGAGTCCAGTTTCAACCCTTGCTTATTCAGTCCCAGACGAGCTGGCCTTGGTGGGCTCCCAATAAATCAGTTCCACTGTCACAGTGGGTGGGTGCATCCCTCGTGGTCCTGATTTCCTTGCTCATGTTCTCCCTCCTTCTACTCCTCATTTGGACCTTAAGAGCTCAGACCGTTGCTCCAAATTGAGTCTCTGTCTCTACCTTGATCCATCGCCAGATGAAGGTTCTAAGGTGATATGTAAGATATTTATCAGTATAGGATAGGGTCATTTCAGGTTCCCTCTCCTCAGTTGCCCAAGGTACCAGCTGGGGACATCTCCCTGGACACCTGCAAACCCCTCTAGAGTCAAGTCTCTTGCCAACCCTAAGATGGCTCCCTTAGTTAGGATATATACTTCACTGCTCCCGTATCCACCCTTCCTATATCCCAACCATCCCAATCGCCCGAGCTCCTCCCATCCTCTTCTTCTCATGTTTCTCATCCCATTTCCCCTTTGCCCCATGCCACCTCACCCACAAGTTTCAAGTTTTTGCCCTGCAATCTTGTCTACTTCCCCTCTCCAGGCGGATGGCTATACGATTTTCTTTGGGTTCACTTTCTTATTTAGCTTCTCTAGGATCACAAATTATATACTCAATGTCCTTTATTTATGGCTATAAACCGATTATGAGTGAGTACATCCCATGTTCCTCTTTTTGGGTCTGGGATACCTTACTCAGGATAGTGTTTTCTATTTCCATCCAATTGCACGCAAATTTCGAGAAGTCATAGATTTTTACCACTGAGTAGTACTCTAATATGTATATATTCCACACTTTCTTCATACGTTCCTCCATTGAAGGGCATCTAGGTTGTTTCGAGGTTTTGGCTATTATAAATAGTGCTGCTATGAACATAGTTGAACCGATAATTTTGTCATTTGATGGGGCATCTCTTGGGTATATTCCCAATAGTGGTATTACTGGATCTTGGGGTAGGATGATCCCAAAATTCCTGAGAAATCGCCACACTGATTTCCAAAGTGGTTGCACAAGTTTGCATTCCCACCAGCAATGAATGAGTGTGCCCCTTTCTCCACAACCTCTCCAGCAAAGGCTATCATTGGTGTTTTTGATTTTAGCCATTCTGACAGGTGTAAGATGGTATCTCAAAGTTGTTTTAATTTGCATTTCCCTTATCGCTAAGGAGGTTGAGCATGACCTTAAGTGTCTTTTGGCCATTTGAATTTCTTCTGTTGAGAATTCTCTGTTCAGTTCAGTGCCCCATTTTTTTTATTGGGTTAATTAGCATTTTAAAGTCTAGTTTCTTGAGTTCTTTACATGTTTTCGAGATCAGACCTTTGTCTGTTGCAGGGTTGGTGAAGATCTTCTCCCAGTCAGTGGGTTGCCTTTTTGTGTTAGTGACAGTGTTCTTTGCTTTACAGAAGCTACTCAGTTTCAGGAGGTCCCATATTTTCTTTTTTTTTTTTTTAATATTTTTTGTTTTGTTCTTTTTGAGACATGGTTTCTCTGTAGCTTTTGGAAACTGTCCTGGAACTACCTCTTGTAGACCAAGCTGGCCTCTAACTCACAGAGATCCACCTGACTCTGCCTCCTGAGTGGTGGGACTAAAGCTGTTTGCCACCACCACCGGCTGAACATCTGTTTTTGATTCTTTTAGCTTATCCGTGAGTAGAATTGCTAGTGATATAGTAAATAACTTGCTTGCCAAAAGGTTCTAATTCCTTAATATCATTACTAGCATTTGGTGTTGCCATCTTTAGAAATTTGGTTAGTCTGTTATATATGTAACAGTTTTTCATTGTAGGTGTTTTGTGTTTTGTTTTTTCCAACTGGTTCTTAGGTAACTGAGGCTGCTCTTGACCTCCTGAGGTTCTCCTGCCTCTATTTGAGCTACTTCATCAGGCTTCATTGTTGTTTTAATTTTACTTCTTAAGCTGGGCGGTAGTGGTGCACGCCTTTAATCCCAGCACTCGTATGGCAGAGGCAGGCGGATCTCTGGGAGTTAGAGGCCAGCCTGGTCTACAAGAGCTAGTTACAGGACAGGCTCCAAAGCTACACAGAGAAACCCTGTCTCGAAAAACCAAAAAAAAATTTACTTCTTGTTGTTAATGATGTTGAACATTTTTCATGTGCTCATTTGTTTTATATATCACTCAGGGCTTCTTGCACTCAGGTACTTCACCACTGACCTCTACCTACTACATTTTTTTCTTTCTTTCTTCCTTTCTTTTTTTTATTAAGGATGAGCAGAATTGTTTTTTCCTCAAAGTTCTAGGTTTTTTTTTCCTTTTTTTTTATTTTTTGAGAAAATGGTTTAATATAAATAAGCACACGTGTGTGTGTGTGTGTGTGTGTGTGTGTGTTAAGGAAAGGGGCAGTTGTACACACAGTAGTAAGGGTGGGTATAGACTTCTCAAGATAGAGCTGCCTGTAAGACACTGTTCTTTGCAATAATGTATCAGGAGTAGCTTTCAATTAGAAAAGACCATTTTTATGGAGCAGGGAATTGCCAAATGTTTCTTGCATAATTCTAGAGGAAGAATGTCTTTCTAAGTAAGGGCTTTATTTTGCTTGAAGTTTTTAAGTCACTTTTAAACTATAAGTACTTATATGTGATACTAGTAATGAATCAGAAAGTGGCTTCTTTTTAATAGTTCCATGAAAAAAATACTTGATATCACTAGTCATCAGAGTAATGAAAGCAAAACCACAGTGAGATATCATATTATTACCTCTTCTTTGTTCAGATGGTCATTGTGGGAAAGACAAAAGAAGCAAAGCTTGTGGTCCCAGCTCTTGGAAGGCTGAAGTGGGAGAATTAGGAGTTCACCCTAGGTAAGGGCACCCTTGGCTACATAGTGCATAGTGAACTCAAGATAACCTTGCAGTATTACCCCCCCAAAAAAAGATAAAAGTAAAGAAAAAGAAAGAAAAAAGACAAAGTCATGTTGGTAAAGACATAATAAAAATCTCTATAGGCTGTTGGTGGAATTATGGCTTGGTACAGTCATTATGGAAAATAGTATAGAGATACCTCAGAAAGTTAAAAGTAGAAACAATATGATCATCAATAGATAACGTTAGCATGGTGTTTACAAGCATGCATGTATACACACAGTGTAAGACAACTCATACTTAATGAAGGGAATCCCATCATTTTTATGTGATCTAATCTGGAAGACAGTATAATAAATGAAATAATCCTAGAACTGAAAGACATGGAAATACTGATTGTTTTAAGTTATAAATACAATATAAAAAGTTGAACTCAGAGACAGAGGCTAAAATGGTGGTTATCAGAGGCTGCCTGGGGAGAGGAGATAGGGAGATGTTATTCCTAGGGTACAAAGTTTTAGTTAGGCTGAATATGTTCTAGAGGTCTATTATACATCACAATTGCTATAAACAATAATGTAGCTCTTTAGAATGGCTCAGTGATTGATGTACCATCACAGTTTCTACAAACTGCCTCTGACAAAACTATGCTGTAATAGATTGGAATAGAAAACCCTTCATACAAAGAAGATTGAGAAAACACCAAAATCTGCATGCTGTGTGTGCCCATTTCATCTTTAAGGGATTTGTGTGGTGAGATTCATGACACCATCTAAATCAGAATGGTTCAGCTGGGCCTGTGTTGAATCCATGTATGCTAAATATGTTCATGACAAGATCCAGCATACTTTCCTTATTGAAGATCAGAAATCACTGTAAAAATATTGTAGCCCAGAATTATAAAGCTAAATAAATGTAGTCCTTTTAAGGAATAAGAGAAACCCATACTTGAAAATTGCAAAGAGAGTGGATCTTAAATGTCAGCAATAAAATGTGATAGGTAAGTGAGGTGATAGCTGTTTACCTCGACTTAGACATTTTGTAATGTTTATCTGCATTAAGACACTTATCCTGTAAATTTATCTGTTGGTTATACTTAAATAAAGCTGCATAAAATTGAAAAAAAATGAAAATATGCACTATCATCATTAGAAAAAAAAGACATTGGCCTCTTTTCAATAAGTTAAATTCTGGCAGATTGCTAGGGTAGGAAAATTAAGCCTTTAGTGTTTTATCAGCTGTGAGTTGTCATGCTTTGGACATCATGGCCTTGAATCTGTTCTTGTTATAGGCTAATTCAAGTAAGCTAAGGGTTTATTATTAAAGTTAATTTTGAAAAGAATCTCTTGGGCCATCTTTGTATTTATTTTAATATCCTACCCTCGGCTTGGTAAGGAATTTTATTTTTGTTACATGACACTAAACTGGGCCCTGGAAGCTCAGTTTTCCTGCTGCTCAAATTTTTATTTTACAAATTTTTTAATTTGCAAAGTTTTTTGATAAGAGGGGAGAAATTGTCAGGGTATTTGAGACAGAGTCTCAGAGGGTTCTCATTTCCTTCTTTTTCTTCTGTTTACATTTTTATTGATTTTTTGAGAATCTCACATTATAGTGCCTCCATGGTGCCCACCTCCCAGTCTTCCCATGTCTATTTCCAGTCCACCATGATCTCCCCACTTCAAAAAGGACAAGTCCATTTTGTGTTGACTGTATATTCACTGAAATGGTAAAATTCTTAGTGGCCAAGTTCCCAAAGGGAATGAGATTTTCTCAGCCTATATCCGTGTCAGAAACCACCCATCAGCTGAGGAAAGCTTTGCAGTGGCTGGGATTGGGCGGGACTAGCTGTCCTGCACCCATGCTACTCCCTGTATTGCCTGCACTGAGGGGCGGAGTAGGCTCTCCCATACCCACAGACATTAACATGGCTTCAGACATCAACTCTGACCATGGGCTTCCTCATGGACTTTGGTGGTAACTTGGACCACAGACATCAACATGGCTGTTGGCCATATCAGAACCCTAGCGACTGCATGGACAGTGACCCTCAATCATGGTCTCAGGTGGTTACACATGCCACTCACACAGGCTTGGCACACCAAGACAGCAGAGCCTGATGACATCACCAAGGCATTGGACAGTAGCACAGACTGTGTAGGTCCATGTGGATCTCAGGCTTCATGTCAGTTTGGGAAAACCACATGAACCTCTACACCAACATACCCTCTTGTGACATCGTGGACCACACTGGTCTTCGAGGAGGTCCAATCCAGAAGATGAATGTTGCCTCACGTCAGGCCTCCATTGTTGCCCAGAGCCAGGAGGAACTGCGGCCTGGCAACAGCTTCAGCACCCAAGTTTGTGTCTGCCTAAGCTCAAGGCTGTTGTACATCATGCTGTACTTGAACCTTTTTTGCCTACCCTGCCTCCAAACTAAGCATCCCCTGCCTCAGCCTCTCAAATGTTAGGATTATAGATATGACCCACCATGTCCAGCAAAGCAGACTGGCCATTTTTCTTCATATTTAGGGTAGAACCTCGATCTTATACATACTAGACAAATTCTTAGCTTCATCCTCAGACCAGAGAACTTGGTTTATTTTATAGATTGATTTTATTTTTATTTTATGTGTGACTGTTTTACCTTGATGTATATTCTGGGTGAAGTGCCCAAAGAGCAGAAGAGGGTACTGGAGCCTCTGGAACTGGAGTGATGATTGCTAGCCGCCATTTCGGTGCTGGGAACAAAACCAGGGTCCTCTGGAAATGCCATTATGTATTCTTAACCTCTAGCCATCTCTCCAGCTTCTAAGAAAGGTTCTTTGAATTGAATTTTCTGTGTTTAGTTCATTCACAGGTTAGCAACTCCAAAGTCTTAGAAATAAAAAACTAGCTTTCCTGCCATGACAGTGCTTGAGTCCACTCAATAGTTCATTGTATGTTGAAGCATCCTCCCTTTTTCTTCTTTTTGCCAGAGATTTGAGTATTACTGATTCTATCATTGTGTGGTTAGCAGGAATTTCAAGTTTATTATTGTTCAGAGATTTCTGGAAGTCGCCCTGAGTATCACCCGGCTTTTGATACCTTGCACTATTTTGGGGATATTTCTTTCTTTTGTTTTGGCATTTTTTTATTGAAAAAATTTTTCTCCTCCTCCCCACCTCCCATTTACCTCCCCCTCTTCCCGCCCCTCTCTCCCTCCCTCCCTCCTCTTCTCCTCCCTCTCCAGTCCCAAGAGCAGTCAGGGTTCCCTGCCCTGTGGAAAGTTCAAGATCATCCCCACTCCATCCATGTCTAGGAAGGTGAACATCAAAACTGCCTAGGCTCCCACAAAGCCATAACATGAAGTAGAATCAAAACCCGTGCCCTTGTCCTTGGCCTCTCGACAGCTCGCATTGTCCACCATGTTCAGAGAGTCCGGTTTTATCCCATGCTTTTTCAGTCACAGTCCATCTGGCCTTGGTGAGCTCCCAATAGATCGGCCCCACTCTCTCAGTGGGTGGGTGCACCCCTCGTGGTCCTGACTTCCTTGCTCATGTTCTCCCTCCTTCTGCTCCTCATTAGGACCTTGGGAGCTCAGTCCGGTGCTCCAGTTTGGGTCTCTGTCTCTCTCTCCATCCATCGCTTGATGAAGGTTCTATGGTGATATGCAAGATATTCATCATTATGGCTATAGGATAGGTTCATTTCAGGTTCCCTATCCTCAGGTGCCCAAGGAACTAACTGGCGACATTTCTCTGGGCACCTGGTAGCCACTCAAAGCTCAATTCTCTTGTCAACCCTTAGGTGGCTCCCTTAACTAAGATATGAGATTCCCTGCTCCCCTATCTACACTTCCTTTATCCCCAATCATCCCATTTCCCCAAGTTGCCCTAATCCTCTCCTTCACACTTTTCTCTCCCCATCTCGCCTCACCCCCATCCCACCCCACCCCCAAGATTCCAATTTTTTGCCCGGCAATCTTGTCTATTTCCCATAGCCAGTAGGAATACTCTATGTTTTTCCTTGGGTTTACCCTCTTGTTTAACTTCTTTAGGATCACAAATTATAGACTCAGTGGTGCCTATCCATGGCTAGAAACCAATAATGAGTGAGTACATCCCATTATCTTCTTTTTGGGTCTGGGTTACCTCACTCAGGATAGTATTTTCTATTTCCATCCATTTGCATGCAAACATCGAGAAGTCATTTTTTTTAAACGCTGAGTAATACTCTAATGTATATATATTCCACACTTTCTTCATCCATTCTTCCATTTAAGGACATCTAGGTTGCTTCCAGTTTCTGGCTATTACAAATAATGCTGCTATGAACATAGTTGAACAAATGCTTTTGTCATATGATAGGGCATCTCTTGGGTATATTCCCAAGAGTGCTATTGCTGGGTCCAGGGTAGGTTGATCCCAATTTTTCTGAGAAACCGCCACACTGATTTCCAAAGTGGTTGTACAAGCTTGCAGTCCCACCAGCAATGAATGAGGGTACCCCTTTCTCCACAACCTCTCCAGCAAAGGCTATCCTTGGTGTTTTTGATTTTAGCCATTCTGACAGGTGTAAGATGATATCTCAAAGTTGTTTTGATTTGCATTTCTCTGATCGCTAAGGAGGTTGAGCATGACCTTAAGTATCTTTTGGCCATTTTAAATTCTTCTGTTGAGAATTCTCTGTTCATTTCAGTGCCCCAATTTTTAAATGGGTTAATTATCATTTTAATGTCTAGTTTCTTGAGTCTTTATATATTTTGGAGATCAGACCTTTGTCTGTTGCGGGGTTGGTGAAGATCTTCTCCCAGTCAGTAGACTGCCTTTTTGTCTTAATGACAGTGTCCTTTGCTTTACAGAAGCTTCTCAGTTTCAGGAGGTCCCATTTATTCAGTGTACCCTCAATGTCTGTGCTGCTGGGGTTATACATCTTGGGGATATTTCTGTAATTAGGTTAAGAATTTATTTGTTCTTTTGAGTAACACTAGGTAGGCCTCCTTACTTTTGATAACTTGTAATATTTGGAGATGTTTCCATAATTAGATTGGGAATATTATTTGTTCAATTTGAGTCACCATAGGTGGGACTGTTTTTTATGATATTTTAAGTATTTATCTCTTTTAACTATTATCAGCAAACAGTACATTATTAGGACTTGGCTTTCATTTTTGTACTACTAATAGTACCAAGAGGTGTTTAATAGACCTTTTTTTCCTACATGATGCAGTGTAGATACAGGCTGTGTGCTGACATATGCGTTTTGTTTACAGCTAATCACTTTGCAAGGGGAGGTCATCAGGTTTTGTGTTTGTTTAAAAAGTGGTTTTTTAGCTTTACTTATTTTCTATTTGTAGGGCTACATCTCTGATTTCACCCTATAGTTTCTACTTCAGTATACTTGTGCTATAGCCACAATTTTTTATTTCTGTTTTCTGTAAGTTTATACCACACAGCATCACTTGAAAGGGAAGTCAGTTGGTTAAGTGAGTTAAGGCGTGGTGGCATGCCTAAGACCCTACGCAATAGAGGTGAGGGAGTCAGATCTTGACTGGCCCTGTAACCAGACTCATGATTATTGTAAATATCACCATAGAACTTTCATCAGCAACTAATGGAAACAGAGGCAGAGATCCACATTGGAGCACTGGATTGAGCTCCCAAAGTCCAGTTGAAGAGTTTAAAGTTGTTTTCTTCTACTTCTTTTGGGGTAGGATGATCAAGTCTTCCTGTTGTGTGACCACTGGGTTCTGGTGTTACCATGTTGCTTTTTAGGTTGTTGGGGGGATTCTTACTTTGGCGCCTACCCATCTAGTCCTTCAAATGAGGCCTACAGTGTTTTTGTTTCTTGGTCCAGTCATTGAAGTGGCTGTCAGAGTGTTTGGGAGTTTTTCTTGATATGCTTTACTGTCACTGTATGTCTCAGAAGCTTCTGAGGTCTCTATATGCCTGCTCTCACTGTTCTTTTCCGGTTTGCTCTCTTGGTGCTCTCTTAATCCCCTCAGTGTTGTAGCAAACTCTTGGTCCCCTCAGTATTATAGCAAGCTTTCAGCTCTTAGGCAGGTTGAGGCTAGTACCTTGGGCGGGGTCCCATGGTGGGATTGGTTTTGGGGGGATCCTAGCCACAGGAAACTCCCTGCTGGCTGGCTAGAAAAGCTGAGGGAGTTGGGGAGGGGCCAGGAGTTTTGTCCCACTGGGGAGGTCCTAGAGAGTGGGGCGTCCTGCCATGTGACTGTTCACTCACCTCTTAAGTCCCCTCAGTATGGGAGCAAGCTGTGTTTTAATGTCCAACCCAAGTTGCAGGAGAATAGCCTTTATTATTTTTTAAAAAGATTATTTTAAGAAAGATTTATTTTGTTTGTATGTGTGTCTTGAGTATGTACCAGGTGTGTGCTGGTGTCTTTGCCATGGTGAGAAGAATTCAGATATCCTGGAACTGGAGTTACATGTCCATGAACTTACTCATGTGGCTGCTGTGATCCAAACCCAGGTCTCCTAGAAGAGCAGCAAGTACTCATTGCAAAGCTATCTTCTCAGCCCCACCTTGAGTTCATTGCTTTAAAAAAAAGTTAAACTGTAATCTGTTGTAATAAGAGCGGCAGGGCTGCGTCCCCGGCACCCAGCCGCCCGCTTGGCTAGCTTATGCCCCGAAATAATTACACGGAAACTGTATTCTTTTAATCACTGCCTGGCCCATTAGCTCCAGCCTCTTATTGGCTAGCTCTTACATATTGATCTAACCCATTTCTAATATTCTGTGTAGTACCACGAGCTGGCTTACCAGGAAAGATCTTAACCTGCCTCTGTCTGGAGTGGGAGAATCATGGCGACTCCTGACTCGGCATCTTTCTCCCAGCATCCTGTCTGTTTACTCCACCCACCTAAGGGCTGGCCTATAAATGGGCCAAGGCAGTTTCTTTATTACTTAACCAATGAAACAACAAATAGAAAGATGACCCACCTCCATCATTTCCCCTTTTTCTGTTTAAACAAAAAATGGCTTTCACTTTAACATGGTAAGATTACATATAGCAAAACAGTTATCAAGCAAGAATTTCAGTTATAATATTTATATCTATTTTATCTTTTATCATAATTAAGGAAAACTATAACTATAACTAACCATTCTCAACTCCATCAAAGACTCCAGAAGGAAATAATATTACCTAAGTAAACAAGAGATCCAAAATTCTAGAAATGACAGAGACATCTCATTGCCTGGTCAGTCACCCAAAGTTCTTTTGTACCATTGGGGCATCCATCTTCAGCCTTCAGGCCCATAGTATCCAGGAGACATTTTCATCAAGCAGGAAATTCCAAAGACAGTTCAGTCACTTTTTGCTGTGTCCTGCAGAATGTCTCACAGACTCTTTCATGAGTCAGGAACCCCAAAAGACCATCTCACCTTTAGGCAAGTTCAGCAGTCCTCTTTCTGTGGGTTCTCTGTGTCCAGGTTATGCAACAGTCCAGGCAAGAGCAGTTCCTTGCCCAAATAAGGAGCCTCTTCAATGCCCATCTTCCTCTTGAAGTAGATTGGGGCTGCCCGGAGCAGACGTGTCTCATTATCATGAAAAGCCCTAAGTTATTAAAACATTAAATGCCATATTCTGCAGTCTTTGAAAAATATGAAGAATGACTATCTAGCTGAAATATATCTATGTACATCTAGAAAATCTAACATGAATAAAAGCTTGACAATTATCGATGATTATCCATTAACAACCTATATACATTACATTTTTTAATGAACTATACAATCACAATACCTTAATCAAGATTAGAAATATGCATATACATATAACAAAATTGACCTTCAAATCCACACCAATACAAATTATTCATATCTATATCATATCCCCCTTTAAATGTAAAAGAACATTTATAAACCATTTTTGGGAACATGGGCGCAGTTTTTTCTCTCCAAACTGCTTCCTGCTGAATGGGGGCGTCGTTAATTAGGTCTTTCATGGTATAACCTGTGTGCCAGGGTCATCTCAGTCGGCAGTTGAGTGAAGTAATTTTCTGAAGGTGTTCACAGCAACCTTTCAGGAGGGCGTGGTCTATCATACCACATTGGGATAGAAGCAATTAACAGGGTCTCGTCCTCTGTGAAAACAAAAGAAGACCCTCTCCAAAGCATCATATCCTTAGACCGATATTCTGAAATCATAATACCCTTATATCCATTCTGGTTTAACTTGGCAGCCCATATAATAAAATGTCTCTCTGCAGTTAGCTCCTTTACAGTCAAAAATTTTAAAGAAAGCACAATAATACAAAAAGTCCAGACTCTCTGTGAATTTTCCATTTTTACGTGGCTCATTTTTATTTCTTTTAATCTATAACTATCTGTACTCTGTCTCTTTAAAGACTTTATCTCCCTTTTTTAAGGGCATTAATTTTATTCTCTCTCTATATTTTTTTTTCTCTCTCTCAAGCCTACGTACATTCATCCAACACTGTGACCCATAGAGGTCTTTTATGTCTGAATCTGTTTTATTGTGAATCTGTAATTTTTTTTACTATCCAGGAGCATTTCTTAAAATGTTAATCACTTCTTAAAAACTTAAGTTGCATCTTGTAGAGGCAATAAGGTACTGCCTGTTTACTGCCAGTCTAAACCTTAACTGCACTGTTATTATGGTAATTATGGTAGTTTCTGCCTGAGACCAGCAGAGTTCAGCATGGCAGAGCTAAGCCGCTCCTGCATCAGAACCATTTGGTGCCCCTGAGCCACACACAGTTCCAGGCACACAGCAGTCCACATTGCCATCAAGCAAGCCATAGCACTTTACTCCTGCAGGAGCCAGACAGAGATCGCAATGGCGGCACAGCCCAGAAAGCCGGCATTTTAAAACAGCCAGTTTTTTCCTCTTGCTGAGTCAGGACAATTTCTTTGCCGCACGCAACCCACAAACAGCAAAAATCTGTCTTAAATTCTCTCTGTGTCCTTTTTAAGCCCTCTCAGGTTTTACGTGGAGTTCATTAGCACGTTGGGTGCCACTCTGTTGTAATAAGAGCCGCAGGGCTGTGTCCCCGGCACCCAGCCGCCTGCATGGCTAGCTTATACCCCGAAATAATTACACGGAAATTGTAATCTTTTAATCACTGCCTGGCCCATTAGCTCCAGCCTCTTATTGGCTAGCTCTTACATATTGATCTAACCCATTTCTAATATTCTGTGTAGTACCACGAGCTGGCTTACCAGGAGAGATCTTAACATGTCTCTGTCTGGAGTGGGAGAATCATGGCGACTCCTGACTCGGCTTCTTTCTCCCTGCATCCTGTCTGTTTACTCCACCCACCTAAGGGCTGGCCTATAAATGGGCCAAGGCAGTTTCTTTATTACTTAACCAATGAAACAACAAATAGAAAGATGACCCACCTCCATCAGTAATCTTTACTATGTTGGTAATAAATTAAAGAACTTGAAATTTTTTACATTTATTTCCACACACAGGGAAGGGGGAGGACACGTTACCAAGCTAACTTTAAAAGAAAGCATTTTACAGTTTCAGAGGGTTAGTGCATCACTGTGACTCTGGAGTCTCCAACATCTTGGATCTTTAGTACAAATCCAAGCTTCATGTTCTCAGCTTTATGTGATGGCCTCTCTGGGCTTGCATGCCACATGCCATCATGGCTGTAACATGTTTTTCTGTTAATGAGGAAGATTTCACAACCTCTTAACTCCAGTATTCTGGATTCTAATGTCAGGCAAGTATTGCTGTACATTTTGAATGGAATATGGCTCTCTCATTGGATTACATTTGTATAACCTTTGATCTCTTGGTGTTTTTCTTTGTTGAATAAGCTTTACATTGTTTTTGGAGTAGATTCTCTAGGGATTTTCTTTTTACAGGTTTCATGGTTAGCTAGGTGGGATCTTTACCTTCATTCCATTTCTCTGTTCCTCTTTCTGCACAAACCTAGGTGTATGCATTTTATTTCCTGGTCTTCCTTTTTCTCCTCAGATTGTGCTTTTGTATTTCTCTTTGTCCTGTTTGCACTTTTCTTTCTTTCTTTCTTCCTTCCTTCCTTCCTTCTTTTTTTTGAGACAGGGTTTCTCTGTAGCTTTGGAGTCACTAGTTGGGGATTTAGCTCAGTGGTAGAACACTTGCTTAGCACTTTTTCATTGTAGAGCTGCATTAAGAATGATTACTAATAACCATGAGTCAATACTGTCTTGAATGAAATATCTGCCAATAATATTGTTCCAAAACTCTTCAATTTAGCATCAAGCAGGTTCTTAGGACAAGGGCCAAAAGCAGCCACATTGTTGGCTAAAACGTTACAAGAATTGTCTTTATTCCAGTTTCTTTTTAAATTTGTTTTTATTTTTTTGTAAATAATACCATTCAACATTTACACTTTCTCCCCTCCTCCCATTTCCGTCGTACGCCCCCACTCCCTCTTCTCCCTCTCCCCCAATCCTAAGAGGGGGCAGGGTACCCTGCCCTTTGGGAAGTCCCTCCCCCTTCCATCCAGGCCTAGGAAATGTGCATTCAAACAGACTAGGATCCCCAAAATCCAGTACATGCAGTAGAGACAAATCTCAGTGTCATTATCATTGGCTTCTCAGTCAGCCCCAATGCCTCCAGCTGGATTTAGCTCAGGCACACTGTCTCAGTGGGTGGACCAACCCCTCCTGGTCCTGACGTCCTTACACATCTTCTCCCTCCTTCTGCTCTTCAACTGGATCTTAGGAGCTCAGTCTAATGCTCTGATGTGGGTCTCTGTCTCTATCTCCATGCATTGCAGGACGAAGGTTCTATGGTGATATTCAAGATAATTATCAGTGTGAGTATGGGACAAGGCCAGTTCAGGCACCCTCTCATCTACTGCCCAAGGACCTAGCTGGAGATATGCCCGTGGACATCTGAGAATCCTTCTAGAGCCAAGTTTCTTGCCAACCCTAAAATGGCTCCCTTAATTAAGATATCGTCTTCTCTGCTCCCATATCCACAATTCCTCCATCGCAACAATCCCACTCTTCCAAGCTCTCCCTAAATTTTCCCTTCTCCCTTCTCTCTCCCCCCTCCCCATCCTTTCACCCCATCCCCACGTTCCCAACTTTTTCACAGTGCTCATGTCTGCTTCCAGTTTCCAGAAGGATCTATATGTTTTCCTTTGGGTTGACTTTATTCCAGTTTCTAATACTGTTTCACCCTGAAACTTCTTGAACTGGGCCTCTATAGTCCACATTGTTCTCAGTAATATTGTCTTCAAAGCTCTTATAGCTTTTTTACAGCCCCACTTAAAACATTCAACCACTTCCCTCATGCAAAGTTCCCAAGTCAACATTACTCTAACAAGCAGCCTGACCAGTCCTGTCACAGCAATACCATGTAACAACTTTATCATAGTTGCTTTTCTATTGTAGAGAGATACCACGATGAAGGCAGCTTATAAAAGAAAACATAATTTTGGACTTGCTCATGGTCAGAGAGTGAGTCCATGACCATCACGTCATGGGGCATGGCAGCACACATGCATTACACTGGAGAGTAGCTGGGAGTTTTAACCTGATTTACAAGTTGGTAGCAGAGGTGGTGGAGGGAGGGGCTGGACCTGTCTTAGGCTTCTGAAATCTCAAAGTCCACCTCCTGTGAAACACATGTCCAACAAGGTCACATCTCCTAATCTTTCTCAAAATGGTTCCACCAACTAGGGATCTAGCATTTAAATATAGGAGCTTTTAGGGGACCATTCTCTTTCAAACCACCACATTAATCAAAATACCATTTTAGGACCCAAATTTCTCAATATTATATGATTAAGAAACAGCAAAGCAGATTCGGAGACTACTAGAGAAAAGAAATATATATTATAAGCATTATAAGCAACTTCCAAAACTCTAGAATTGACAGAGATATCTTGCTGCCTGTACAGTAACCCAAAGTTCTTCTGTAACATAGGGAAATCCATCTTCAGCCTACAGGCCCATAGTATCTGGCAGACTTTTCCATGAAGCAGTGAATTTGAAAGGCTGTTCAGTCACTTTCTTCTGTGTCCTGCAGAATGTCTGGAACATTTCATGAAGCAGGAACCATGAAGGACTCAAGAGACATTTTTATGGTGTTGGTTTTCTTCTACCTTTATGCAAGTTACAGGGATCAAACTCAGGTTGCCAGGCCTTGGTGGCAAACACCTTTGCCTGTTGAGCCCTCTCATATTTTCATTTATCTTTTTTCTCACACTGGACTAAGAAAATAGACTTCCTCCCTTTTTCTGAAGAACCAGAGAAAAGGCCTTTTTCTTTTAGTGGGGCAAGAGAATGTTTGCAGTTGGAGTATGGAAGGATGTTTTGCACACATTTTCTCTGTCTCTTCAGAAAACTGCCCTTGTTGAGGTACCAGGTGTATGCCAAGTTTGCCTGTTTAGTATTGGGAGTGATAAGCCAGAGAAAATGAGGGGGTTGTCTGAGTTTCCTACCGGACTCAGGCATTGAGATCCATGATGGTGTTTTCCAGGAGAAGTTTCTTTTCAATTCTGTTTTGTTTCTAATTGCTGTTTCGTTTCTTGAGCGGTCTCTTCAGGTACTTAATGCTCTTTGGGCTTCCCCTCCTGAGAAGTACTTTATATATTTATTATTTGTTTGTTTTAAAGTTTTTCTGAGGTCTATATTTGAAATTAATATGTAGCCCAGCCTGGACTGGGACTCAGGATCCTTTCCCCTCAGTCTCTCAAGTGCTAGGATTACAAGCATGTGCCACCAGTGTCCAGTGCTGAACAATACTCTAGCCTGAGATGTATTTGAACAACATCAACTTTGATCCACTGGGAAGTGTACATTGTGGTATACTTTTTCCCTCTTGGTAATTGTCTCCTTCTTGTTCATGGGTGATCTCTTGAGGCTGAGTGAAACTGGTGTGGTTGAATACTGAGTCAGAGGAGCTGAGGGGGGATGCCCAGGAGAACTCTTCATCCAAACTGTAACTACCCATCGATGCAGAGTGCCAGGGGGAGGATTTGTGTATTGTAGAGGTGAACTGCAGGCCTCGACCCACAGCCCGGCTCATGGCTGCCTGGCTAGCTTATGCCCCAAAATAACGAAACACAAACTGTATTCTTTTAAACACGGCTTGGCACATCAGCTCTAGCCCTTACTGGCTAATTCTCATATCCTGCAATGAGTCAGATTTCCATGCGGTCTGTCACTGTGATCTCACATAGATAACTCATTCAGTGTTCACGTCCAGGACATTGAGTTTTAATTTTTGTCCTAATATGATAAAGAAACCAAGATGAGGAGAATATAGGAGCCTGATGTAAGGCCACAAAATGGGTTATTTGAAAAGGTAAGACTACCTGCCTCCAGGTGTGATGCCACCCTTTATTAGCAAATCCATCCTTCCATAGATTAGCTATAGGCAACCCAAGTGTCCAGCACAATACTAACCACAGGTTTGAACCTAACTACCTTTGATTTCTGAAACAATTTTTGTCCCCTTAATGTCTCATAACAACACAGCAAGGTATATAAGAATGCCCCACCACCACCTTAGAGGAATTTCAGGACCCCAAAGTGGCAGCAAGTTATCTTTATTGGAAATACAAATGTTTCTGGAGGGACAAAATGATGTACATTAAAAAACAGATTGTTTACTGATTTTTCATTTACTGATTGTTTATTGATTTTACAAACAATCTCCCACACCAGTTTAGAATTATGATTCATAAAATGGTTATTTCTTTTAAGAGGAAAATATTACTCACTATGATTGTATGTGATATGACCCACACAGGATTCTGGTTCTGAAAACTTAGACTTATGGAGGTTTTGGAGGTTGTGGAGACCCAGAACCTAGCTGGAGGAATTGGGGTCTGAAAGGACAAGCCTTGATGTTTCAGGGCATCCTTTCACTGGTTATTTCTTTTAAGGGGAAAAAGTTACAGATTACTGATGGAGGAAGTTCATTGGTTAAATAATAAAGAAACTGCCTAGGCCCATTTATAGGCCAGCCCTTAGGTGGGTGGAGTAAACAGACAGAATGCTGGGAGAAAGAAGCCGAGTCAGAGAGTCGCCATGATTCTCCCACTCCAGACAGACGAAGGTTAAGATCTTTCCTGGTAAGCCAGCTCATGGTACTACACAGAATATTAGAAATGGGTTAGATCAATATGTAAGAGCTAGCCAATAAGAGGCTGGAGCTAATGGGCCAGGCAGTGATTAAAAGAATACAGTTTCCGTGTAATTATTTCGGGGCATAAGCTAGCCTTGCGAGCGGCCGGGTGCCGGGGACTCAGCCCTGCCGCTCGTATTACAACAGAGTGGCACCCAACGTGCTAATGAACTCCACGTAAAACCTTAGAGGGCTTAAAAAGGACACAGAGAAAATTTAAGACAGCTTTTTGCTGTTTGTGGGTTGCGTGCGGCAAAGAAATTGTCCTGACTCAGCAAGAGGAAAAAACTGGCTGTTTTAAAATGCCGGCTTTCTGGGCTGTGCTGCCATCGTGATCTCTGTCTGGCTCCTGCAGGAGACAGAGCTTTTAAATGGATCATTTGGAGTAAAGTGCTACGATTTGTTTGATGGCAACTAGACTCACTGTGTGCCTAAAAGGAAGTCATTTTGTGCTGCGGCTCAGAGGCACAAGCAGCTCCACCATGCTACTGGTGCAATGTGCAAGAATCAGAGGCATGAGCGGCTCCGCCATGTTGGACTGGGCAGGGCAAGCAGGCAGTACCTGTTTTTGACCTAGGAATGTCACAGCTTAGATTCTTAAGTGCTTAGCGATTTAAAAGCACAAAACAAAGTGCTCCTGGATAGTAAAAAAATTACAGATTCACAATAGAACTGATTCAGACACTGTTGGATAAATGTACGTAGGCTTGAGAGAGAGAAAAAAAATATATATATATATAAAGAAAAAAGTTAATGTCTTAAAAAAAAGGGTAAAGTCTTTAAAGAGACAGAGTACTGATAGTTATAGATTAAAAGAAATAAAGAAAAATAAGCCACGTAAAAATGGAAAATTCACAGAGAGTCTGGATTCTTTGTATTATTGTGTTTTCTTTAAAATTTTTGACTGTGAAGGAGCTAAGTACAGAGAGACATTTCATTATATGGGCTGCCAAGCTAAACCAGAATGGATATAAGGGTATTATGACTTCAGAATTTGGGTCTAAGGATATGATGCTTTGGAAAAGGTCTTCTTTTGTTTTCACAGAGGATAAGACTCTATGGATTGCGCCTATTCCAATATGGTATGATAGACCACGCCCTCCTGAAAGGTTGCTGTGAACACCTTCATAAAATTATTTCATTCAACTGCCGACTGAGATGACCCTGACACACAGGTTACACCATGAAAGATCTGAATACAGTGCCCCCACTCAGCAGGAAGCAGTTTGGAGAGAAAAAACTGCGCCCATATTCCCAAATATTGTTTATGAATATTCTTTTACATTTAAAGGGGGATATGATATAGATATGAATAATTTGCATTGGTGTGGATTTGAAGGTCAATTTTGTTATATGTATATGCATATTTCTAATCTTGATTAAGGTATTGTGATTGTGTAGTTCATTTAAAAATGTAATGTATAAGTAGGAAATATAGGTTGCTAACGGATAATCATCGATAATAGTAAAGCTTGTAGTCGTGCTAGTTAGATTTTCTAGATGAGCATAGATATATTTCAGTTAGATAGGCATTCTTCATATCTTTCAAAGGCTACAGAATATGGCATTTAAATGTTTTAATAACTTAGGACTGTTATAGTGAGATACATCTGCTCCAGGCAGTACCAATCTACTTCAAGAAGAAGATGGGCATCGAAGAGGCTTCTTATGGAGTTGGTTAGCCATTTGGGCAAGAAACTGCTCTTGCATGGACTGATGCATAAACTGGACACAAAGAACCCGCAGAGAGAGGACTGCTGAACTTGCCTAAAGGTGAGATGGTCTTTCGGGGTTCCTGACTCATGAAAGAGTCTGCAAGACATTCTGCAAGACACAGCAAAAAGTGACTGAACTGTCTTTGGAATTTCCTGCTTGATGAAAATGTCTGCTGGATACTATGGACCTGTAGGCTGAAGACGGATGCCCCAACGGTACAAAAGAACTTTGGGTGACTGTCCAGGCAGCAAGATGTCTCTGTCATTTCTAGAGTTTTCTTATTTCTTGTTTACTTAGGTAATATTATATCCTTCTGGAGTCTTTGATGGAGTTGAAGAATGAATAGATAGTTATAGTTTTCCTTAGTTATGATAAGAGATAAAATAGATGTAAATATTGTAACTGTAATTCTTGCTTGATAACCATTTTGTTATATGTAATCTTACTATGTTAAAATGAAAGCCTTTTTTTTGTTTAAACAGAAAAAGGGGAAATGATGGAGGAAGGTCATTGGTTAAATAATAAAGAAACTGCCTAGGCCCATTTATAGGCCAGCCCTTAGGTGGGTGGAGTAAACAGACAGAATGCTGGGAGAAAGAAGCCGAGTCAGAGAGTCACCATGATTCTCCCACTCCAGACAGACGAAGGTTAAGATCTTTCCTGGTAAGCCAGCTCGTGGTACTACACAGAATATTAGAAATGGGTTAGATCAATATGTAAGAGCTAGCCAATAAGAGGCTGGAACTAATGGGCCAGGCAGTGATTAAAAGAATACAGTTTCCATGTAATTATTTCGGGGCATAAGCTAGCCTTGCGGGCAGCCGGGTGCCGGGGACTCAGCCCCGCCGCTCCTATTACAACAGATTACCATGCCAGACAACAGCCCTCTGTAGGATCAGGAGAAGAAATGAATAGGACAATTAGCAAATTTTTCTCTACAGCTCAGTATTTCAGTTTCACAGATACATTCCTACTGCCCAAAGGCAAATGACCTCTGCTGAGAAACCTACTTTCTGACTGACTAAGTCAATGAGAGGAGAAGGTATGCCTATCCCTGAAATGAGTAAGAAAAATCTGAACAGATAACAAAGAATTCTAAGGACAGCCACTTGTCTCCTTCGACATCAAGCTAATAGGTAGGGGGCCCAATCCAAGACAGCCTGCCCAAGGTCATGGCACTCCAGTCCACTTGCTCTCTGTATTGTGTCTCCTGATCCAGACCAAGGTATATTACATAAAGCCATTCTGTGTCTTCATTGTGGAAGTGAGTACTGTGAGACCCACTTCAACCTGAAAGACTCATTATTCTGGGCCACAGCAGCCATTGAGAAATAATTAGTAACTTTTAAAACACCAATGGACAAAGAGGAGCTTTGCCATTTTAGTGGATTGATGAATTTGATATTGTTAGCAAAGATAAAGTGGGAAGAATAGCTGGCATTCACCATCCCCACAGCTATCAAATATAGGAGATGGTAACAACCTAAATGGTGGACCCGCAGGACATTTGAAGGAAAACTTTTTTGTACTACAGAGGTCTTAGTTGCTTTGTAAACATATTTACCAAAAGAAAATGTCCTACCTCTCCAGATTCCATCTTCTGGAAATGTTCAGGTACAAAAAGCCTGTTGAACAGTTGTCCTATTCATTTCTTAAGAGAAAATTACAGTTTGGTATGCAAACCTGTTGATCAATATCTTTGTCTCCTGCACCAAAGTTATTCCAGAAAAGAGCCTTGACCTCATAGCCTCCCCTTCTTATCCTTGCAGGCACTCAAGGTTGAGGCCACGAATTAGTTTCTCAATTAAGCAGAAGAGTTCTTCCAACCTAGAGAGTGGGTAACTATGAAGCCCGAGCACAGAAAGATAGCCAAGTGACAGTGGACCAGGAAGTCAGTGGCCTATCTCAGTAAGTCTACAGCCATGGTGGAGATACCTCTTAGTATGAGATGCATGCCATCTCTCCAGAAGAGGAATGGGTCATCTCTCCAGAAGCAAAAACTGAGTAGGCATTTTGAGGCCCTGGAGAATATTGTCGGCAGCAGAATTTCTCACGGCTGGAAGGAAGCCAATGAACCAGTCACCCAGTGGAAAGCCATCATTCTAGATCAACTGCCAACAAATCCCTCTCTCTATTTGTTGAAGTATGATGGGATAGATTGTGTCTATGGATTGGAGCTTCTCAGTGATGAAAGGATTTTAAACCTTAAGTTCCTGCCTAACAACGTACCATTTCCTCAGGAGACAGACACTCCTCTCTCAAACACCATAGTTGCCAGAGCAGTGAAACATACATTTGAGGGCACAAATGGCTCTAAGCATGACTGGAAGGGGATGGTCCTAGAGGAGGTGCCAATCATGAAGACCTGGTTCTATATTACCTACAAGAAAGATCCGGTCTTGTACATTTACCACCTCCTGGTTGACTACCTTGAAGGCAACATCCACATCATACCAGGCTCTATGGAGGAGTGGAGTGGGGTGGTCAAAGATGAGGTGCAGACCATGAAGACCTGTTTCTACATTACCCATGAGAAAGATCCAGTTGTGTCCTTTTAACACCATCTAGATGACTACATTGAAAGCAACCTCCACATTATGACAGGATGTCCTCCAATATGGGTTAATTTGGAATTAGGCAGGAATTCCTTGTCAGGGAAAAGTGTGCAGCACAACGAAAAAGATAAAACCCAAAAGATAGGTAAAATTATTTACCAAGTTCCCACCAAACCTTTCGTATATTTCATCAAGTTTGATAATGACTTCCATATCTATGTCTATGATTTGATGAAGATCTGTTAAAGTGAAATTCACAAATTGGGGCGTCAGACATTAAACTGTGTTTGGGGAATTCTTTTTTTCAGAAATACCTCAAGTCTTCTATTAATCCTGCTATCTTTCTCAATGGAATTTTGTTTTTACGCTAAAAATAAAAATTTGTGAAGATGTTACGTTGTTTGGTCAATGATGGAGTGTCTGGTGGATGGGACATCACAGAAAGACATGCCTCAAAACAAAACAGGACTTATGGTCTTTTCCCATTGGAGAGGGAATGAGGAAAGGAGATGCAGTGTGTGGAAGAGGACAAGATGGCTGTTTAGGAAACAGAGGAGAATGGCCAAAAAGACGTAGGATCTCAGAGAGGGATAATGTATGAGGGAAAAGCATATCATATGGAAAGATGTGACATCGAGGTGTTGGGACTTAAGAGGATACAGAGTGATCGTGAAGGGTCACAAATGTATACTCAGAAGCAAAGAAAATTAGGTTTCATTTTGTTAATGGTTTAATTCATACCATCTGGAAGTCCCTGGGTATATTATCTCCACTGGAGCATGTTGAGTCACCAGGATTCTCCTGCCTAAAGAAAAATGTCTCCTCACAGTGGCTCTTCTGCAATGGGTTGGACCTCAGGCTACTTACTTACTTTTTCCAGGCTTCTGTCTGGCACCTATTTTGTCATGCCTGATTCTTTCTGTCTTGCACTCTCACAGGTCTTATGTATGCCATTCAACCCCTGTGAGTTCATTTAAACAATTGACCTGCCTTAACTGTAAAACACTGTTCCCTTGTCATTGATCATGTTCTGTGGGATTTGGGTTATAAAACTCATGAACAGACTCACCCGCACCCAGGCTAAACTTGTACACATTGAATCACATTGGAGTGTGACATGCACACATATGATGAATGCACCGAGCTCCATAAAATCAGTTACCTAGGGAATCAGTGATGTTAGTTGAAGTGTGGCAAAGACCCCACAAACCCATCAGACCCGAGAATACCAGTATGATATTGATGCCTGACTCCCATCATGCAAGGATCCTGACATCTTTAACAGGGCAGTTTTGGTTCCTTCATCTTCACAAACTTGGTTAGTAAGGTTGTAGGTGTCAAACTGCCAGTCAGGGTTCAGCATGTAGATCTCCTGTCCCAGATCGGGTGATTTGGCTACAATGTGTGTGAAAACTTGTACCAGGACATGCTGGTAAACCCTCGCCTGTTATTCTCCTCAACATCATCGTCACTTTCCTGGGTGGGTCTAGAGCACAAAGAAGGCAAAATGGACTAAGCTTCCTCCTTAGTGGATAACCTTATCTACCCTCAATTTGGACTGACTTTCAGAGGGCATGCAGCACATTTTATCCTACTAGACATCTCATTCAATGGTTCACTCACTTATCCAATGAATGATTGAATTCATCCATTCTTCCATGTCTCTATCTTCTTCAATCCCTTCTTCCCTTTCCCCATGTATTCTGTCTACAGGTTGCCCAGATAAATCTACTATGTCTCTTCTGTTCTAGAAACTTTCATTTGTAAAGAACTTGCCCTCTCAGGGGTGGATTTTTCTGACTTCTCTGTAAATGGAGACAATATGAGGAGGAACAGAGGAGCAACCATGACAACACTTGTGCAGTAGAGTTTGGCAGACCACAGATTGATGACTGGCAAGCCTGTACAATGAGTTCGATTCCCATGAGCTCTGTCACTGTGATCTCACATAGATAACTCATTCAGTGTTCACGTCCAGGACATTGAGTTTTAATTTTTGTCCTAATCTGATAAAGAAACCAAGGTGAGGAGAATAGAGGAGCCTGATGCAAGGCCACAAAATGGGTCATGTGAAAAGGTAAGACTACCTGCCTCCACGTGTGCTGCCACCCTTCTTAGGAAAACCATCCGTCCATAGATTAGCTATAGGCAACCCAAGTGTCCAGCACACTGCTAAGCACAGGTTTGAACCTAACTGCCTTTGATTTCTGAAACAATTGCTGTCCCGTTAAGGTCTCATAACAACACAGCAAAATATGTAAGAATGCTGCACCATCACCTTAGAGCAATTTCAGGACCCCAAAGAGGCAGCAAGTTATCTTTACTGGAAGTGCATGTTGTAATAACAACGGCGGGTCTGTGTCTCTGGCACCCGGCAGCCCGCATGGCTTATGCCCCAAAATAATTACACGGAAACTGTATTCTTTTAAACAATGCCTGGCCCATTAGTTCCAACCTCTTATTGACTAGCTCTTACATATTGATCTAACCCATTTCTAATATTCTGTGTAGCCCCATGAGCTGGCTTACCAGGAAAGATCTTAACCTGCGTCTGTCTGGAGTGGGAGAATCATGGCGACTCCTCACTTGGCTTCTTTCTCCCAGCATTCTGTCTGTTTACTCCACCCACCTAAGGGCTGGCCTATAAATGGGCCAAGGCAGTTTCTTTATTAAATGAAAGTAACTCCTCCATCATTTCTCCTTTTTTTTATTTAAACAAAAAAGAAAGACTTTAACTTTAACATAGTAAAATTACATATAACAAAATGGTTATTAAGCAAGAATTACAGTTACAATATTTATATCTATTATATCTCTTATCATAACTAAGGAAAACTATAACTATCTATCCATTTTTTAACTCCATCAAATACTCCAGAAGGATATAATATTACCTAAGTAAACAAGAAATCCAAAACTCTACAAATGACAGAGACATTTCGCTGCCTGGACAGTCACTCAAAGTTCCTCTGTACCGTTGGGGCATCCATCTTTAGCCTACAGGCCCATAGTATCCAGCAGACATTTTCATCAAGCAGGAAATTCCAAAGACAGTTTAGTCACTTTTTGCTGTGTCCTGCAGAATGTCTCATAGACTCTTTCATGAGTCAGGAACCCCGAAAGACCATCTCACCTTTAGGCAAGTTCAGCAGTTCTTTTTCTGGGGGTTCTTTGTGTCCAGTTTATGCAACAGTCCAGGCATGAGCAGTTTCATGCCCAAATGGCTATCAAACTCCTTAAGGAGCCTCTTCAGTGCCCATCTTCCTCTTGAAGGAGATTAGTGCTGCCAGGGGCAGACGTGTCTCATTGTCATGAAAAGCCCTAAGTTATTAAAACATTAAATGTTATATTCTGCAGTCTTTGAAAGATATGAAGAATGCCTATCTAGCTGAAATATATCTATGCACATCTAGAAAATCTAACTAACATAACTACAAGCTTGATTATTATTGATGATAATCCATTAACAACCTATATACATTACATTTTTAAATGAACTATACAATCACAATACCTTAGTCAAGATCAGAAATACATATACATATAACAAAATTGACCTTAAAATCCATACCAATGCAAATTATTTATATCTATATCATATCCCCCTTTAAATGTAAAAGAATATTTATAAACAATATTTGTGAATATGGGCGCAGTTTTTTCTCTCCAAACTGCTTCCTGCTGAATGGGGGCGCTGTATTCAGATCTTTCATAGTGTAACCTGTGTGTCAGGGTCATCTCGGTTGACAGTTGAGTGAAGTAATTTTCTGAAGGTGTTCACAGCAACCTTTCAGGAGGGCGTGGTCTATCATACCATATTGGGATAGGAGCAATTAACCGGGTTCTCGTCCTCTGTGAAAACAAAAGAAGACCCTCTCCTAAGCATCATATCCTTAGACCCATATTCTGAAATCATAATACCCTTATATCCATTCTGGTTTAGCTTGGCAGCCCATATAATGAAATGTCTCTCTGCAGTTAGCTCCTTTACAGTCAAAAATTTTAAACAAAGCACAATACTACAAAAAATCCAGACTCTCTGTGAATTTTACATTTTTACGTGGCTTATTTTTCTTTATTTCTTTTAATCTATATAAATCTGTACTCTGTCTCTTTAAAGACTTTACCCTTTTTTTAAGACATTAACTTTATTGTTTATATATTTGTTTCTCTCTCTCAAGCCTACGTACATTTATCCAACAGTGTCTGAATCCATCTTATTGTGAATCTGTAATTTTTTTACTTTTTAGGAGCATTTTTTAAAATGTTAAGCACTTCTCAAAAACTTAAGTTGCACCATGTAGGGGTAATACGGTACCCCCTGTGTCCTGCCCAGCCGAAACCTTAACTGTGCTGTTATTATGGTAATTATGGTAGTTCCTGCCTGAGACCAGCACAGTTCAGCATGGTGGAGCTGAGCTGCTTCTGCCTCAGAACCATTTGGTGACCCTGAGCCACAGCTTGAAATGACTTCCTTATAGGCACACAGCAAGTCTAGTTGCCATCAAACAAATTGTAGCACTTTATTCCAAATGCTCCATTCAAAGACTCTGTCTCCCGCAGGAGCCAGACAGAGATCACAATGGCGGCACAGCCCAGAAAGCCGGCATTTTAAGACAGCCAGTTTTTTCCTGTTGCTGAGTCAGGACAATTTCTTTGCCACACGCAACCCACAAACAGCAAAAAGCTGTCTTAAATTCTCTCTGTGTCCTTTTTAAGCCCTCTAAGGTTTTAAGTGGAGATCATTAGCACGTTGGGTGCCACTCTGTTGTAATAAGAGCAGCGGATCTGCGTCTCTGGCACCCGGCAGCCCGCATGGCTTATGCCCTAAAATAATTACACGGAAACTGTATTCTTTTAAACACTGCCGGGCCCATTAGTTCCAACCTCTATTGACTAGCTCTTACATATTGATCTAACCCATTTATAATATTCTGTGTATCACCACGATCCGGTGGCTTACCAGGGAGATCTTAACCTGCGTCTGTGTCTGGTGGGTGAATCATGGCGACTTCTCACTCGGCTTCTTTCTCCTAGCATTCGGTCTGTTTACTCAACCCACCTAAGGGCTGGCCTATAAATGGGCCAAGGCAGTTTCTTTATTAAATGAAAGTAACTCCTCCATCAAATACAAATGTTTCCAGAGGGATAAAAGGATGTACATTAAAAAAAGATTGGTGTACTCACTACGATTGTATGTGATTTGGGCCACACAGGCTTCTGGTTCTGAAAACTTGGTCCTCAGGAGGTGTTGGAGGTTGTGAAGACCCAGAACCTAGCTGAGGAATTGCGGTCTGAAAGGTCAAACTTTGATGTTTCAGGGCATCCTTTCACTGGTCCCCAATGTTTACTGATTTCCTTAGAGAGAACAAGAGGCCTCCTACTCCTGCTGCCATGGCTTCTGCAACATGAACTGTGAGAATCCACTCCACACCCTGGTTGCTCTCATCACATACGAAGGTGTAAGTCACAAACAATCTCCCACACCAGTTTAGAATTATGATTCATAAAATAGTTATTTATTTTAAGGGGAAAAACTTAAGGATTGCCATGCCAGACAACAGCCCTCTGCAGGATCAGGAGAGGAGCCTAGTAGCTGTAAGTGGAGATGGATGCAAGAGAGCAAGCTGAAGGCAGTTGCTCCATTTTGAAAGAGAGAGAGACCACACACCAATGGACTTTATCTCAGTTGCTATAGCCTTAAGGAGCAGAAGGAGCTCCTGCAACACACCTATTTGGACATAGCAGCACAATTTACCAGTATGTGACAAAAACCTATTTTAGTTTATTTTTGTCAGTCTTCCAGGATACATGGCAGAGACAGGATCTGCTTCAAGCATTTGTGTGACCAATATTTTCCCTTTAAGAAAAAACCCACAAACACTCCCAACAACATCAGCAACATTCAACAACATGTCCATGATTTCTTTGCTTTGCCTTTGATGGAGTGGTAAATCATGCTGCTAGTTAATCTGTGCAAGCAATGTGAATTTCCCTGTAAATATATAGACAGAATTGACAGGTTATCTTAAACACATCAGGGGGTCACACTGCGATGGAGTGGGTTAATCATCACCATGTGACAGTGACATATTTAAGATCTCTCCTTTGTCTTTAAATCTCAGAATTATCAAGATATATTTTGTGCAGACTTCTCAGGGTTTTCTAGCATTCATGGTTTCCATAGATGTTTCCTAGTAATGCTTACATGTCTTTTGCCAGATTCTGTCAGTTTTTGCCATGCACTCTCAGCTCCACAACCTTGTCCTGCCCTTAGATTCTAGTTCCAGGCATTTTAGACATCTTGTGACTGTTGCACGAGTGTCTCATGTTCTGCCTAAATATTTGGAATGTTATTTAGGCTGAGTTTTAACTTCCATCCCTGAGTTCATTGGCTTTTCTTGGCCATATTTTATGGGCTACTGAGCCTAACTACTATGGATTTCCTACTGTTACTTCTCCATGTTGAGACAGCCTACTCTCTCAGTACTATTGTGACTCTGTTTCTGTAGCAAGTATTCTTCTCAAGATAAGAAGACATTTCAATATTACCAATCGCTCTGTTTTTATTGTGAATTAAACACACACCCACATACACACACACAAGTTAATGCACACAAATTGATGAGAGCTCAACTTAGTGGGCCATTCTGGGGTGGCAGTAGGCTTATCTCTAGAGGGGTTCTCATAAGGCCATGGGGTGACTCCAACTAGGACCTTGGGCTGGTGAGGAGAGGGTGCCTGCACTGTACAATGTCCCCAGGCATAAGACTGCCTTGTCCCATAATCAGACTGATGACTATCTTCAATATCATCACAAAAGGTTTGTTCAGCAAAGAATGGATATAAAGACAGGTATCCATATCAGAAAACTAGACTGAGCTTTCAAGCTCCAGTTGAATAACAGAAGGGGGGAGAATATGAGCAAAGAAGTCAGGAATACAAGACTAAGTCCATCCACTGAGACACTGTGCTTGAGCTCTTTGGAGCTCAACAGAACCAGCTGTGCTGGGACTGACAGAGCAGGGGATCAAAGTGGAAGTTCTGAATGTGGCTGAAAATTTGGGCAGATTGAAAACCCAATGATAATGGCACTGGGATTTGTCTGTACTTTATGTACAGGCTTTATGTGATCCTATTATGTGTGGATGCCTACCTTCATCAATCTTCATTGAGGGGGGCTAGGGTTGTCCCGACTAACGAATCTTTCATTTTGCAGTGGGTCTCACAGAACTCACTTCCATAAAAAACACACAGAATGACTTTATGTCATATCCTGAGTCTCGATGAGAGGACAAAATACAGAGAGTTGGTGGACTGGAGTGCCATGACCTTGGGCAGGTTTTCTTGCATTCAATCACCTATTAGCTTGATGTTGAAGGACAGGTGTAGCTGTCTTGCAAATGCTTTTCTATCTGTTCAGATTTTCCTTACTCATTTTGGAGATAGGCATACCTTCTCTTTTCATTGACTCAGTCAGTCAGGAAGTAGTTTTCTCAGCAGAGAACAAAATACATACATCTTCCCCTTCATATGCTTGCTTGAACTCATAATGGAGACAATGAATTTGTTTCTGACTTAAACAGAAGAGTTTTTTCACTCTAGAGAGTGGGCAGGTAGAAGTTCAAACACAGAAAGATAGCCAAAAGACAGCGGACCACTAGTGAACCTGGTAGAAGAGAAATTAGGAAGTACTCTACAACATATGGGCACAGGAGAATACTTCCTGAATATAATCCCAGAAGCAAAGACATTAATGGCAACTTTGAATGAATGGGACCTCCTGGAACTGGGAAGCTTCTGTAAAGCAGAGTACACTGTCACTAAGACTAAAAAGCAAACAACTGACTGGAAGAAGATCTTCACCAACCCCTCAACAGACAAAGGTCTGATCTCCAAAATATATAAAAAACTCAAGAAACTCAATGTTAAAATACTAATTAACCCAATTAAAAATTGGGGTACTGAACTGAACAGAGAATTCTCAACAGAAGATGTTCAATTGGACAAAAGACACTTAAGGTCAGGCTCAACTTCCTTAGCGATAAGGGAAATACAAATCAAGACAACTTTGAGATACCATCTTACACCTGTCAGAATGGCTAAAATAAAAAGCACCAATGATAGCCTTTGCTGGAAAATTGTGGAGAAAGGGGTAGACTCATCCCTTTCTGTTGGGAATTCAACTTGTGCAACCACTTTAAAAAGCAGTGCTTCATTGAATAAATGGGACCTCCTGAAAATGAGAAGCTTCTGTAAAGCAAAGGACACTGTCATTAAGACAAAAAGGCAGCCTACTGACTGGGAGAAGATCTTCACCAACCCAGCAACAGACAAAGGTCTGATCTCCAAAATATATGAAGAACTCAAAAAACTAGACTTTCAAAGGATAATTAACCCAATTAAAAATGGGGCACTGAACTGAACAGAGAATTCTCATCAGAAGAAGTTCAAATGGCCAAAAGATACTTAAGGTCATGCTCAACCTCCTTAGCGATCAGAGAAATGCAAATCAAAACAACTTTGAGATATCATCTTACACCTGTCAGAATGGCTAAAATCAAAAACACCAAGGATAGCCATTGCTGGAGAGGTTGTGGAGAAAGGGGTACCCTCATCCATTGCTGGTGGGACTGCAAGCTTGTGCAACCACTTTGGAAATCAGTGTGGCCGTTTCTCAGAAAAATTGGGATCAACCTACCCCTGGACCCAGCAATAGCACTCTTGGGAATATACCCAAGAGATGCCCTATCATATGACAAAAGCATTTGTCCAACTATGTTAATAGCAGCATTATTTGTAATAGCCAGAACCTGGAAGCAACCTAGATGCCCTTCAATGGAAGAATGGATGAAGAAAGTGTGGAATTTATACACATTAGTGTACTACTCTGTGGTAAAAAACATTGACTTCTCGATGTTTGCATGCAAATGGATGGAAATAGAAAATATGATCCTGAATAAGGTAACCCAGACCCAAAATGAAGATCATGGGATGTACTCACTCATACTTGTTTCTAGCCATGGATAGGGGCCACTGAGTCTATACTTTGTGATCCTAAAGAAGCTAAACAAGAGGGTAAACCCAAGGAAAAACATATAGATATCCTCCCAGCTATGGGAAATAGACAAGATTGATGGGCAAAAAATTGGAATCTTGGGGGTGGGGTGGGATGGGGATGAGGGGCGATGGGGAGAGAAAAGTTTGAAGGAGAGGATGAGGGGAACTGGGGGAATCGGGGTGATTGGGGTTAAAGGAAGGTTGGATGGGGGAGCAGGGAAACTCATACCTTAGTTAAGGGAGCCACCTAAGGGTTGGCAAGAGACTTGAACTTGGAATGGCTACCAGATGCCCAGGGCAATGTCCCCAGTTAGTTCATTGGGACACCTGAGGATAGGGAACCTGAAATGAACCTATCCTATAATCATACTGATGAATATCTTGCGTATCGCCATAGAACCTTCATCTAGTGATGGATGGAGATAGAGACAGAGACCCACACTGGAGCACCGGACTGAGCTCCCAAGGTTATATTGAGGAGCATAAGGAGAGAGAACATGAACAAGAAAGTCAGGACAATGAGGGGTGCACCCAACCACTGAGACAGTGGGGCCGATCTATTGGGAGCTCACCAAGGCCAGGTGGACTGCTACTGAAAAAACATGGAATAAAACCGGACTCTCTGAATGTGGCAGACAATGAGAGCTGACGAGAGGCCAAGGAGAATAGCACGGGAACTTTCATCTGCGATGGATCGAGAGAGAGACAGAGACCCAATTTGGAGCAACTGTCTGAGCTCTTTTTTTGTTTGTTTTTTTTTTTTTTTTGTTTTTTTTGAGACAGGGTTTCTCTGTGGTTTTGGAGCCTGTCCTGGAACTACTGTCTGAGCTCTTAAGGTCTAAATGAGGAGCAGAAGGAGGGAGAACATGAGCAAGGAAATCAGGACCATGAGGCGTGCACCCACCCACTGTGACAGTGGAACTGATCTATTGGGAGCTCTCTAAGGCCAGTTGGACTGGGACAGAATAAGCATGTGTTGAAACTGGACTCTCTGAACATGGCGGACAATGAAGGCTGATGAGAAGCCAAGGACAATGGCACTAGGCTTCGATCCTAATACATGAACTGGCTTTGTGGGAGCTTAGACTGTTTGGATGCTCACCTTCCTGGACCTAGATAGAAGTGGGAGGACCATGGTCTTCCTGTAGGGCAGGGAATTTGGACTGCACTTCAGTATCGAGAGGGAGGGGGAATGTACTGGGGGAAGGAGAAGAGGAGTGGGGATAGGGGGAGGGGAGCAGGGGGAGGGGCAATATGTGGGAGGAGGGAGAGTAAAATGGGAAACGGGGAGCAGTTGGAAATTTTAATTAAAAAAGAATAAAAAAATGAGAAAAAATAAGCAGTGCTTTGGTTTCTCAGGAAATTTGGGATCATCATATCCTTTACCTATACTACTCTTGGGAATATACCCAAGAGATTCCCTATAATAAAACAAAAGTATATGCTAAACTATGTTCATAGCAGCATTGTTTGTAATAGCCAACACATGGAAACAACCTAGATGCCCATCAATGGAAGATTGAATGAAGAAAGTATGGAATATATACTTTAGAGCACTACTTAGGAGTAAAAAAACACAATGACTTTTTGAATTTTGCATGCAAATAGATGGAAATATAAGACACTATCCTGATTGAGGTAAGCCAGACCCAAAAAGAGGAACATGGTATGTACTCACTCATATTTGGTTTCTAGTCATAAATAAAGGACATTGATCCTATAATTCATGATCCTAGAGAAGCTAAATAAGAAGGTGAACCCAAAGAAAAACATATAGGCATCCTCCTGAATATTAGGCTTCATTAGGTGATGAAATAAGACAGAGACAGAACCCACATTGGAGCACTGGACTGAAATTTCAAGGTCCAAATCAGAGGAAAAAGAGAAAAGAGCACGAGCAAGGAACTCAGGACTGTGAGGGGTGTACCCACACACTGAGGCAATGGGGATGGTCTATCAGAAACTCAGCATGTCTAGCTGGCCTGGTTCTGTAAAAGCATGGGATAAAACAGGACTCCCTGAAAATAGTGGACAATGAGGACTACTGAGAACTCAAGAACAATGGCAATGGGTTTTTGATCCTACTTCACGTACTGGCTTTGTGGGAGTCTAGGCCATTTGGATGCTAACCTTACTAGACCTGGATGGAGGTGGGTGAACCTTGGACTTCCCATAGGTCAGGGAACCATGATTGATCTTAGTGTTAAGGAGAGATGGGTACATTTGGGGGGTAGGCGAGGGAAATGGGAGGCGGTGAGGGGAAGAAGCAGAAATCTTTAATAAATAAATAAATTTAAAAAATTCCTTTGGCTATCCTGGGTTTTTTGTTTTTCCATATAAAGTTGATTACTTCCTCTCAATTTCTATGAAGAATTTTGATGTGATTTTAATGGGGATTGCACTGAATCTATAGATTTCTTTTGGGTGAATTGCCATTTTTACTATGTTGATCCCAAACAAGAGCAAGGGAGATCCTTCCATTTTCTGGTATCCTCTTGAATTTCCTTCTTAAAAGTCTTAGAGATGTTTTCAAATACATCTTTGACTTCCTTGGTCAGGGTTACCCCGAGATATTTTGTGCTATTTGTGGCTATCATGAAAGGTGATGCTTCTGTGAATTCCATCTCTGCATACTTATCTTAGTGTATAGGAGGGCAAGTGATTTTTTCGAGTTAATCTTGTACGCTGCCACATCACTAAAGGTCTTTATCAGCTGTTGAAGTTCTTTGGTACAGTTTTGGGGTCACTTATGTATACTATCAAATCATCAGCAAATAATGAAAGTTTAACTTCTTCCTTTCCAATTCAAATCCACTTCATCTCCTTATGTTGTCTTATTGCTATTGCTAGAACTTCAAGCACTATATTGAAGAGGTAAGGAGAGAGTGGAGTCACTGTCACAAGCCTTTGCAGGGGCTGCATTAACTGAGAAATTAGGGCACTCTTTTGAATATAGTGATCAGAGCTCTAAGGCTCAAGTCCCAGCCTCAGTCCTACCTCTTTGTTGGTCTACATGGTTTTCACATCAGAAGGATGTGGAGTTTATGACGCAAGCGCCAAGGGGTTTGAAATACTGCAGGAATTGATACGCATCAAGCATCTGGGTGCACAATAAGTGCTACTCCTTATCTCATGTAAAGTTGGTGCCTAGGATGTTGTGGTGATGGCTGCTTGGTATAGTGTAAGCATCAAAGGTCTGATCCCCCAGAAACCCACTTGGTGTTCTGGTTAAAGAGTCTGGCCTCACTGCCAATGGATATATTTGGTTAAGAAGTTCTGCTTGAATGACTGAGTTTAGAGAATTACTGAGCTTGACTCCCAACATTGATCACTATGCTGCTTAATTCATGTTTACACATGCATGCATGTGAACCCACACACATGAAGAAACATGCATACACACATATACGCTGTAAGTAAACCACATGCAAAATGAATAAAAGGCAAAGAGTGCCTAAGTCTCAGTTTGATCCCACAGTACCACAGAAAATGGTAATTGGGGTCTTTTATAAACCTCTTACAAAGGACTTCAAAGAATCTCTGTCTTCCCAGGCCATGACATTATGTTTCAGTACCTTTAGCGTTCCTCATCAGACCGCACTGGGATCTGTGCATAGAACGCTTGCACAGGACACTCATGTTGATAGGTGACCCAGATAAACTGAGAAGATAGTTAGCATGATCCCCACCTCATCACACAGCCATCATCTAGGGGAAAAGTGCTCACAAGCTCAATAAGCCAGCATTCTTTCACAACTTCCTGACATCAAACAGAGACTTACAGTCACATTTCCTTCCATGAACTTTCAGGAGAAAAGCATGGAGAAAAACAGCAGATCTAAGGAAAGATCTGGCCATGCTCCATTCCCTCAGGACCTTTCTACTGCCTTTGGATATGCCAAAACCTTATTTATCACTTTAACACTTAGTGAGAGCCCTGAATTTGTAAGGTACCATTGAAACTTCTGGGACTGGGAGGTGAAAATTGAGACATATCTATGGCCCTCAGGGAACTCATCTAATATTCCAAAAAAGATGTCAGATGGAAAAGTTTGTCCTAGATAATGTGAAATTTTTAGAGTCAGAAGAAATTTCAGCTGTAGGTGATACAAAAGCACCTTCCTAATTGAGGGTGCTGGAAGAAAGTAGACATTGGAGACGGCCAGTAATCCAGTTCCCTAAGAATTTCCTTGAGTCCTGTGCTAACCCCACAGTATCCTGCAGGCATTTTTTGTAAGCTGGTGCCTCAGGAGTTGTAAAACTCCAATGAGGTATGCTTAGCTAACAGACATGCCGTTATAGATACCACCGACATTTTACAGTGTTCTTCATCTGCAAGAGAAGCAAACGAATTAAGGGAGAGCAGCAACATTCCTATGTCTCTTTGGGTTTTACTCTTAGATGATTTTGAAGTTTTTTCCTTCAACAAAATCTTAAAGAACATACTGTCCACCAAATCAGCCACAGGGGAAGAAAATTCATCACTGAGTGAAACAGGATATTATACCCTCCTCCAGGGGCCTCTGATACCAGTTGTCAACTAGGTGCTTTTTGGGTCTGGCACAAACTTCTAACTTTTCCCTCTTATGTAGGACAGATGAAGGAAGAGATATGCTTACTCCAAGACCAGACAAAACTCTCTGTATTTAAGAATAGTCAGTTAAGCTCAGCAGAGAGACACTACCAAGGAAAAGCACTTCAGTTATTTCCATTTTAATGTCCCTGATACATTCTAAAGTTTCAGCAAGACAGGTCTAGAGTGAAGAGTCAAATACCTGTCTCTCTTCCATACCAAAGAGCCTACATTTACACTTGACTCTCCCTCGACTGTTGACTCCAATATAGACCCAAGCTGTGTGTGTTGATTAATTTATATCTTTAAAATTCCAGCAGTCCCTGCAGCACAAGTGTAGTGGATGCCACTTGCTAACTTGCTTGAAGCCTCAAACTCAGCTAGGTTTCATACAAAGCACATGACCACTTCCAAGAGAATGTTGCTACACAGAGCAGACTGGGATTGATTAACACTTGACTAACAGTCATGCATACAGACACACCTGATGAGGCATTTCCTCAACTGAGACTCTTATCTGCTTCTAAGTTGGGTCAGGTTGGCAGGGATGGTGCGTAATTTTGATAAATCAATATATTGGTAAAACACCTATAACATAAAAAAGCCTATCCGATTTTCATTAAAATATTTACCTTTCATGGACATCCATTACTGCTCTGAAAATTTGTTAGGACACGTCTGGCAGAGGTTGACCCTCTTGTGTTATATATATATCCTTGTCACATATAACCTCTCCCTAGATACACTCCTACTTGGGACTGAATCTTACATGTGTGTTACTTAGTTGAACTTGGCAGCTTGTTTCAATTCATGCCAATCTACCTGATTTCTCCACCTACAATCTAATTACACTTAGGTCAAATAAAAAATACATTTAGTATCATTGAATGCCCAGGGAGCACATGTCTAGGAGAAAATAATGTATCTGTGGAAGTCATGGGTACCAGCAACCATATCTGCCCAGGTCTCTGTAAAGAGAAGGAGAGCAACAGGTGTTCAAATCATAAAATGGTTGGGAAAGAAGTGCAGGTGCACAGCTCCTGGGAGAAGCCAGAGGAATGTAGGTTCAAGCTGGCTCACTCCAAGATTGCCCAGATATATGCAGAAATAGTGCCAGGATTCTTATTTCTTAATTAGAAATGGCAAAGATGAAAAGGAACAAATGCTCTAATTGATATTGGAATTGTAATGAAGTTTACAGAACAAAAGATTGAGAATACAGCAGTGTGTATGCCTGACCAATATATCACACATCTCCAACACAACATGAAACAATAAACATCCAAATTACCAGCAAAAAGAAGGACAGAATTCAGGAACAGCAAGAGCCAAACTGCCTGACAAGTTGTTCTTACCTGTATGGCTCCTGGCAATGTGGGGCAGGAAGGAAATTTGTGCCCAAAGATAGACAAAGAGTGGGGCTTTTTTATATAGAATATTTTTGTGTGAAGCATTGTACATTGCAAGAGGTAAAGAAATGGCTTTAAATCTCTGATTTTTTTTACCAATCTCTCCATGTTCTTTCAAGTCAAATTGAAAGAGGCAGGTGGTGGATTTGGGTTTCTGTGACATGAATCAATAATGAGAATAATAGTTGCTCATTCCAGAATTCATCCTTTTTCTTTAAAATAGCCCTCTCCCTGTCTCTTACACCTGGCCTGTTCCCATTGCTTGAGGGCTGATGCCAACTCATATGTCTCCCTGAGGAGCCCTCTCAGAACACACTAGCCTTCCATTTAATCTACTCTGGAAGCCCAACACTTAGGGTGACTTTGATCACACAGCCTACTGTGGTTGCACACACTGACACAATAAAGCTGTTACTGTGGGTCTTGCTCTCATTTCCCATCGAGCTTCAATGATCAGCTTCTCAAACAGCTCATCAAGCTAGAGAACACTTTATCCTTTTCTGTGTTATTCACGTCATTGCCTCTTCTCTCCCACAAACCAGCTTCTTGCGAAGCAGGATCCTTGATTGTGGTTAGACTTTAAAATATTATATTTTAATAAAATATTAAATAGACTTTAAAATATTAAGATTGATTAGACTTTTAAGGTTGCATTATTATGAACCGACCTGATACCTATATGTTATGCATGTAATTATGACAGCCTAAAGTTACAGGAGCCATTTTCAAGTTGTTCACGAGTTAATATTTATCTCCCCCTGAGTATAACAAGCTGCCCATCATGGGTGTTAATAGTTTTCACTGGTTAGTTCTGGAATCTATTGGCATAGAACATGTTGTGGTTTGAGTGAGAAATGTCCCCCGTAAGCTCCCATATTTGAACATTTTTTCCCAAACAGGTGGTGCTCTTTGAAGTGGTTGCCGAATCTTTAGGAGGCAGAGAATTGCTGGAGGAAGTGGACACTGAAGATAGGCTCTAAGAATCTATAGACTCACCCGACTTCCTGATCTCTCTCTGCTTCTTAATTGTTAATGCAATGTGGCCAGAGAGCCTCAGACTTCTGTTGCTCTGCCATTTCAATAGCTATTGAAACAATCCCTCGGAAATGCCGGGCAAAATTAAACCTTCTCTCCCTTAAGTTGTTTTTGTTTTGATGCTTTTTGCTTGCTTTTTTATTTGCCACAATGTTTTGCATAGCAAATGGAATGAAACCATTACATTTTGTAAGTACATACATGAGATTAAAACAAAAACAACCCTCAGAAGGACAGATGCCCAAGGATTAAAGAATATTTAACATATTGAAATAGCATTTCATTTCCTTTCTCTCAAGATCATTAAAGATTCTATTTAACAAAGGAAAGACCAATCACACAGGGTCACCTAATATGTAGTGACTCCTGCCAAGTAACACAGTCTTAATCCTGAGAATTTGTAAATACACAGTACAGCAGGAAACCAGGACATAAAAGTGATATATCCAAGTTTTAGCCCCCACTGAGAGGGATCATAATTTAAAAATATTACTTTGCAAATAGAAGCTTAAGATTCACAAAAATGGGTCATCTCAGGATAAGATGGTCTTTAAATTCAATGGCAAACCCCTGTATCAAAAGAGACAAAGGAAAACAGTGGAGTGCTCACAAAACAATGGAGACAGTAAGAGAACTGATACAAACTGAGGAATATCAAAAGCCAACTTTCCTAGCACATCTTGACGAAGTAGGGTCCCCACCAACACATTCATTCCAGATCCTGAGAATACACATCTACCTCTTTCAAGTATTTATTATTAGAAAATTTTATTAGAAAATTTTATACCAGTTCTTGGAATTAATACATTGGAAAAAGGGTTGGTTTGGGAAGTCCTTCTGTCTATGTTTGCTTTTATTGGCTAATCAATAATGTTGTTTCAGACAGTAGCTTAGCAGAATAGACCTAGGTGGTAAAAGTAAACAATGATGGGAGAAAGAGGGTAGGGTCAGTGAGAAGCCACATAGACACCACCATGGAAGAACACCTTCTCTGGAGTTGCCAAAAATTTGTTGGTAAGACATGAACTACTGGTGATCCAGATAAATGCAAATGGGTTTGTTTAGAATAAGGGAGGAATCTAGAAATATGTTTAAGCTATTGGCCAAAGAGTGTTGTGAATAATATAGGTTTTATGTGATTATTTCAAGTCAAGGTGGTCGGGAAACTAACTAATCAGTGGCCTCCACCAACAAAGGGTATTGCAGATTCATTGACTATCCTGAGATGGCTTGTCTGGGTAAAACCTATGTTGCATGAATAAATTGGCTACACTCCAGAGATATGGAACTAACAATAGACAAAGTCTAACTAGGTGAACCAATGAATAATTTTCGGGTTACTTACAGGAATATTGGTGAGCGAGTAATTACAGTAGAAATGACTCAATAGCAGTTGGTTCAACAAAGCCCACCCCAGCATGGTTAATAGTTCAGTAAGGCTGAGAACCTGAAATTCACTGTGCAGCCTTGAGGCAGATCAGTGATCTGAAGAGTGTTTTTTTTTAATCTTTGGCTCAGTTGATCTGAGCCTCATCTAAACATCTCTATTTGTCTGTGATGATTGCTCGGTTATATATTTACTGCCAATATACTGTTTGGAGGACATTGCCTTGTGAATCTGCTCAGGTTATCAAACTCTCTATAGCTAATTTGAGTTGTTTACTTCCTATCTAAGTAGTTTTCCTGCAGGATAGAGTCTATCAACCAAAACTACATATTGGCATTAAAGAACTTTATATGTGGAGATGGAAGGGTCAGAGTCAGATAAGAAAGTAAAATTATGGGTTCACACAGGAGAGATAAAAGAAAAGGAGAGGGAGTATGAGAGCACTACCCTGTAGGATTTTGAAATGGAGGAGGAGACCTGAGCTAAGTAGGAAACAGCCACAGCATTTTCCATAGTCACTACTCCTGTCTAGGCCACAAAATCTCCAAGCAGCTAGCCCAAGCATTGGAAGTTTCTACTCTGAGAGGGCCAGCTAGAGTGTGGCACAAATGACCCTTTTCCCTGGAGTTATCCTCACCATCGGCAGAAGGAGGCATATCTCCCTAGAGTCTCAACAAAAAGTCTCACTGATGTAACAAATGGCTTATGAAGGACCCTTGGGCAAGATTCAAAACTAACATAATTGGGGGAAAAATGCATCTTCCAGGATGTTATGATGTCAGTCTACACTGTCACATCTGCCTTTCTTCTGATCATATGAACAGGATGCTTGCTGCTTGGGGAAACATCTCATCTGGCGTTGTAATACCAGGGCATCAAAATGTCCTCTTTGCTCGTCTTCTCCCCCAAGTAGTCTCTATCTCAGGTACAGTGCATGAACCACTTGCAGGAATAATAAAAACAGATAGAGCATCCAGCTTGAGATATGACATACATGGCCACAATCACATTAGCATCAACAAGGAAACAGATGAAGAATTCTGAGCATCAATGGAAGCTGAGGACGTAACACCAAAGCTAAGACATGTAACACCATGGGGAGTTGCAGAGTTCCAGAGAATATATTCAGTTACATTCTGGAAGAAGCTAAGACTGCAAAAGATGGCTTTCCTAATCAGAAAGTAGAAAAACTGAGACTATGCGAAATATAGGCAGTGATGAGACAAAGGTGGTAACTGAAATTGAAGAACCCCAAGTCCCAATTCCAGGAAGATAATGAAAGCATTTTTAAAGGTTAATGAGCCACAAATCCTGGAAGTCAAAGCTCAGGAGATGGAATGCCATTTCAATCCCATGTAATGAATCTCTGCCTTAAGCATCTAAAATGATGTATCTCTGCCTTAACATCTAGAGCAATATTTCTTTGCCTTAAGCATCTATAACAATGCACCTCTGCCTTGAGCATCTGCTGTCATGCCCCTCTAAAATGAGCATCTACAGAAATTAACATCTGCTTTTAAATGCAATATACTACTGGGATAGACCAACCATAGCATGCTACTTTGGATGTACACTTTTATATATTTACACCCTAAATTTGATATCAAGACCTGAGCACAAACAGACTTCACAGTTCACCGTTTCCCCATGCTGTGATAATTCAGTATCCCTCTGGACACATCCACCAGGAGTCTTGAGGGGAGGAAGCAAAGGCATTCATGTTTGAATGTCTCTCATCTCAATCTCCCCAACATTTCTTTTAAAGGCATACCATTCCCTTTTCTATTCAGAATATTAGCTCAGAGCTCAATACTTTTTAATGAACTGTCTTGTTCTTCAGCCATGGCTCAGTCAGTAAGGTGCTTTCCATACAAATGAAGAACATAAATTTGATCCCTTCGAACTTGTGCAAGAATCTCGGCATTAAAGATATAAACACATCACTCAGTTCTGAGGAGACAGCCACACCTGGGTCTCTGAGTCTCACTCTTTGGTCAAGGGGAATTGGTCAGCTCCAGGTTCAAAGAGATGATGTATCTTAAACATGACAGAGAGTAACTAAGGAAGACACCCACGGTTAATTCTGGCCTCTGCATTCATGCATATACATTTCCATAAAATATTACACTCATCTTTTTAAACAACTGTGTTTCCAATTTATATTATACACATTTCAGTGGCAGAGCTTTGATCTTAACTTTGACTGCTCTTTGGTGTTATAGGAATGGCAGGCTGCATCCTGCCACCTGTCTCCAGCTCTGGCTAGCTTTTCCAGAAATAATTTTACAGAAACTGTATTCTTTTAAATACTGCTTGACCCATTATTTCTAGCCTCTTATTAGCTAATTCTCACATCTTGATTAAGCCATTTCAAATAATCTGTGTAGCACCATGAGCTACTGGCTTACCAGGGAGATTCTTAAGCTGCTTCTGTCTCAAAGAGGGGTGGCATGGCGTCTGTCTTACTCGGCTTCTTTCTCCCAGCATTCTGTTCTGTTTACTCTGCCTATCTAACCTGCTGTCCTATCAAAAGGGCCAAGGCAGTTTCTTTATAAACCTATAGACATACAGCCCTCCTCCATCACTTTGGCCTGCCTCACACAATGACATTAGAACAAATCTTTCTATAAGAACCCTGTCCACTATCTCATTTGGCCTTTTGAATCCTGTCTCCTCTCTTCCTAAGACATAAGGAAGCTAGGCTCAGACATGTTACACAGTCTAACAAAGTTCCAACAGAAAGGAAGGATGGAATCAAGATCTGAATTCATTGCCAAAGTCTAAAATCTTAACCAAGGAACTCAGTGCATGACCATACTTTTCTTTCCACTGAAAATGAACCACACTCTGAGGAGCTGAAAGGCAAATTCACACTGCATCTACCCCACATTGGTCCTTGACAGATGTGAAGAGCATTATGATGGCCCCTGATACAATGACATTTTATTCCTCTGGAGTTGACTGGCCAGTTGGCCACCTACCTTACTCAATATTTCCTTCTGTGATTGGATTTGCAGAATCCTCCATCCCTTCACATCATTGCTAAGTCACACACTTCCCAATGCCGCTTTCAGACTTTACATAGACAGACTTTGCCAACAGAGTGATGGGATGAACTCTACTATGTGTCCCATTATTTTATAAAAGATGGGCCCTTTCTATATTCCTGCAAAATGTAAACCAGAAAATCAGCATGTAAATGTGACATCCCTGCACCCCCACAAGGAGTTAAACTGGTGGTGTAGATTGCAGTGAACAGGATTGACATTCCAATGAAGGGGCATCCCTGCCCGACTTAAGAAAAGTCTCATAGGAAGTGAAGTAGATCTGTGGCCATACAACCTTGGAGGATTTTATGAGGTAGAAATACAGATTTCTATATAAATAGACAATATATTCATAATGATGGGATGGCTATTTTTAGTTGTCAACTTGACTACATCTAGAGTTAATAAGTATTTTAATGACTGGGCATATTTATGGAGGGGTATTTCTTCTTTTTTTTCTCATTTTTTTATTCTTCTTTAATTAAAATTTCCAACTGCTCCCCGTTTCCCATTTCCTCCCCCTCCTCCCACATATTGCCCCCTCCCCCCACTCCCCTCCCCCTATCCCCACTCCTCTTCTCCTCCCCCCAGTCCACTCCCCCTCCCTCTCGATACTGAAGAGCAGTCCAAATTCCCTGCTCTACAGGAAGACCAAGGTCCTCCCACTTCTATCTAGGTCCAGGAAGGTGAGCATCCAAACAGGCTACGCGCAAACAAAGCCAGTTCATGTATTAGGATCGAAACCTAGTGCCACTGTCCTTGGCTTCTCATCAGGCTTCATTGTCCGCCTTGTTCAGAGAGTCCAGTTTCAACCCATGCTTATTCAGTCCCAGTCCAGTTGGCCTTGGAGAGCTCCCAATAGATCAGTTCCACTGTCACAGGGGGTGGGTGCACGCCTCGTGGTCCTGATTTCCTTGCTCATGTTCTCCCTCCTTCTGCTCCTCATTTGGACTTTAAGAGCTCAGACAGTTGCTCCAAATTGGGTCTCTGTCTCTCTCTCAATCCATCGCCAGATGAAAGTTCCCTTGCCATTCTCCTTGGCCTCTCGTCAGCTCTCATTGTCTGCCACATTCAGAGAGTCCAGTTTTATCCCATGTTTTTTTCAGTAGCAGTCCAGCTGGCCTTGGTGAGCTCCCAATAGATCGGCCCCCCTGTCTCAGTGGTTGGGTGCACCCCTCATGGTCCTGACTTCCTTGTTCATGTTCTCTCTCCTTCTGCTCCTCATTATAACCTTGGGAGCTCAGTCCGGTGCTCCAGTGTGGGTCTCTGTCTCAATCTCCATACATCGCTAGGTGAAGGTTCTATGGCGATAAGCAAGATATTCACCAGTATGATTATAGGAAAGGTTAATTTCAGGTTCCCTATCCTCAGGTGTCCCAATGAACTAACTGGGGACATTGCCCTGGGCATCTGGTAGCCATTCCAAATTCAAGTCTCTTGCCAACCCTTAGGTGGCTCCCTTAACTAAGGTATGAGTTTCCGTGCTCCCCTATCCAACCTTCCTTTAACCCCAATCACCCCGATTCCAGCAGTTCCCCTCATCCTCTCCTTCACACTTTTCTCTCCCAATCACCCCTCTTCCCCATCCCACCCCACCCCCCAAGATTCCAATTTTTGGCCCATCAATCTTGTCTATTTCCCATAGCTGGGAGGATATCTATATGTTTTTCCTTGGGTTTACCCTCTTGTTTAGCTTCTTTAGGATCACAAATTATAGACTCAGTGGCCACTATCCATGGCTAGAAACCAATTATGAGTGAGTACATCCCATGATCTTCTTTTTGGGTCTGGGTTACCTCACTCAGGATCGTATTTTCTATTTCCATCCATTTGCATGCAAAATTCGAGAAGTCATTGTTTTTTACCGCAGAGTAGTACACTAATGTATATATATTCCACACTTTCTTCATCCATTCTTCTATTGAAGGGCATCTAGGTTGCTTCCAGGTTCTGGCTATTACAAATACTGCTGCTATGAACATAGTTGGACAAATGCTTTTGTAATATGATAGGGCATCCCTTGGGTATATTCCCAAGAGTGCTATTGCTGGGTCCAGGGGTAGGTTGATCCCAATTTTTCTGAGAAACCGCCACACTGATTTCCAAAGTGGTTGCACAAGTTTGCAGTCCCACCGGAAATGGATGAGGGTACCACTTTCTCCACAACCTCTCCAGCAAAGGCTATCCTTGGTGTTTTTGATTTTAGCCATTCTGACAGGTGTAAGATGATATCTCAAAGTTGTTTTGATTTGCATTTCTCTGATCGCTAAGGAGGTTGAGCATGACCTTAAGTATCTTTTGGCCATTTGAACTTCTTCTGATGAGAATTCTCTGTTCAGTTCAGTGCCCCATTTTTTAATTGGGTTAATTATCCTTTTAAAGTCTAGTTTCTTGAGTTCTTTATATATTTTGGAGATCAGACCTTTGTCTGTTGCGGGGTTGGGGTAGATCTTCTCCCAGTCAGTAGGCTGCCTTTTTGTCTTAATGACAGTGTCCTTTGCTTTACAGAAGCTTCTCAGTTTCAGGAGGTCGCATTTATTCAATGTTGTCCTTAATGTCTGTGCTGCTGGGATTATACATAGGAAGCGATCTCCTGTGCCCATATGTTGTAGGGTACTTCCCATTTTCTCTTCTATCAGGTTCAGTGTGTTCTGATTTATATTGAGGTATTTGATCCATTTGGACTTAAGTTTTGTGCATGGTGATAGATATGGGTCTATTTTCATTCTTCTACAGGTTGACAACCAGTTCTGACAACACCATTTGTTGAAGATGCTTTCTTTCTTCCATTGTATACTTTTAGCTCCTTTATCGAAAATTAGTTGTTCATAGGTTTGTGGGTTAAAATCTGGGTCTTCTATACGATTCCATTGGTCGACTTCTCTGTTTTTATGCCAGTACCACGCTGTTTTCATTACTGTAGCTCTGTAATAGAGTTTGAAGTCAGGGATGGTAATGCCTCCAGAAATTCTTTTATTGTATAAGATTGTTTTGGCTATCCTGGGTTTTTTTTTTCTCCATGTAAAGTTGATTATTGTCCTTTCAAGATCTGTGAAGAATTTTGATGGGATTTTAATGGGGATTGCATTGAATCTATAAATTGCCCTCGGTAGAATTGCCATTTTTACTATGTTGATCCTCCCAATCCAAGAGCAAGGGAGATCCTTCCATTTTCTGGTATCCTCTTCAATTTCTTTCTTCAATGCCTTAAAGTTCTTGTCAAATAGATCTTTCACTTCCTTGGTTAGAGTTACCCCAAGATATTTTATGCTTTTTGTGACTATCGTGAAAGGTGATGATTCTCTTATTTCCCTCTCTGCTTCCATATCCTTTGTGTATAAGAGGGCGACTGATTTTTTGGAGTTGATCTTGTATCCTGCCACATTACTAAAGGCGTTTATCAGCTGTAGGAGTTCTTTGGTGGAGTTTTTGTGGTCGCTCATGTACACTATCATATCATCTGCAAATAATGCAAGTTTAACTTCTTCCTTTCCAATTTGAATCCCCTTGATCCCCTTATGTTGTCTTATTGCTATTGCTAAAACTTCAAGAAGTATACTGAAGAGGTATGGAGAGAGTGGACAGCCTTGGTGTGTTCCTGATTTTAGTGGGATGGCTTTAAATTTCTCTCCAATTTAATTTGATATTAGCGATCGGCTTGCTGTATATAGCTTTAATTTAATTTAGGTATGACCCTTGTATCCCTAATCTCTCCAAGACTTTTATCATAAAGGGATGTTGAATTTTGTCAAATGCTTTTTCAGCTTATAATGAAATGATCATATGGTATTTTTCTTTAAGTTTATTTATATGATGGATTACATTGATAGATTTGCGTATGTTAAACCAGCCCTGCATCTCTGGTATGAAGCCTACTGGATCATAATGGATAATTTTTCTAATGTGTTCTTGGATTCGGTTTGCCAGAATTTTGTTGAGGATTTTTGCGTCGATGTTCATGAGTGAGATTGGCCTGTAATTTTCTTTCTTGGTTGTGTCTTTGTGTGGTTTTGGTATCAGAGTTACTGTAGCTTCATAAAAGGAATTTGGCAATGACTCTTCTGTTTCTATATTGTGAAATGCCTTAAGGAGTATAGGTATTAGGTCTTCTTGGAAGTTCTGGTAGAATTCCGCATTGAAACCATCTGGTCCTGGACTTTTTTTGGAAGGGAGGTTTTTGATAACAGCTTCTAATTCTTCACGACTAACAGGTCTATTTAGGTTGTCCACCTGGTCCTGGTTTAACTTTGGTATATGGTATTTATCTAAAAAAGTGTCCATTTCTTTTACATTTTCCAGTTTTGTGGCATACAGGCTTTTGTAGTAAGATCTAATGATTCTCTGAATTTCCTCTGTGTCTGTGGTTATGTCTCCCTTTTCATTTCTGATCTTATTAATTTGAAAATTCTCTCTCTGCCGTTTGATTAGTTTGGATAGGGGTTTATCAATCTTGTTGATTTTCTCCAGGAATCAGCTTTTTGATTCATTGATTCTTTCAATTGTTTTCTGAGTTTCTATTTTGTTGATTTCAGCCCTCAGTTTGATTATTTCCAGTCTTCTACCCCTTCTAGGTGAGTCTGCTTCTTTTTTTCTAGAGCTTTCAGGTGGGCTGTTAATTCTCCAATGTGTGCTTTCTCTGTTTTCTTTAAGTGGGCAGTTAGTGCTATGAATTTTCCTCTCAGGACTGCTTTCATAGTGTCCCATAGGTTTGAGTATGTGGTTTCTTTATTTTCATTGTCTTCAAGGAAGACTTTAATTTCTTTCTTTATTTTTTCCTTAATCCAGGTATGGTTCAGTAGTTGACTATTCAGTTTCCATGAGTTTTTAGGCTTTCTGGGGGTAGCATTGTTGCTGAATTCTAGCTTTAATCCATTGTGATCTGATAAGATACAGGTGGTTATTAATATTTTTTTGTAACTGTGAATGTTTGCTTTGTTACTGAGTATGTGGTCGATTTTCTAGAAGGTTCCATGAGCTGCAGAGAAGAAGGTATATTCTTTCCTATTTGGGTGGAATATTCTATACATGTCTGTTAAGTCCATTTGATTCATTACCTCCATTAATTCTCTTATTTCTCTGTTAGGTTTCTGTCTAATTGACCTGTCCATTGGTGAGAGAAGAGTATTAAAGTCTCCTACTATTAATGTGTGCGGTTTGATGGCTGCCTTGAGTTTTAACAATGTTTCTTTTACGTACGTGGGTGCTTTTATATTAGGGGCATAGATATTCAGGATTGAGATTTCATCCTGATGAATTGTTCCTGTTATGAGTAGAAAATGTCCCTCTCCATCTCTTCTGATTGATTTAAGTTTGAAGTCAACTTTGTTAGAAATTAGTATGGCCACACCTGCTTGTTTCCTAGGTCCATTTACTTGATAAGCCTTATCCCAGCCCTTTACTCTGAGTAGGTGCCTGTCTTTGTGGTTAAGGTGTGTTTCTTGTAAACAGCAGAATGTTGGATCCTGTTTTCGTATCCAATCTCTTAGTCTGTGCCTTTTTATAGGTGAGTTGAGTCCATTGACATTAAGTGATATTAATGACCAGTGTTTGTTAACTCCGGTCATTTTTTAGTAGTAGATTTTGTGTGTTTCCCTTCTTTGAGATGTGCTGGTAAATGTTCTCTAGATGTCTGAGTTACTGTGGTCATTGTTGGACTCCTTGGTTAGTGATTTTCCTTCTATTACTTTCTGTAAGGCTGGATTTGTGGCTACGTATTGTTTAAATTTGTTTTTATCCTGGAAAATTTTGTTTTCTCCATTTACAGTGAATGAAAGCTTGGCTGGGTATAGTAGTCTGGGCTTGCATCCATGGTCTCTTAGTTTCCGCAGTACATCTATCCAGGACCTTCTGGCTTTCATGGTTTCCATAGAGAAGTCAGGTGTAAGTCTGATAGGTTTACCTTTATAAGTAACTTGACCTTTTTACTTTGCTGCTCTTAGTATTCTTTCTTTATTCTGTATGCTTTGTGTTTTGATTATTATATGGCAAGAGGATGTTTTTTTTTTGATCCAGCCTATTCGGTGTTCTGTATGCTTCTTGAACCTTCATAGGTATACCTTTCTTTAGGTTGGTAAAGTTTTCTTCTAAAATTTTATTAAATATATTTTCTGTACCATTGAGCTGCGCTTCTTCTCCTTCTTCTATTCCTATTATTCTTAGGTTTGGTCTTTTTATTGTGTCCCATATTTCCTGAATGTTTTGTGATGAGAATTCGTTGGCCTTGCTGTTTTCTTTGATCAGCGTGTTTATTTTCTCTATGGTATCTTCAGAATCTGAGATTCTTTCTTCTCTCTCTTGTATTCTGTTGGTTATGCTTGCTTCTGTAGTCTCTATTCATTTACCTAGATTTTCCCTGTCCAGCTGGCCTTCTGTTTGTGTTTTCTTCTTTGCCTCCATTTCAGTTTTTAAGTCTTGAACTGTTTCCATTATCTGTTTGATTGTTTTTCCTTGGTTTCCTAGGGTATCATTCACTGATTTACTCAATTCTTCAAACTTTCTGTTATACTTCTCATCCATTTCTATAAGGGCATTTTTTACATGCTGTTTAAGGGCGTCAATCACTTTCATAAAGTCAATTTTATCTACTTCTTCATGATTAAGGTGTTCATGTCCTCCTGTTGTGAGGTCGCTGGGTTCTGGTGGTTTCATATAGTTTTTCAGATTGTTGGGTGAATTCTTGCATTGGCGCCTGCCCATCTCTTTCTCTGAATGCTCCCCTATGGATCTTCTTTTACTGGATCAGGTCTCCTTGCCTACTGATGTACCTTCCCAGTGATGGCACTTTGCAGTGATAGCTCTCCTGGTGCTCCAGTGATGTCTCTCCTGGTACCAATATCAGATCTCCATGCCCAAAGATGGCTCTCCTGGTACCCAGATTAGCTCTCCCACTGATGGCTCTCCTGGTGCCAAGATCAGATCTCCGTGCAGGTTGGGTAGTTCATAAACATAGCTCCTACCTTGCTTGGTGCAGGCAGGCCAGTGAAACAAAGGAAGTCTCGCCCCCAGCACCAGACAGAATGAGCTGGATCGTGTTATGTGCCCAAAGAGGAAAGGGGGCAGAAGGAAGAAGGGTTCTGGATGTAAGCTGGGTGGGACAAGATGAGAGAGGCAGTATGCAGGGTGTAGAGCCCCTGCAGGGAGCCCAGGGAGTATAGGGTGGGGAATGGGGAACTTCAGAGTTCCCTGTCCAGGGCTGCTTCCGCAGCCAGTGGTCACAAACTCACCCCGCTGCTGTCTCTCCTGGTGCCGAGATCCGGGGTTATTTCTTCTTAATTTCAATTTTGAAGTGGTAAGACACACTCCTAATCTGGATCTTTGAGATAGGACTCTTTTGATGTGGGAAGAGGCAATTTGTCTGGGCCACACCATCTGCTGGCAGCTTATATAAAGGAAATGTAAGGAGGAATCTCTTTCTCTGCCTGCTTGCTCTCAAAGGCAAGGATACTCCCTCACCAGCATTAACACAGAATTCTTTATAATTCTGGTGTGTACCAAAGACTAGCTGACACATTCAGAGTCTCGGACTGAATACCTACTTTGCTTTTGGACATTCCTTTCATAGTGGGATTAACAAGGCCACAACCTATAAACCATTGTGTTAAAACTTTTTCTATAAGTTCTGTTACTCTAGAAAACTATCGCTAATAGAAATGTTACTGAATTAAATAATAGTAACAATAAGTAACTCATGGGCCAGGAAGTTAGCACAGTAGGCAACACACTTGCCATGAAAGTGAAAGGCACTGTGACTGAAGTCTCAGAATCGACTTAAAATCAGGATGTGTACAAGTATCTGCAAGTCCAGTTCTCTTAAGATGAATTGGGAGGTGGAGACAGGAAACTCTTCAGAAGCTAGCTAGTCAACTAGCCTTTAATAAGCAACAAAAACAACAAAGACACCATATCAAACAAAATGGTAGGCAACTACTGATATGCTGGGTTGTCCTCTCCTCTCCTGAAGCCCACATGCTTACTGTGGCAATGCCCACTTGAATTCACATTCATGAATACACACACACATATATACACACACACAAAGTATGAAACAGCTTCCATATGTATGATGGCACACACACCACCTTAGGCACTTCTGGGCCAAGTCTGGCACTAAGCTACCTCTTTTTGAACTACAGTTACCATATCCATACTTATACACCAATTAGACCACCTGTTCTGGAAAAATCAGTAACCATCTGGTTCAATGAGACAACCTGTCTCAAATATATGGCTGTGTGTGTGTGTTTGTATGTGTGTTTCCATGTGTGAAGATATGCATTGTCAGTCTGTCTCATATGTACCTATCTCCTAAACTCAGGTTTTTCTTGACTCCTAATATGGAAGCCCTTTCTTTGTTTAATTTGTTTTACCTAACGAGTACAAGGATTGCCAGGAGTTCTAAGGCAAGGCCATATTATAAGTATTAAAGCAGCCCAGACCCAGGGAACAAAGACCCAGAGAGTGGAAGGAAGAACATGAGTCTAGACAGCTGTCTTGTAACCTCCACATTAACAGATGAATAATGTAAGTTGGAAAAGCCTAAGACCAGGTCTCATTTCACCTCTCAACAGAAGCAGATGAGATGTGAAGAGCAGGATCTTTGGGTGAATTTCATTTTCCTACACTATCTGAGCCAATTGGAACTGGGAGCTCTCTGATTGATTCAAATTTAGAACCTTTTTTCTCTGCGGTTTCTGTAAGAAGAGCAATGAGCAACCAATATGCAAAGAAAAGTGGGGCAACATAAATACTAATTTTAAATATTTTTGACAGAAAGTAAGGACAATGAAACTTCCAGAAGTTTCTGAAAGAAATTGGAGTCAAAATATTGATCACAAATGAAGAGAATTGGGTAGAAGTATCCCATGTCCAGATATCTCAAATGCAATATGGGTGTTACTTTGCTGGTATTCAAATTAAGCCAGGATGTGCATGATGAGGCTTTTTATTTTAATAGTCTTTTATTTTAATGTATATTAATAAACTTTTAACTCATCAAGCTCGTGTGTTTTATTATCTTACATTGACCCCAAATTAGTTTTTAAGCCAAAGTAAAGGAGGATTTAATGGTATGAGACTTCATCCAGATAATACAGACAGCTGCTGCAGGAAAGTAGGGTACATAAAGAAAGACTACTCAGTAAATAATTCAACTAGGCATCGCCAGTGGGTAAAACCTGCAATGGTGTATCGATTGACAAAATAAAGGAAGCAGCCCACTTAAGAGAAAGACAGAGAGGAAGGAAGAAGAGGAAAAAGGGAACAGATCATCCATTGAGACAAAAAACCAGCAAAGGAAACAGAAGCTTCTTTGTTGACAATAATCTCCTCTTCTGTAAGGGCATTTCCATTCATTCAAATGACAGACATTCAGACAGAACATGCAAGAGAGAAAAGTGTGAACATGGTGGTGGTGAAGGGAGAGAAAAAGCTTCTTTTCACCTCCACATAAACAGATGCATAATGTAAGTTGGAAAAGCCTAAGACCAGGTCTCCTTTCACCTCTCAAAAGAAGCAGATGAGATCTGAAGAGCAGGATCTTTGGGTGAATTTCATTTTACTACACTATCTGAGCCAATTGGAACTGGGAGCTCTCTGATTGATTCAAATTTAGAATCCCTTTTCTCTGTGGATTCTGTTAGAAGAGCAATGAGCAACCAATGTGCAAAAAATAGTGTGGACAACATAAATACTAATCTTAAATCTTTCTGAAAAAAACTAAGGACAATGAAACATCCAGAAGGTTCCAAAAAAATTTGGAGCCAAAATATTCATCGATTACTAATAAAGAGAATTTGGGAGAAGTATCCCATGTCCAGATATCTCAACTACAAGCTTGGTGTTCCTTTGCTGGTATTCAAATAAAGCCAGGATGTGCATGATGAGGCTTTTTATTGTTATTTTAATAGTTTTTACTTTAATGTATATTAATAAAATTTCAACACATCAAGCTTGTGTGTTTTATTATCTTACATTGACCCCAAATTAGTTTTTAAGCCAAAGTAAAGGAGGCTTTATTAGTATGAGACTTCATCCAGATAATGCAGACAGCTGCTGCAGGAAAGTAGGGTACATAAAGAAAGACTACTCAGTAAATAATTCAACTAGTCATTGCCAGTTGGTAAAACCTGCAATGATGTATCGATTGCCAAAGTAAAGGAAGCAGCCCTCTAATGAGAAAGACAGAGAGGAAGGAAGAAGAGAGAAAAGGGAAGAGATCATCCGTTGAGACAAAAAACCAGCAAAGGAAACAGAAGCTTATTTGTTGAAAATAATCTCCTCTTCTGTAAGGGCATTTCCATTCCTTCAAATGACAGACATACAGACAGAACATGCAAGTGAGAAAACTGTGTACATGGTGGTGATGAAGGGGGAGAAAAAGCTGTCTTCTCACCTCCACATAAACAGATGCATTATGTAAGTTGGAAAAGCCTAAGACCAGGTCTCCTTTCACCTCTCAATAGAAGCAGATGAGATGTGAAGAGCAGGATCTTTGGGTGAATTTCATTTTACTACACTATCTGAGCCAATTGGAACTGGGAGCTCTCTGATTGATTCAAATTTAGAATCCTTTTTCTCTGTGGATTCTGTTAGAAGAGCAATGAGCAACTAATATGCAAAAAATAGTGTGGACAACATAAATACTAATCTTAAATCTTTCTGACAAAAACTAAGGACAATGAAACATCCAGAAGGTTCCGAAAAAATTTGGAGCCAAAATATTCATCGATCACTAATAAAGAGAATTCGGGAGAAGTGTGCCATGTCCAGATATCTCAACTACAAGCTGGGTGTTCCTTTGCTGGTATTCAAATTTAGCCAGGATGTGCATGATGAGGCATTTTATTGTTATTTTAATAGTTTTTACTTTAATGTATATTAATAAAATTTCAACACATCAAGCTTGTGTGTTTTATTATCTTACATTGACCCCAAATTAGTTTTTATGCCAAAGTAAAGGAGGCTTTATTGGTATGAGACACATCCAGATAATGTAGATGGCTGCTGCAGGAAAGTAGGGTACATAAAGAAAGACTACTCAGTAAATAATTCAACTAGGCATTGCCAGTTGGTAAAACCTGCAATGATGTATTGATTGAACATGGTGAAGGTGAAGGGAGAGAAAAGGAAAGAAAACATTCTGGAGACTTAAAGACAGAGAGAATGAAACACCAGAGCATGAGTGTTTCTCTGGTACCTTCACAAAATCTTTATCAGGCCACCAGCATTCCAGATACTCCAAAACATCCAACACAGAATTTTCTTCTTGAACCCTATGACGTTTCCGGGGAGGATGGTGTTGTTCAAGAGTTCTGTGTCCTAAGCAAGAGAGAAAAGGCCACAAGATAGCCAGCAGGTGACAAGAGTGAGAAGGGGAGGTAGGGCGACTGAGTGAGTCACCCACCACCTGGACTCCTGTTAGGACTACAAAATATCCTCCACTGGTTTTGGTGGTTAGGCCTGTTAGTAATTAGGCCTTCCCCTGAAAGGGAACTATCATTCTTGCATGAGAGAGATGGCTCAGCATTTAAGGTCACTGCCTTGTCTTCCAGAGGACCGGGTTTCAATTCCTCCCACCCATACAAACATCTGTAACTCCAGTTATAGAACATCTGACCCTGGCCAACACAAGCACTGAATGCACATGGTGAACACACTAATGTGCAGATAAACTCACACTCATAAAAAGAAATTTAATCATTTCTATTAAAAATAGTAGTCACTCTTTTACTTCAAACAAGCAGGGAACTGTATTCAAGAGCACAATGCTCTTACAGAGTGGAATTATTCAGTTCTGAGGTAGCATGACTTCCAGTTTCATGAAAAACTGCCACATTGATTTCCCAAGTAGTTGCACTAGTCTGCATTCCCGACAACAAGGGATGGGGGTTCCTCTACTCTACATCCTTTCCAGCATAGTCTATCATTCGTGTTTTTGATTTTAGCCATTCTGACAGTTGTAACATGGTATAGCAGAGATGTTCTGATTTGCATTTCCCTGATTGCTAAAAAGGCTAAGCATGACATTGTCTTTTGCCCATTTGAAAGTCTTCTGTTGAGAATTCTGTGTTCAGTTAAGTACCCCTTTTTAATTGCAGTAATTTAAGTGTTAATGTCTAGTTTCTGGATTTCTTTACATATTTGGAGATCAGAATTTTGATTACGGACTGGTGAAGATTTTTCACATTCAAAAGGATGCCTTTTTGTCTTAGTGACAATGTCTTTTGCATTACAGAAGCTTCTCACTTTCAGGAGGTGTCACATTTATTCCTTTTTGGTCTCATTGTCTATGCTACTCAGGTTCTACACTGGAAGTGGTTTCCTGTGTCCATGTATTGCAGACTCATTTCAACTTCTCATCTATCAAGTTCAGTGTGGTCAGATTAATATTGAGGTCTTTAATCCATTTGTAGTTGCATTTTGTGCATACTGAACAATATGGATCTATTTTTCTTCTTCTACAGGTTGACACCCATTTATGCTGTCTGTCTTCACAAGTCTTTCTCCATGCTTTAAAGGAAACAACTTCTTCCCATTACAGCTCCTGTCATGTTCACCTGCTGTATTTCTCATATAGTTCATTCTGCTCTCCCTCTTACTTCCAGGTCTGATAATGATAATGTGAATTTTTCAACTAATGTACCACACACCTGATGAGCTGGCTTCTTTTCCCAACCACTCCAAAGCAGCTCCAATATATTTAACAGCCAGTAGCAGTGACAATCTTTGAGACCTTATGGAGATGTTAATATATAGAGTTTTTAAAATGGGATGGGCCCCTGATAGCTGGAAGATTCCAGAAAGCTGGGTGGAGTTCTGCCTCACAATGAAGATAATTAAGCCACCCAATAGCTAAAATCTCATTATTCCCATTGGAAGGGGCACTGTTCAACCATCTAATCTTGCACACATGACTGCCACTTGACACAAAAATGATGCCAAGTGTATTAAACAATTAGCATTTGTACATCTGCAGTTATGTTGTTTGGAAGGTTATTTGGTGGCTTTTCCTCTGTGTGTGTATGTGTGTGTTTGTGTGTGTGTGTGTCTGTGTGTGTGATTTGACCAAAGGACAACTTCAGTAATCATTCTTCAGAAATCATCTACCATGCTTATTTAGACAGTATCACTTACAGGGATTTAGGATTTTCTGAATAGAAGATGCAGTTTGGCCAGACAGTAACAGAATCCACTGTGTCTGCCTCCCAAGCAGTGACATTACAAGCACACACTACCACCTTGGAAAGCTTTGAATAAGGTCTCTGGAGTCTGAACTCAGGTCTGTATACACACAGCTGCTTTATCACTGACAAAGAAACTCTCTTTTTAGTATGTTAGTCTTAACTTGAGACTCATATAGAAAGTGATTGCTCATTTTTGAATTCACAGCACAGTGACTACAGAATTCCAATGGTGTTCAAATTAAGAAAACAATATCACAAAGTTAAACAGAGTACTGATTATAAATAAGCACTTGTATACCGGATCTACCACATGGACCTTCCTGCCCCTTCCCTTTAGTTCTTCCTGAAACTCTCCTCCAAATCCAGGCATGGGTGGCTTATCCTGCCTTGCCGTGGCAAACTGTTGGACACTGTATGTTCTATCTTCCTCATTTAGCTAGACCAGTCATTATGTAGCATACTGTTTTTGTTAGAATTACCTCAACTGACCACTTTAGGCTTTGTAAAAAGTCAAATGACCTTAAAACAGCCAGGGAAAACATCCTAACATTGTGTCCAATATAATGTCAGTAAAAAAAAATGGAAAGCAAGACCTGCATCCTGGTCAAGCATTTTTAATCACCATTCCAGTCCCATCTGAAGGTTACTCACTGTCTTTTGATGCCTAGATTAATTTCTGCTTTAACTAAACTTTGGCTTTCCCTAAAGCCAGTTTGAATTGTGTTTTATCACTTGGAACTGAAAAGTCTCCTGCGAGACTAGGGGATATGATGCGCTCTGGAGAATGAAGCCAGCTCATGCATCCCTTTATGTCCTAGGGAAGCTGTTGAAAGAGACACTGACATTTCTACCAGCTTGAGTTTCAAGTGCAAGGATAAATATCCTATATCAAATCAAGACTGTCCCTGACTCACAACCCTGTTGTATGTTTCTCAATGTCTCTGTTTCCGTGTTTCCTCTCTTCCTGCAGTTGCTTAGATTTCTGCTCCTTACCATCATCCATGTATATCTATCACTCCCTTCTCTCAGCAAATTGAAAAAGAAATTGCCATGATCAACATCACAGCACTATCATCCACTGCCGAAGATGCACGAAAATCATCTGTTGGGGGAAATAACTCCTCATCTCCTGATCTCTGAAGGGTTAGACTTCACAGTAACGTGGACAGACAGCCTTTCAGAAGTGTATTTCCATGAGTGTTCAACTGAATGATACCATAGAAGATGGCTGGGTAAGATAAGTAGTAGATTAATGGACAGAAAGAATTATTTAAGTGGATATTGATTAATAGAATAATCAACATACAGATATATACAGATAGATAGATAGATTGATACATCAATAGAATAATATAGAAACATAGAGGAAACATGTACAGAGGAATAATTATACATATCTTAGAGATACAGAGATAAATACATAGAAAGATTAATAGATACATAGATACACCTAATAGATTGAAAGTGTGATAAATAGGAGTTAACATAGGTAGATAAGTAGATATATGGATAGATATATGACTGATAGAGTAACAAATAAACACATATATGACAGATAAATGATAGAGTCACGGTAAATAATAAATGATCATCCAAATATAAATGATTAATAGATATGTGGTGGTTTGAATAAAAATGATACCCTATCAGCCTATGGGGAGTGACATTATTGGGAGGTGTGGCCTTGTTGGAGAAAGAGTGTCACAGGAGATAGTCTTTGATGTCTGAAGCTCAACATAGGTCCAGTGTCTTATTCTTCCTTCCTGCTCCCCAAGGGTCTGGATGTAGATCTCTTCCCTTCTCCAGCACCATGTCTCCCTGAAGTCTGGTATAATTCTGCCATGATGTTAATGAACAGAACCCAATTAAATGCTTTCCTTTATAAGACTGATGGTGGTCATGTTATCTCTTCACAGCAGTAGAAACCATAACTAAGACAAGATAAATAGAAAGATAGACAGAGAGACAGGTGTTAGATATTCGGTAAACAAATGAGGAATAAATGGATAGACGGAAGGATGGATGGATAGATGAATAATAAGAGAGAGATGATATTAATAGTTTAAAAGAAATATAATTAATATATTATTGAAAGTCTCATGGCTTCTAGGACCCAGGAAAAGACAGAGAAGATTCCTCCAGCTGCCTAGTTCTTGATATGCAAAATGAGTAATGTGCCTCCAATGCACAATGCTACTAACAGTAGCTGTAAGTAACTTCCTGACACATTGGTTATAACTTCTCAGAATAAAGATTCAAACTTACTCTATACACACACACTGAGCCCTGTTTAGATTGTGTCTTTCACAGTCTAGCAGGTGATTTAGCAATAAAACCATATCAGGATACTGAGGAATGAGAGCCACAGCTTTTCCACTAGAAAAGTGAGTCTTAAAATGGAAAGGAGATGCAATAGGAACTCTAAGCACAAAGTAGATCAGGGAGAACAAGTGAGAAAACTCATGTGCTGACCTATAGGTGTTCATGTGTATACAGTAGTGAGTGTATGTGTGTTTATATAAAAGGCTTTTCCTGATGTTAGTTCTCTGAAAGGCCACAGATGCAAACATCAGACTCATTCAGTATTCATCATTCCAAGTGCTGGGGTGAAACTTCTGATATCATTCCCTGAAGAAGAAGAAAACAGCACTCCATGGAGAAATGGTGTATTGATAGGCAGAGGGAAGCAGAAGGCAGAAGCCTAAATTATCTCATGCATCCAGGGAGTAACTAAGTTCTCAAACAACACAAATGTCAAAAGGAAAACATGAGATGGCATGAAGGCTTCTAGGTTGCCGACCAGGGACAATTTAACATCGCAGAAAACAATAATAGCTGCCATTTTAAATATTTGGGAGAAAATGTTTCTGAATCCCACCTGCTTTGATTAAAAAAACAGTGGAGGAGAAAACTGGTTCCTTGGGGTGGCATTCCAACTCATAAATGCAAAGGAATCATGAAATTAGAACCCCACCACCTGGCAGCCACCATGTATGCCTTAATTTGCTCAGGTAAGAATCGTTAATGGATTCTGCCGCTGACTGGAAGTCTAAGAAAATGGCTATTTGCAAAGTGTCAGCATCTTGATGCAGAAGAAACAACTTTGAAATGAAGCAACTGCAGCTCATCCTGATGATCAAAGATACTATCACTTGTGAAGAAACAGCCTGGATATTTAAAAGGACCCATTGGATGTACAAACAGAACTTGGAACAAGGACATGAAATAAAAGCAGCCAGAGGTTGTTCAGCAAAGAGAGAGTGGATTGTATAAGCATGTCACAGTCAGAACACAAAGTGTGGGAATGTGCTATGGAATAGGGACAGATCACATACAGTGTCTTAGACTAAGGCCTCAGTTGGAAAACAATAATTTGGCTGCAATGAACACAATCAGACAAATAATAAAATGATTAGAAAGCATGGAGTTGAAATAATCATTTGTAGAAATATCTCTTTGTACAATTGAGAACCCCAGTGAATCCCTGTGGATAAGTTTTCAGGATAAAATCACAGCAGAAAAACAACAACAATAATAAAAGTAACATCAATAACAATAGTAATAATAGTAATAATAATAATAATGTCATTTGTTTGTGTTGAGAAAGAACACTAACCATTGTGGGAATTCTGGAGGAGAAATTTGAGAAAGGAATTTTTTCAGAATCATGAAAGCAATCAAAAGATCAACAGAGCACAGCAAGGAGAAATAATCAATCAGGACTTGAGGTTGAAGTGCCTGATGAATATAACTAAACACAGATAATGCTTTCTTAAATAAATATTAGATAAGCAGCAGTTAATATGACAAGTGATATCTGTCATTTATTGAAATCTTATCTAAGAGAAAGTGATGAGGCATATAAGCCATCATGCAGGCAATAAAGAAGGAAGGGCAGAGATGAGAATTGGGAGCTTCTGAGTCCTTGCTTTCATATGACACATTCCTCCTCCTCATATGCCAGCATTCACCATGCCCCAGCAAAGAATCACCACTTTTGGCTCCTAGTCTTTCCAGTGGGTTTCTGTCACTTGCTGTTCATCACAGTTTGCTTTACCTTTAAACTAGCTATTAACCTTGAATCATATGGAAAGATGGAACCGTGGCTATCTGAATGGAATAAGTGAATGTCTATGGGGCTATTACTGCTAATTGATACAGAACAGTTATTCCACTGTGGGTGTTACCTTAGTCCATCCAGAAGCAAGTGGGCCTAGGCAGTATAAGATATTGCCTGGAAAGCACATCCTCCATGGCAGCTTCAACTCTAAGTAGCCTATAAGTAAAGTGATAGGGAATAATGCACTTCCTTGATTTCAGATTCAGCTGCCAGTACCTCCCCAATAAATGTCTGGGCCTCTTCTGGCAGTGGTTTTTTTTCTTTCTTTTTTTTTTTTTAGGACAATCTCATTTTACATACCCGAGATAAATCAATCCACTGTCCTTCCACTCCTGCCAACTTCTCCCTTCCCCATCCTCCATCCACTCCTCCAATAAGAACTCAGGGTTTGATGAGGCCAGGAAAACATATCTGATGGCAGTTTCAATTGCTAATAGCTCCCCAATAAGAGCTAAGGCCTAGAGGACCTGTCCTCGATGGCCACTTCAACGGGAAAAAGTTCTTGGCTTTGGCATAAGGCCACATTGGTTGCCAACAACTTCAAAAGAAACAGGAGGGCTGGATGAGCATCAAACTCATGATAACTTCCTTTGCCAGCTGTCCCAAGTAAGCATATGACCAAAAAGATACTTTCCTAAGACAGAATTGCCAGTCTTACTACCATTAGCTCATAAGTAAGGGAGAAAACCTGGAGAGTTACCCACAGTAACTCCTCCTGTCAGCAGCTCTTCAGTAAGAAAAAAATCATGGAAGTTTACCACACTCTTGGAATCTTTTTCTCCCAGTAGCGCCCCAGTTTGACGAGAGTCTGTTGCTTTGCACAAGAGGCAGAATTGGCTCTCCTAAGTGTTTCTGGTACCAAAAAGTCACACCAAACAAGGTCCAGCCTCTCAAAGGCCAATGGCCAAAGGAATTTCCACATCACCTCCCCTTTTACCTAATAAGAATGTTCAAAACCAATACAGGACTACATATAATAAGAACAGATATCATTAATAAAAGTTAGAATTATAGCCAGAATAGACAATATTGAGCAAGAAATATATGCTCAAAGTTTCAATGATTATTTTATTCCTAGGAGTCTTAGTCTTGTATTAGAAATGGGTTGGCTAGACCATAAGAGGAAGTTATCTACAAATATCAAGTCTTCAACCTCCATCAAGGCCTGAGAATTGAGATAGAATATTACTTGAGTAGCCAATAAATGCATTAAAGCTGTTTCCAAAACATACAGTAGATTACAGAGACATATGTCTACCTGGGAAATCACCCAGTGTCTCATTTGCAATGTTGAAGCAAACCACTTTGGCTAAGGCCTAGAGTAACTGACAGCCCTTTTATAGAGGCAGGAAGATTTTAAAAACAATCTTACCCTATTTTGGCAAGGTTTGACAGTCATTTTTCTTGTATCTTGCTTGCCTAGTCCAGACACCTTGCATTTTATCAGTCAAACAAGTGCAATTCCTTCACCAAAGCCCAGTTTTGCAAAGAATAGTACAAACTCTAAGTACAGTGTCTTTGATGCTCAACATTCTTTCAGGAATAGATCAGTGCTGCAAAAAGCCATTGTGTCTCACATCAACAAAACCCTAAGTTATTTAAATCCCAGTTTCTGCAGTTCCTTTAAGTGTTTGATGATTACCTATCTGTACAGAATACAGTCTCAATGTATCATAAGAACCTGATTAGTGTAAATATAAGTATGGAAAACATGGGTGAATATTAACCTATAGTACTTACTACTTTAATATACAATGTAAAGACTATTACTTCATATTACAATATTAAACAATCTTTGAACAAATGTGCAACAAATGATGACAACAGCCTCAAAATGGAAGCAGCTTTTAGATACCATGATCAGAAGAAGAGATGTATGATTCATTATAATAGAGGAGTAAACCGACCTTGGAATCCAGTAATTTCAATTTTGGGGAATATATCCAGAGATACCCAATCATACTACAAAAGCATTTGTTCAACTATGTTCATACCAGCACTATTTGTTATAGCCAGAACCTGGAAACAACCTAGGTGCCCCTCAATAGAAGAATGGATAAATAAGGTGTGGCATATATTCACTTTAGAGATGCACTCAGTGCAATAAAACAATGACATCTTGAATTTTGCATTCAAAGAATGGAAATAGAAAACATTTTACTGAGATAACCTAGATATAAAAAGATGAATAAGTTATGAACTCAATCAGAAGTGGATTCAAGCCATAAGCAAAGGACATTGGGCCTATAATTCATGATCCTACAGAAGAAAACAAGAAGTAGAACCCAAAGAAAAACATATATTTATCCTCCTAGATACTGGATGTAGACAAGATTGCCAGGTGAAAGTTGGGATCATGGGGGTGGCAGTGGAGAGAGAGAAGGGAGAATGGGAGGATTGGGAATAGGGATGAATGAGATTGAGGAAGGATGGATATCGGAGCAGAAAAGAAGTTATCACAAGGAAGGGAACCATTTTAGGGTTGGCAAAAGACTTGGCTCTAGAGGGCGTCCCAGGTGCCCTGGAAAATGTCCCTAGCTCTTTCATCTTGCAGCAGATGAGGGTGTCCCTGAACTGGCCTTATTCCATAGCCCTACTGATAAATATCTTGCATATCACCTTAGAACCTTCATCTAGCAATGTATGGAGATAGAGACATTGACACATATCGGAGCACTGGACTTAGTTTCCAATGTTCAGATGAAGATCATAAGGAGAGAGAACATGAGTAAGGGAGTTAGGACCTCAAGAATTGCTTCCACCCACAGAGACGATGGGACATATCTAATAGAAGCTCAGCAAGTCCAGCTGGACTGATACTGAATGAGTAGGTGATCAAACAAGACTCTCTGAATGTGCCTGACACTGAAAACTGACTGAGAAGCCAATGATAACGGTACTGGGTTTTGATTCTACTGCATGTACTGATTTTTGCGCGCCTAGTCTGTTTGGATTCAGACCTTCCTAGACATGGATGGAGTGGGGAGGGCCTCGGACTTGCCACTGGGTAGGGCACTGTGTTATCTCTGTGGACTCCAGAGGGACAGAGAGGGGGATGGCAGAGTGTGAGTGAAATTTGAAGAAGGAAGGTGGAAATTTTCAATAAATAAATTAAATAAAATAATACCATACCAAGAGATACATTTTTATCAATGCAATTTTCTGCCTACCATTAATAAGATCAAGAGAAATAGGAAAAGATGCTAAAGAAATATGTGATAGAGATCTTAGAGAATGAGATGATACATAAGTGATAAAGACAGATGATAATGAAGAAGTCATAGAGAAAGAGATGACATAGAGATTAAAGAGCAAGAGATGATAGAGCAAAAGATGATAGAAGAAAATATGATAGAGAAAGAGATGCTAGAGAAGAGATGCTAGAAAATGCGATGGTAGAATACGGGATGATAGTGGAAGAGATGATAGAAGAAAAGTGAGAGAGAATCAGATGATAGAGAAGTGTAAGAGGAAATCATGATAGAGGAAATATGAAAGAGGAAGAGATGATAGAGAAAGACATAGTAGAGAAATAGAAGATAGATAAAGAGATGGCAGAGAAATAATAGAGTAAGAGAAGATAGAGAGATGGTAGAATAGGAGATGATAAACCAGAGAATGAAATGTTGACAGATAGAGGTAATTGAGAAATGAATAATAGATGATCGAGAACAAGATGATAGAGTAAATGATGACAGAGATATTAGAGAAGCTGATGATAGAAAATAGACAATACAGAAAGAGATGATAAAGAAAATGTTATCATAGTAAAATACGATAGTAAATGCAATGATAGAGGAAGAGATGATGGAGAAAGAGATGAAAGAGGAAGTGATGATAGACAAAGACATGGAGGAAAAACTGATGATATAGGAAGTGATGATTGAGCCATGATAGAGAAATAGAAAAGATGATACATGGGATAGAGGAAGGGATGGAAGAGAGACAGGAAAAATAAATGCTGGAGGATAGAAATAGAGACAATAGAGAGATGATAGAAAATGAGATGATAATGAGATGACAGAGTGATGATAGAGATGATAAGGAGATGACAAAGAGACTATAGAGAGATGATAGACAATGAGATGACCTAGAGATAATACAGGAAAAGATGATAGTATAGAAAAAGAAATGATAGAGTATAGAGATGATAGAGAGATGGTGAAGGTATATGGAAAGATATCGTGAAATACATACAGAAAGAAGAGCAAATTGAAGATACAGATAGCCCTTTCATTACTTGGTCACGGAGACGCAAGTTTTCACACAGAAACTACAATTATTACAACCTTGTTTGTCCAGTAGCTCACACATATGCCTAGCTAGCTCTTATAACTTAAATTAACCCATAAGTCTTATCTAAGATTAGCCTTGTGGTTTGGTAGCTTACTCAGTGCAGCATTCACATCTTGTTTCCAATACATCTGGATGGCGATTGCAGAATGAATATTTTGCTCTTCACAGGATTCTCCTACTCTGTTTACCCTGCCTATATTACCTGCCTGGATACTGGCCAATGAACATTTTATTGAACCAACACAAATAACAAATATATACAGGATATAAGAGCATTATTCCACAGTAGTAAACAAAATGTCCCCAAACTTCAAGATAACTGAGTTCAAACCTGCCCACTTTTGCAATATGGAGCCTTACCCTGGAATTCTGGTCTACTAAGTTACACTGTATCAAGACGCTTTTCCACAAGGTCAGGGCAATTCCTCAAACTATAAGAGGCACACAGGTAAACTAACTTGGGAGTTCCCTCACTATATACGTGAGTCAGCAGAAGCCACAGAAACAAATTACTTGACACAGAGTCATTTTGGTCTAAGCAAATGACTCTAAATATTCTGCTAGAAAAGTTTTAGATGACCAATATGTGCAGGAATATCAGCTGTTAGCATGACGAGGGCTCAAGGCTGATACATAGAGTGTATATATAGGACTGAAATTTCAAAACCCATCTATTCATAATTCAGTCTTCTATACTTCAAGACAAAAAGGATGCTTTTCTTTTAATTTCAGAAAGTTTGGCCAAGCTCTCAAACTCTCCAATCTCTGCCAAACTCCAGATAAAGGAACACATTAAATATGAAAATTCAACTTCCTTGTAACTAACATGATATGCCTTCTCATTGGCTAAGGCCATTCACACCTATAGACTGCAACTTCTACCTTCAATATATATACTAAAGCTAAACAAATGAAATAAAACAGAGCTCTTTGTTTTAAAGAAAAAAGGGGAACTACTGTGGGATAACATTCTTGTAGACTAAAAAGATTAGTCACTAGAAAGGTACAGACTTTCCTGTAACTAGGCAGGTAATACAGTTGAGGCTACTACACTAAGTGAAATATGGGAAGGGAATGGCAGAGTGACTTATCAGCTAGAGGCAGAAAAAAAATAATAAGAATGACTTATTGAGAAAAGGTAATAAGCCATGTTTCTAAACATAGATAAGAATTAAGGGTTAATATAAAATGTAACAGCTAGGCAATAATAAGTGTGAGCTAATCAGCCAAATAGCTCACAATTAATATAAGACTCTGTGTGCTCTTTAGAAGTAAGTCACTCTGGGACTAGGCAGGATAAACTCATCTGTCAATAAGAAGGTAATATGGAGGATCTTAAGTGATGCATGCATGGATAGCCCTGGGAAGTAGAAACAGAAAAGAGCACCCGAAAAAATTGGGAACAGTGGAGGAAGAAAGGTGGGAGGAAGAGGATGGAGATGGAAGAAGGGAAAGGCAAGGAGAAATGAAAGAATGGGATGGTTGAGATTCAAGAAGGACAGAGATGGAGAAAAGTGAAGAAAATATCTCTTATTTATTTATTTATTTATTTATATGTTTGTTAAAGATTTCTGCCTCCACCCCACCACCACCTACCATTTCCCTCCCCCAATCAAGTCCCCATCCCTCGTCAGCCCTAATAGCAATCAGGGTTCACTGCCCTGTGGGACGTCCAAAGACCATCCCCCTCCATCACATCTAGTAGGAGGAGTATCCAAACTGCCTAGGCTCCCACAAAGCCAGTATGTGCAGTAGGATCAAAAACCCATTGCCATTGTTCTTGAGTTCTCAGTAGTCCTCATTGTCCATTATTTTCAGCAAGTCTGGTTTTATCCCATGCTTTTTCTGACCCAGGCCAGCTGGCCTAGGTGAGTTCCCAATAGAACATCCCTATTATCTCAGTGCACCCCTCACGGTCCTGAGTTCCTTGCTCGTGCTCTCTCTACTTCTGCTCCTGATTTGGAACTTGAGATTTCAGTCTGGTGCTCCACTGTGGGTCTTTGTATCTGTCTCCTTTCATCGTCTGATGAAGGTTACTGTTCAGGAGGATGCCTATATGTTTTTGATTGTGTTCACCTTCTTATTTAGCTTCTCGAGGATCACAAATTCTAGGCACAATGTCCTTTATTTATGGCTAGCAACCAAATATGAGTAAGTACATCCCATGTTCCTATTTTTGGGTCTGGCTTACATCACTCAGGATACTGTTTTCTATATCTGTCCATTTGCATGCAAAATTTAAGAAGTCATTGTTTTTTACTGCTGAGTAGTACTCTAATATTTATATATTCCATACTTTCTTCATCCATTCTTCCATTGAAGGGCATCAAGGTTGTTTCCAGGTTCTGGTTATTATAAACAATGCTACTATGCACATAGTTGAGCATATATTTTGTTGTATGATAAGGCATCTCTTGGGTATATTCCCAAGAGTGGTATTGCTGGGTCCAGAGGAAGGTTGATCCCGAATTTCCTGTGGAACCACCACACTGCTTTCCAAATTGCTTGCACAAGTTTGCATTCCCACCAGCAATGGATGAGTGTACCCCTTTCTCCACAACCTCTCCAGCAAAGGATATCATTGGTGCTTTTTATTTTAGCAAATCTGACAGGTATAAGATGGTATCTTAAAGTTGTCTTGATTTGCATTTCCATGATCGCTAAGGAAGTTGAGCATGACCTTAAGTGTTTTTTGGCCATTTGAAATTCTTCTGTTGGGAATTCTCTGTTCAGCTCAGTGCCCCATTTTATAATGGGGTTGATTAGCCTTTTACGGTCTAGTTTCTTGAGTTCTTTATATATTTTGGAGATCAGACCTTTGTCAGTTGCAGGGTTGGTGAAGATTTTCTTCCAGTCAGTGGGTTCCCTTTTTGTCTAGTGACAGTGTCCTTTGCTTTACAGAAGCTTCTCAATCTCAGGAGGTCCCATTTATTCAATGATGCCATTAATGTCTGTGCTGCTGTGGTTATACGTTGGAAGTGGTTTCTTGTGCCCATGTGTTGTAGAGTACTTCCCACTTTCTCTTCTATCAGGTTCAGTGTGTTCTGACTGTTAGTGAGGTCTTTAATCCATTTGGACTTAAGTTTGGTGCATGGTGATAAACATGGATCTATTTTCATTCTTCTACAGATTGACATACAGTTTTGCCAACACAATTTGTTGAACATGCTCTCTTTTTTCCATTGTATACTTTTAGCTCCTTTGTCAAAATCAGGTGTTCATAGGTTTATCGGTTAAAGTCAGGGTCTTCTATTCGATTCCATTGGTCAACTTCTCTGTTTTTATGCCAGTACCAAGCTGTTTTCAATACTGTAGCTCTATAATAGAGTTTAAAGTCAGAGATGGTAATGCCTTCAGACAGTCCTTTATAGTATAAGGGCATTTTGGCTATCTTGTGTTTTTTGTTTCTCCATATAAAGTTGATTGTTGTCTTCTCCAGATCTGTGAAGAATTTTGATGGGATTTTGATGGGGATTGCATTGAATCTAAAGATTGCTTTTGGTAAAATTGTCACTTTTACTATGTTGATCCTCCTAATCCAAGAGCAAGGGAGATCCTTCCATTTTCTGGTGTCCTCTTCAATTTTTTTCTTCAAAGACTTAAAGTTCTTGTCAAATAGATCTTTCACTTCCTTGGTTAGAGTTACCCCAAGATATTTTATGCTATTTGTGGCTATCGTGAAAGGTAAGGCTTCTCTGATTTCCTTCTCTGCTTCTTTATCCTTAGTGTATAGGAAGGCAACTGATTTTTTTGAGTTGATATTGTATCCTGCCACATTACTAAAGGTATTTATCAGCTCTAGGAGTTCTTTGGTCGAATTTTTGGGGTCGCTTATGTATACTATCATATCATCAGCAAATAATGAATGCTTAACTTCTTCCTTTCCAATACAAATCACCTTGATCCCCTTATGTTGTCTTATTGCTATTGCTAGAACTTCTAGCACTATATTGAAGATATATGGAGAGAGTGGACATCCTTGCCTGTTCCTGAACTTAGTGGGATGGCTTTGAGTTTTTCTCCATTTAAATTAATGTTAGCTGTTGGCTTGATTTAAATAGCTTTTTTTTATATTTAGGTATGAACCTTTTATCCCTAACCTCTCCAAGACCTTTATCATAAAGGGGTGTTGAATTTTGTCGAATGCTTTTTCAGCATCTAATGAAATGATCATATGGTTTTTTCTTTCAGTTTATTTATATGGTGGATTACATTGATAGATTTCCATATGTTGAACCAGTCCTGCATCTCTGGGATGAAGCCTACTTGATCATAATGGATAATTTTTCTAATGTGTTCTTGGATTCGTTTTGCCAGTATTTTATTGAGAATTTTTGTGTCAATGTTCATGAGTGACATAGGCCTGTAATTCTCTTTCTTGGTTGGGTCTTTGTGTGGTTTTCGTATCAGAGTAACTGTAGATTCATAAAAGGAATTAGGCAATGAGTCTTCTGTTTCTATATTGTGAAATACGTTAAGGAGTATAGGTGTTTGCTCTTCTTGGAAGTTCTAGTAGAATTCAGCATTGAAGTCATCTGGTCCTGGACTTTTTTTGGAAGGGAGATTTTTTATAACAATTTCTAATTGTTCGCGACTAACAGGTCTACTAGATCTTTTACCTGTTCTTGGTTTAGCTTTGGTATGTGGTACTTATCTAAAAAAAATGTCCATTTCTTTGCATTTTCCAGTTTTGTGGCATATAGGCTTTTGTAGTAAGATCTAATGATTCTCTGAATTTCCTCTGTGTCTGTGGTTATGTCCCCCTTTTCATTTCTGATCTCATTTATTTGCATTTTCTCTCTCTGTCGTTTAATTAGTTTGGATAGGGGTTTGTCAATCTTGTTGATTTTCTCCAAGAACCACTTTTTGTTTCATTGATACTTTGGACTGTTTTTTGTGTTGCTATTTTGTTGATTTCTACCCTCAGTTTGATCATTTCCAGTCTTCTACTCCTCCTGAGCAAGTCTGGTTATTTTTTTTCTAGAACTTTCAGGTGTGCTGTTAAGTCCCCAATGTATGGTTTCTCCATTTTCTTTAAGTGGGCACTTAGTGCTATGAACTTTCCTCTTAGCACTGCTTTCATCATGTCCTATAGGTTTGAGTATGTTGTGTCTTTATTTTCATTAAATTCAAGGAAGACTTTAATTTCTTTCTTAATTTCTTCCTTGACCCAGGTGTGGTTCAGTAGATGACTGTTCAGTTTCCATGAGTTTGTTGTCTTTCTTGGGGTAGCATTGTTGTTGTCTTCTAACTTTAATCCATGGTGATCTGATAAGACACAGGTGGACACTGATTTTTTTTTTATCTGTGGAGGTTTCCTTTGTTTCCGAGTATGTGGTCAATTTTCGAGAAGGTTCCATGAGCTGCAGAGAAGAAGGTATATTCTTTCCTATTTGGGTGGAGTGTTCTATAGATGTTTGTTAAGCCTTTACCTCCAACAATTCTCTTAATTCTCTATTATGTTTCTGTCTGATTGACCTGTCCCTTGGTGAGAGAGGTTTGTTGAATTCTCCTACTACTAGTGTGTGTGGTTTGATGTCTGCCTTAAATTTTAGTAATATTTCTTTTACATACATGGGTGCTTTTGAATTAGGAGCATAGATATTCGGGATTGAGACTTCATCCTGATGAATTGTTCCTGTTATGATTATAAAGTGTCTATCTCGATCTCTTCTGATTGATTTTAGTTTGACGTCCATTTTGTTAGAAATTAGTATGGGCACACCTGCGTTTTTTTAGAACCATTTGCTTGAAAAACATTTTCCCAACCCTTTACTCTAAATAGGTGCCTGTCTTTGTGGTTGAGATGTGTTTCTTGCAAACAGCAGAATGTTGGATCCTGTTTTTGTCTCCAACATCTAAGTCTGTGCGTTTTTATAGGTGAATTGAGACCATTAATATTAAGTGATATTAATGACCAGTGGTTGTTTGCTCCAGTTATTCTTATTGTTTTTCGTAGTAGAGTTTGTGTGTCTCCTTTCTTTGAGTTGTGCTGTTGAAGGGTTGCTAGATGCCTGAGTTATTGTAGGCAGTGTTAGCAATGTTGGATTCCTTGGGTTGTGATTTTCCTTCTATTACTTTCTGCAGGGCTGGATTTGTGGCTATGTATTGTTTAAATTTGTTCTTATCCGGGAATGTCTTGTTTTCTCCATTGATAGTGAATGATAGCTTGGCTGGGTCTAGTATGGGTTGGCATCCATGGTGTCTTAGTTTCTGCAGTACCTCTATCCAGGACCTTCTGGCTTTCATGGTTTCCATAGAGAAGTCAGGTGTAAGTCTGATTGGATTACCTTTATAAGTTACTTGCCCTTTTTCCTTTGCAGCTCTTAATATTCTTTATTCAATCACTATATTTTGTGTTTTGAATATTATATGGCAGGGGATGTTTTTCTTTGATCCAGTCTGTTTGGTGTTCTGTATGCTTCTTGAATATTCAAAGGAATATCTTTCTTTAGGTGGGAAAGTTTTCTTCCATAATTTTGTTAAAAATATGTTCTGTGCCTTTGAGTTGTGACTCTTCTCCTTCTTCTATACCTATTATTCTTAGGTTTGGTCTTTTTATTGTGTCCCATAATTCCTGAATGTTTTGTGATGAGAATTTGTTGACTTTGCTGTTTTCTTTGATCAGTGCATTTACTTTCTCTATGGTGTCCTCAGAATCTGAGATTCTTTCTTCATCTCTTGTATTCTATTGATTATGCTTGATTCTTTAGTCTCTGCTGGGTGACCTAGATTTTCCATACCAAGCTGGTCCTCAGTTTGTGTTTTCTTCCTTGCTTCCATTTCAGTTTTCAATTCTTGAACTGTTTCCATTACTTGCTTGATCGTTTTTTCTTGGTTTCCCAGGGTACCATTCACGTATTTACCCATTTCTTCAAACCTTTTGTTATATTTCTCATCCATTTCTATAAGGGCATTTTTTACATGTTGTTTAAGGGACTTTATTGCTTTCATAAAGTCAATTTTTCCACTACATCTGTTTTAGGGTGTTCAAGTCCTTCTGATGTAAGATGATTGGGTTCTGGTGTTTTCATGTTGTTTTCAGATTGTTGGGTGAATTCTTTCCTTGGTGCCTGCCCATCTCCTCCTATCGATGCTATCTAATGGGTCTTTTAAAGCAGGATCAGGTTCTCTGCTGGGCCAGTAGCCTCGCTTACAATATGCCCTTGCTCCGTTTCCTGTCTCCCATCATGGGCCAAGATCCTTCTCACCACTCAGAAGGGTCTTCAGGAACAGGGCCAGGCTCCCCGTTTGCCAGGGATCTCACCAACAAAAGGCCTACCACTCTGTGGGCCAGACACCAAAACAGAGAATCTCCTGCTGCCCTTTGTCCTGAGCTCCTGACCCAGAGCCCAAATAGGCTAAACTGGGTGATCCACAGCCCTGCATAAGGGAGGGAGAGTGACGGGGCCCCCTGGGTGCAAGCTGGGCCAGGGGGAGAGAGGTCACAGCAGAGGAAGAGCAGCCCTAGCAGAGGGTACCACCCCTGACACACTAACTGAGGGGTCAAGGGGTCTGGGAATGCCCATGCTACATTTCCTGTGGCCCGCCGTGGGCCAATACACTCTCCCCACCCAGGAATGTCTTCAGGGCAGACCAGGGGATCTTGCCAATACAAGGCCTCCCAATCTGCAGGTTAGGCCCCAAGAAACCTACTTGATTTAATTGTAGTGGGGCGATCTGCTCTCAGTGTGGGCTTCACTGTTTCATGCTTAGACTATCCCACCTCCGCCTGTCACTGCCACTTCTGCCTGCAGGTCTCCAACGCATCTGTGTGCAGGTCTCCTGCCGCATCTGCATGCCTGTCTCTGCTGCATCTGCCCGCTGGTCTCCGCCCGCAGCGTGAGTCTGCCCACTGGTCTCCCCCGGCACGTGCTTCTGCCCTGAAAATATCTTGATATAGAAAGCAATACTAGGCTTAGAGAGAAAACTGCTGCCACAAAATTCTCAGTAATCCATAAAAACAGTCCCAGATAAAAATTCTAGTACTAGTGGAGAGGGTTTTGAACTGGCCTGCATCTGTAATCACATTCTTGACCACTCTAATTATCATCATAGAATTTTTTAAACAGTGAGTGAAGCTACTGAGTCCAGTTGAAGAGAGGCAGAAGGGAGTATACAGGCAATGGAGTCAAGACCACGGTGGGGTAACCCACAGAGACAGCTTACCTGAGCTAGTGGGAGCTCACTGACTCAGGGATGACATCTGAGAATACCACATTGAACAAAACTAGGTTGTCTGAATGTGACTGACATGTATATGATTTGGGCAGACTGTGGGTCCACTGGCAGTAAGACAGGTATGTAATCCTATTTCTTGAATTAGATTTTTCAACCCCATTTACTTTGGAGGGATGGCTATCATGCTCACACTAGATAAGGGGAGAGGGACTTGATCCTGCATCAAAGTGATGTATCAGACTTTGCTGACTTTCCATGAGAAGACTTTCCATCTCTGAGCAGTGGATGGGAGTTTGGGAGGGTATAAGTTGGGGGGAGTGGATGAAACAGAGGAAGTAAGAACTGGGACTAGTATATAAAATAGATTGTTTTAAAGTAATAAATAAATTAAAAATTTGTTTTTCCCTTACATGAGATCTCGGTCTGGCATATGCAGTGTTCTTTTTGTGTAGTGCATGTACACCAAATGAAAAATTTGGGTACAAATTTTAGTGATCTTGATACTTAGTGTAAAGCATTTTCTTATAATCTTCTTTCACAGTTATGTGCTCAAGAGTTAAGATTACATTTCTCTGCATCTGTTCTGCCTTATCCATAATTTTATGCTTTGTATTGAGTATGATTCAACATAGAAATGCTTCTCTGCCTTTTAGTTGTCAATTCAAGGCTCACTAGAGTGTACTGATATGTTCCAATCAAATGACAATAGAGAACAAGTCTGAATTCATGTAATGAATGACCCTTATCAAAACAAACAAATCACATTATTGTATATTCTTTCATATGCCTTGTTATTTAGATAGGAAAAGAAATAAAATCAGGAGGTGAGGGCAGCCAGGAAGGAATTTTGTTTGTTTCACTGAGCTGCAAGCAGCAAGCTAGTCCTCTTATCTGTGAGTTCCCTGAACAGGAGGTGGTCCTGATTCTGAAGAGTAGATCCATCAGCAAGTTGAGTGTGTTCCTGAATGGTTGACTGATGCTATTAATGGAGCACAGACACTCCCAAACGCCCTAAATTTTGTGGTCATTCTGCAGGAGCTTCTCTCCCCAGTTACTGCCTCTCTTATCCAATTCCATCCCAGCTTGCTCCCAGGAACACATTCCCTTCTGTGAGGCCATAAGATACCCCTGCTCAGACTGTTGAGGGCTGAGGCTCGGGGATGGTGTGGTGAGTGCAACCGGGCAGGATTTTCTTTGTTTCACTCAGTTTGGAAACAGCAAGCTAGTCCATTTTCATGAGATGTCCCTGGCCAGCAAGTGGCTCTGATTCTGTACCAGAATATTCATCAGAAGGCAATGGAAGGAAGAAATGAGAAGACAATTTCCTCCACCAACCTGAAAAGCATGATTACACCAGAATCCAATAAACGTACAACAGGAAGACTGGAACACACTTATGCAGAAGAAATAGAAAAAATAGACATTATGAAAATGATAGAGTCCCTTAAACAGGATGTGAAAACCTCCGTTAAAGAAATGGATGAGAAGAATAACAAAAAGTTTGAAGAAATGATTCGGAAAAGATACCCTAGGAAACCAAGAAAAAACAATCAAAAAGATAATGGAAACAGTTCAAGACTTGAAAACTAAAATGAAGGTAATGAAGAAAACAATAACCAAGGGCCATCTGGATATGGAAAATCTAGGTAAAGAAACAGAGATTACAGAGAAAAGCAAGCATAACCAAAAGAATACAAAAGATAGAAGAAAATATCTCAGATGCTGAAGACACTATAGAAAAATAAACACACTGTTCAATGAAAACAGCATATCTAAAAATATCTCATCACACATCATCCAGGAAATCAGGGACACATTAAAGAGACCCAACATAAAAATAATAGGGGTAGAAGAAGAAGATGAATTACAGCTCAAAGGCCCAAAAATATATTCAATGAACTTCAAAAAAGGATATTCTTATAATAGTTCAAGAAGCATACAGAATACCAAATAGAATGAATCAAAAAAACCCTCACATTATAATAATCAAACACAAAACATAGAATATAAAGAAAGAATATTAAGAGCTACAAAAGTAAATGTCAAGTAAATTATAAATATAAACCTTTTAGAATTCATCTGACATGTCTATAGAAACAATGAAAGCCAGGAGTTTTTGGATAGATTGCTACAGAAAGTAAGAGACCATGGATTCAAGGCCAGACTACTATACCCAGCCAAGGTTTAGTTCACCATCAATGTAAAGTCAAAACATTCCAGGATAAAAACAAATTTAAATAATATGTAGCCATAAAGATGGCATAACTAAAAGAAATGGAGGGAACATCACAACCGAAGAAATCCAACAATGCCCAAATAATTCAGACATCTAGCAAATCTTTACAAATACAACACAAAAAGGGGTAACAAAATACTATAACACCAAAATGAAAAAAAAATAACCAGAGTTAACAACCACTGGTCTTTAATATCACTTATATCAATGTATTCAATTCACCTATAAAAAAGACAGAGGCAAAGAGATTGGATGCAAAGACAGGAACCAACAATCTGCTGTTTACAAAAAGCACACCTTAACCACAAAGACATACATCTTCTCAGAGTAAAGGGTTGGGAAAGGTTTTTCATTCTAATGGACCTAAGAAACAAACAGGTGTGGCTATACTAATATCTAACAAAACTGACAAAAAACTAAAGTCAATCAGATGAGATCGTGATGGAGACTTTTTACTCATAACAGGAACAATTCATCAGGATGAAGTCTCAATCCTGAATGTCTATGTCCCTAATAAAAAAGCACCCACTTATTTAGAAGAAAATTACTAGATCTAAAGGCAGACATCTGTAGTAGGAGCTGTGGGCCTCTTCCCACAGTCCCGCTCATGGCTGCCTAGCTAGCTTATGACCCGAAAAAAAAACACACAAATTGTATTCTTTTAAACACTGCTTTGCACATTTCTATTCATGTGTGTAGCACCCCAAAGTGTGATTATCAGGAAGATTCTAGCCTACGTCCATCCTGGGTCAGAGGTTTATTGCGTCTGCCGGGGAGAGGGGAGCATGGCGTCTCCTCCAGAGAGCAGAGCTGTCGAGTCTGAGCTCACTTCCTCTTCCTCCCAGCATTCTGTTCTGTTTACTCAACCCACCTATGTTTTAACCTATGAGGCCCAAGCAGTTTCTTTATTACTTAACCAATGAAATCAACAGATTGATATATGACACTCCCACATCAGACATCAAAACCCAGAACTGATAGAAGGGATTTCAACACTCCTGTCTTACCAGTGGACAGATCAATCAGACAGAAAACAAATCGCGAAAAAATAGAATTAAAGGAGGTAATGAAAAAAATGGCCTTAACGGACATTTATAGAATATTCAACCTAAAGGGGAAAGAATATACCTAATTCTGAACATCTCATGTTATCTTCTTTAGAACTTACCACATACTATGTAACAAAGCAAACTTCCTTAGATATAAAAAATTAGTATCCTCCTGTGTCTTATCAGATCACCATGGAGTAAAGTAAGAATTTAAACATAGTTCTACCCCAAGAAAGCCTAAAACTTATGGAAGTTGAACAGTCAACTATTGACCACAACAGGGTCAGGGAAGAAATAAAGAAAGAAATTAAAGTCTTCCTTAAATTCAATGAAAATTAAAACACACCATAAACAATCCTATGGGAAGCAATGAAAGCAGTGCTAAGAAGAATGTTCATAGCTTTTATTGCACACATTAAAAAATGGAGAAAGCTCACATTAGAGCCTTAACAACACAGCTGAAAACTCTAGAAAAAAAAGAAACACACTCACCCAAAAGTAGTAGAAGACCAGAAATAATCAACCAGAAGGCTGAAATCAATAAAACAGGAACACAGTGAACAATTCAAGGAATCAATGAAACAATGAGCAGGTTCTTTGAGAAAGTCAACAAGATTGACAAACACTTTTTCAAACTAAACAAAAGGTAGAGATATAATACCCAAATTAACAAGATCAGGAATGAAAAGGGGGACTTAACAACAGACACTGAGGAAATTCAGAGAATCATTAGGTCATTTTACAAAAGCTTGTATGCCACAAAGTTGGAAAAATAAAAGAAATTGACATATTTTTCGATAAGTACCATTTACCAAAGTTAAATCAAGAACAGGTGAACAATTTAAATAGACCTATAAGTCATGAGGAAATAGAAGCGGTTATAAAAAAGCTCCCAATCTAATAAAGCTCAGGAGCAGATGATTTCAATGCTGAATTTTATCAGAACTTCTGGGAAAAGCTGATACCTATACTCCTTAATGTGTTGCACATAATAGAATCAGAGAGTCATTCCCAAACTCTTTTTTTTTGAATTGACAGTCACTCTGATTCCAAAACCACACAAAGACCAAAACAGGAAAGATAATTACAGACCAATATCACTCATTAACATTGATGCAAAAATTCTCAATAAAATTCTGTCATACAGAATCCAAGAACACATTTACAAAATTATGCTTTACAATCAAGTAGGCTTGTTTCCTTTTTTTGCTTGCTCATGGGCTACCAGGCGTCCCTATTTAGGTGCTGAGGAGTTCCTTCTGGATGGGTTAGGGTATGCAATCCTGGTGCTAACTCTCCTGGAAGAGAGCACAAATCACCCTCCCCCAGCTCCTGCTGCTGGGCCCCTTTTCTTACACATGATCCAGCCCCCATCTCCCCCCCAGAAGCCTGCCTTGCTGTCTCGTAGGTTCTCTGCTCAAGAACAGTTTTCCCGTTCCTACACTAAGGTTACCCACCCAGAGCAGTGAGTGCCTACCTACCAGGCAGGCCAGAAGGTTCCAAACAAGGGACCACAGGAACATTCAGCTTGGGGCTGCAGGGTCTCCTGTGCTCTATTGAACACCGCCCTCTCTGTCACATTCTCCCTTTTGTCCCTGGCTCATTGGGCTACCAGACATCCCTGTATAGGTGCTGAGGAATTCCATCTGGACGGGTGAGTGTGTGCTATCCAGGGGCTGACTGTCCTGGAATAGAGCACAAACCCCCCTCCCCCAGCTCGTGCTGGAAGACTTTCTTTCCTATCCACGATCAGCCCCAAGCCTGCCTTGTCTGCAAGGTCCTTTGCTGAGGAACAGTTTCATGCTCCTACACTAAGGCTACCCACTCAGAGTGGTGAGTGCCTGCCTGACAGACAGGCCTCAAGGACCCCCGAAAGGGAGCAAATGAACCTTCAGCTTTGGCTGCAGGGTCTCCTGTGTTCTACTTGATACCATGCTACACCCCACATTTGCCATTTTGTCCACGGGTTATTGGACTACCAGGCGTCCATATTTCGGTGCTGAGGAGTTCATCTAGAAAGGAACGGCCCCATTCCTACACTGAGGTGATACACCCAGGGAGTCAGTCACAGCAAAGACTGGAACAAGACACCAGGCCTCTCCTGGCTCCATCTGAAAGAAGAGATGGGCAGCCACCAATGCAAGAATTCCTCAAAACATCCTGAAAGGCAGCATGACATTGCCAGAATCCAGGAATCCTGAAATAAGAAGAATTGTATACCCTACTCCAGAAGAATTAGAAGAATTCGACTCAAAATTGAATTATTTGAAAATAATAGAGGACCTTAAACAGGAGGTGAAAAACTGCCATAAACAATTAGAGATTACAAACAAAAAGGTAGAGGAAATGAATAAATCTCTCAAAGATACCCAAGAAAACCAAGAGAAACAAGAAAAAGCAATCAAAGAGGTAAGGGAAAAGGTTCAAGACTTGAAGAATGAAATGGAAGTAAAGAAGAAAAAAAAACCAAGGTAAGGATGGAGATGGAAAGTGTGGGTAAACAAACAGGAACTACAGAGACAAGTACTACCAACAGATTACAAGAGATAGAAGAAAGAATCTCAGACCCTAAAGACACCATAGAGGAAATAAACACACTGATCAAGCAAAACCAACAAATTCTCATCACAAAACATTCAGAAAATCTGGGACACAATAAAAAGACAAAACCTAAGAGTAATAAGGATAGAAGAAGGAGAAGAGTACAGCTCAATGGTTGACAAAATATTTTAATAAAATTAAAAAGAAAACTTTCCCTTCCTTAAGAAAGATATTCTTTGAAGGTCCAAGAAGCATACAGAACACCAAATAGACTGGATTAAAAAAAAGTCTCCTCATCATATAATAATCAAAACACAAATCATAAAGAATAAGGAGTGAATATTAAGAGCTGCAAAGGAAAAAGGTCGTTACTTATAAAGTTAAACCTATCAGAATTACACCTGACTTCTCTATAGAAACCAGGAAAGCCAGAAGGTCCTTGATAGATGCACTGCAGAAACTAAGAGACCATGGATGCAAGCCCAGACTACCATACCCATCCAAACTTTCATAGAATATAAAGTGAGAAAACAAAATTTTCCAGGATAAAAACAAATTTAAACAATACGTAGCCACAAATCCAGCCTTACAGAAAGTAATTGAAGGAAAATCACAACCCAAGAAGTCCACCAATGCCCACAATAACTCAGATATCTAATGACCCTTCACCAGCACAACCTGAAGAAGGGGAAAGAAAGAAAGAAAGAAAGAAAGAAAGAAAGAAAGAAAGAAAGAAAGAAAGAAGAAAGAAAGAAAGAAAGAAAGAAAGAAAGAAAGAAAGAAAGAAAGAAAGAGAGAGAGAAAGAGAGAAAGAAAGAAATGGCCAGAGTTAACAACCACTGGTCATTAATATCACTTAATATTAATGGCCTCAACTCACCTATAAAGAGACAAAGGCTAAGACATTGGATATGAAAACAGGGTCCAACATTCCTCTGCTTACTAGAAACACACCTCAACCACAAAGACAGACATCTACTCAGGGTAAAGGGCTGGGAAAATGTTTATCAATCCAATGGACCTAAGAAACATGCAGGTGTGGCTATACTAATTCCTAACAAAGTTGACTTCAAACTAAAATCAATCAGAAGTGATGGAGAGGGTCATTTTTTACTCATAACAGGAAAAATTTATCATGACAAAGTCTCAATCCTGAATATCTATGCCCCTAATATAAAAGCACCCACTCATGTAAAAGAAACATAACTAAATCTCAAGGCAGTCATCAAACCATACACACTAATGTAGGAGATTTTAACACTCCTCTCTCACCAATGTACAGGTCAATCAGACAGAAACCTAACAGAGAAATAAGAGGATTAAAGTAGGTAATGAATCAAATGGAATTAATGGACATCTATAGAACATTGCATCCAAATAGGAAAGAATATACCTACTTCTCTGCAGCTCATGGAACCGAAAATTGACCAATACTCAGTAACAAAGCAAACATCCACAGTTACAAGAAATATTAGCAACCACCTGTATCTTATAGATCACCTTGGATTAAAGTTAGAATTCAACAACAATGTTATCTCCAGAAAGACTACGAACTCATGGAAACTGGACAGTCAACTACTGAACAACTCCTGGATCAAGGAAGAAATAAAGAAATTAAAGTCCTTCTTGAATTCAATGAAAATGAAAACTCAACATACTCAAACCTATGGGACAGTATGAAAGCAGTGCTAAGAGAAAAGTTCATAGCACTAAGTGCCCACTTAAAGAAAATGGAGAAAGCACACATTGGAGACTTAATAGGAGGAGTAGAAGTCTGGAAATAATCAAACTGGGGGCTGAAATTAACAAAATAGAAAAACATAAAACAATCAAAAGAATCAATGAAACAAAAGCTTGTTCTTGGAGAATTTCAACAAGATTGAAAAACCCCTATCCAAACAAATCAAATGGCAGAGAGAGAATACGAAAATTAACAACATCAGAAATGAAAAGGGAGACATAACCACAGACACAGAGGAAATAAAAAGAATCATTAGATCTTAATAGAAAAGCCTATTTGCCACAAATTTGGAAAGGGTAAAAGAAATGGACAATTTTTAGATAAGTACCATATACCAGAGTTAAAATATTTCCAGGTGAACAATCTAAATAGACCTGTTAGTCATGAAAAATTAGAAGTTGATATAAAAATCCTCCCAACCAAAGAAACCCAGGTCCAGATGGCTTCAAGTCAGAATTCTACCAGAACTTCAAAGAAGACCTATTACCTATACACCTTAATGTATTTCACAATATAGAAACAGAGAAATCATTGCCAAACTCCTTTTATAAAGCTGCAGTTACTCTGATACCAAAACCACACAAACACCCAACCAAGAAAGAGAACTACAGGCCAATCTCTCTCATGAACATCAACGTGAAAATCCTCAATAAAATACTGGCAAACCAAATCCAAGAACACATTAGAAAAATTATCCATTATGATCATGTAGGCTTCATCCACGGATGCAGGGCTCATTCCACATATGAAAATCTATCAATGTTATCCATCATGTAAATAAACTGAAAGAAAAAAGCCATATCATCATTTCACTGGATGATGAAAAAGCATTTGACAAAATTCAACATCACTTTATGATAAAGGTCTTAGAGAGATTAGAGATAAAAGGGTCATACCTAACTATAATAAAAGCTATTCATAGCAAGCCGGCAGCTAACATCTAATTAAATGGAGATAAACTCAATGTCATCCCAGTAAAATCAGGAACACAACAAGGTTGCCCACTCTCTCCATACCTCTTACATATAGTGCTTGAAGTTCTAGAAATAGCAATAAGAAAACATAAGGGGATCAAAAGGATTCAAATAGGAAAGGAAGAATTTAAACTTTCATTATTTTCATATGATATGATAGTGTACATAAGTGACCCCAAAAACACCTCCAAAAAACTCCTACAGCTGATAAACACCTTAAGTAGAGTGGCAGTATACAAGATCAAATACAATAAATCAGTTGCCCTCCTATACTCAAAGGATAAGGAAGCAGAGAGGAAAATCAGAGAAGCGTCACCTTTGACGATAGCCACAGATAGCATAAAATACCTGGGGGCAACTCTAACCAAGGAAGTGAAGGATCTATTTGACAAGAACTTTAAGTCTTTGAAGAAAGAAATTGAGGAGGATACCAGAAAATGGAAGGATCTCCCTTGCTCTTGGATTGGGAGGATCAACATAGTGAAAATGGCAATTCTACCAAGGGCAATTCCTAGATTTAATGCAATCCCCATCAAAATCCCATCAAAATTCTTCACAGATATTGATAGGACATTATTCAACTTTGTATGGAAAAACAAAAGACCCAGGATAGCCAAAACAATCGTATTCAATAAAGGAACTTCTGGAGGCATTACCGTCCCTGACTTCAAACTCTATTACAGAGCTTCAGTATTGAAAACAGCTTGGTATTGGCATCAAAACAGAGAAGTCGACCAATGGAATCAAGTTTAAGACACTGATATTAACCCACAAACCTATGAACAACTGATCTTTGATGAAGTAGCTAAAAGTATTCAATGTAATAAAGAAAGCACCTTCAACAAATGGTGTTGTCAGAACTGGTTGTCAACCTGTAGAAGAATGAAAATAGATCCATATCTATCACCATGCACAAAACTCAAGTCCAAATGGATTAAAGACCTCAATATCAGTCTGAACACACTGAACCTGATTGAAGAAAACATGGAAAGTACTCTACAACACATGGGCACAGGAGAACACTTTCTACGTATAACCCCAGCAGCACAAACACTAAGGACATCATTGAATAAATGGGACCTCCTGACACTGAGAAGCTTCTGTAAAGCAAAGGACACTGTCACTAAGACAGAAATGCAACCCACTGATTGGGAGAAGATATTCACCAATCCGCAACTGACAAAGGTCTGATCTCCAAAATATATATAGAACTCAAGAAATTAGACCGTAAAAGGTTAATCAATCCAATTATAAAATGGGGCACTGAACTGAACAGAGACTTTTCAACAGAAGAAGTTCAAATGGCAAAAAGACACTTAAGATCATGCTCAAGTTCCTTAGCAATCATGGAAATGCAAATCAAGACAACCTTAAGATACCATTTTACCCCTGTCAGAATGGCTAAAATAAACAACACCAATGATAGCCTCTGCTGGAGAGGTTGTGCAGAAAGGGGCACACTCATCCATTGCTGGTGGGAATGCAAACTTGGGCAACCACTTTGGAAAGCAGTGTGGCGGTTTCTTAGGAAAGTTGGGTTCAACCTACCTCTCGACCCAGCAATACCACTTTTGGGAATAGACCCAAGAGATGGCCTAACATACAACAAAAGTATATGCTCAACTATGTTCATAGCAGCATTGTTTGTAATAGCCAGAACCTGGAAACAACCTAGATGTCCTTCAATGGAAGAATGGATTAAGAAGTATGGAATATATACATATTAGAGTACTACTCAGCAGTAAAAAACAATGACTTCTTGAATTTTGCATACAAATGGACGGAAATTGAAAACACTTTTCTGAGTTTGTTAAGCCAGACTCAAAAAGAGGAACATGGGATGTACTCACTCATATTTGGATTCTAGCCATAAATAAAGGACACTGAAATTATAATTTGTGATTCTAGAGAAGCTAAATAAGAAGGTGAACCCAAAGAAAAACATATAAGCATCCTCCTGAATATTAACCTTCATCAGGCAATGAAAGAAGACAGAGACAGAGACCAACATTGGAGCATTTGGACTCACAATCCAAAGGATGAGCAGAAGGAGAGAGAGCATGGGCAAGGAACTCAGGACTGTGAGGGCAATGGGAATGTTCTATCGGGAACACACCAAGGCCAGCTGGCCGGGGTCTAAAAAAGCATGGGACAAAACCAGACTCGTTGAACATAGCGGACAATGAGGACTACTGAGAACTGAAGAACAATGGCAATGGGTTTTTGATCCTATTGCACATAATGGCTTTGTGGGAGCCTAGGTAGTTTGGATGCTTACATTAATAGATCTGGATGGAGGTGGGTGGTCCTTGGACTTCCACAGGGCAGGGAAACCTGATTGCTCTTTGTACTGAGAAGGGAGGAAGACTTGATTGGAAGAGTGGGGGGAAATGGGAGGTGGTGGTGGGGAAAAGGCAGAAATCTTTAATAATTTAATATATTAATTAATTAAATAAAAGATCTTTAACTTAAAAAATAAAAGACCAAACCTAAGAATAATAGGGATATAACAAGGAGAAGAGTCACAGCTCATAGGCCCAGAACATATTTTTAACAAAATTATGGAAGAAAACTTTCCCAACATAAAGAAAGATATTCCTTTGAATATTCCAGAAGCATACAGAACACCAAACAGACTGGATCAAAAAAAATCCCCTCACCATATAAAAATCAAAACACAAAACATACAGATTAAAGAAATAATAGTAAGAGCTGCAAAGGAAAAAGGGCAAGTAACTTATAAAGGTAAACCAATCAGACTTACACCTGACTTCTCTATGGAAACCATGAAAGCAAGAAGGTCCTGGATAGAGGTACTACAGAAACTAAGAGACCATGAATGCAAGCCCAAGCTACGATAACCAGAGAAGCTATCATTCACTATCAGTGGAAAAAACAAACATTCCAGCATAAGATCAAATTCAAACAATACGTAGCCACAAATACAGCCTTACAGTGTGTAATAGAAGGAAAATCACAACCCAAGGAATCCAACATTGCCAACACTGCCTACAAGGACTCAGGCATCTAGCAAGCCTTCACCAGTCCACTCAAAGAAGGGAGACATACAAACTCTACTAACAAAAACAATAAGTATAACTGGAGTAAACAGCTAGTGGTAATTAATATCACTTACTATTAATGGACTCAATTCACATATAAAAAGGCACAGGCTGAGAGATTAGATACGAAAACAGGATCCAACATTCTGCTGCTTAAAAGAAACACATCTCAACCACAAAGACAGGCATCTACTCAGATTAAAGGGTTGGGAAAATGTTTTTCAAGCAAACGGGCCTAAGAATCAAGCAGGAGTGGCCATACTAATTTCTAACAAAACTGATTTCAAACTAAAATCAATCAGAAGAGGTTGAGACATTTTATACTCATAACAGGAAAATTAATCAGGATGAAGTCTCAATCCTGAATATCTATGCCCATAATATAAAAGCACCCACTTATGTAAAAGAATTATTACTAAAACTCAAGGCAGACATCAAACCACATACACACTAGTTGTAGGAGACTTCAACACACCTCTCTCATCAATGGACAGGTCAATCAGACAGAAACTTATTAGAGAATAAGAGAATTATTGGAGGTAATGAAGCAAATGGACTTAACAGACATCTATAGATCACTTCACTCAAATAGGAAAGACTACACCTTCTTCTCATGGAACCTTCTTGAAATTAAACAAATACTTGGTAACAAAGAAAACCTCCACAGATACAAAAAAATATCAGTGTCCACCTGTGTCTTATCAGATCAGCATGGATTAAAATTAGAAGGCAACAACAATGTTACCCCCAGAAAGCCGACAAACTCATGGAAACTGAACAGTCAACTACTGAACCACACCCGGGTCAAGAAGGAAATTAAGAAACACATAAAAATCTTCCGTGAATTTAATGAAAAATGAAGAGACAACATACTCAAACCTATGGGAAAGTATGAAAGCAGTGCTAAGAGGAAAGTTCATAGCACTAAGTGCCCACATAAGAAAACAGAGAAACCATACAATGGGGACTTAACAGCACACCTGAAAGCTCTTGAAAAAAAAGAAGCAGACACACCCAGGAGGAATAGAAGACTGGAAATAATCAAACTCAGGGCTGAAATCACCAAAATAGAAAGACAGAAAACAATCCAAAGTATCAATGAAGCAAAAAGTTGGTTCTTGGAGAAAATTAACAAGATCAACAAACCCTTATCCAAACTAACTAAAACACAGAGAGAGAACACTCAAATAAATAAGATCAAAAATGAAAAAGGGGACATAACCACAGACACAGAGGAAATTCAGAGAATCATTAGATCTTACTACAAAAGCCTATATGCCAAAAAACTGGAAATGTGAAAGAAATGGACATTTTTTTAGATAAGTACCATATACCAAAGCTAAACCAAGACCAGGTGAACAATCTCAATAGATCTGTTAGTCACAAAAAATTAGAAGTTGTTATCAAAAACCTCCCTTCCAAAAAAAGCCCAGGACCAGATGGTTTCAATGTGGAATTCTACAAGAACTTCCAAGAAGAGCTAATACCTGTACTCCTGAAGGTATTTCACAATATAGAAACAGAAGAGTCACTGCCAAATTGCTTTTATGAAGCTACAGTCACCCTGATACCAAAACATCACAAAGACTTAACCAAGAAAGAGAATTACAGGTCAATCTCACTCCTAAACAGTGATGCTAAAATTCTCAATAAAATACTGGCAAACCAAATCCAAGAATACATAAAAAAATTATCCATTTTGATCAAGTAGGCTTCATTCCAGAGATACAGGGCTCGTTCAACATAGGGAAATCTATCAATGTAATCCATCATATAAATAAACTGAAAGAAAAAAATCATATGATCATTTCATTAGATGCTGAAAAAGCATTCGACAAAATCCAACACCCCTTTATGATAAAGGTCCTGGTAGATTAGGGATACAAGGGTCATACCTAAATATAATAAAAGCTACTTACAGCAAGCCAACAGCAAACATTAAATTAAAGTGAGAAAAACTCAAATCCATCACACTAAAATCAGGAACACGACAAGGCTGTCCTTTTTCTCCATACCTCTTCAATATAGTGCTTGAAGTTCTAGCAATAGCAATAAGACAACATAAGGGGATCAAGAGTATTCGTATTGGAAAAGAAGAAGTGAAACTTTTGTTATTTGCAAATGATATGATAGTATACATAAGCGACCACAAAAACACTACCAAAGAACTCCTATAGCAGATAAACACCTTTAATAATGTGGCAGGATTCAAGATCAACTCCAAGAAAGAGGTGCCTTCCTATACACTAAGGATAAGGAAGAAGAGAGGGGAAATCAGAGAAGCATCACCTTTCACGATAGTCACAAACAGCATAAGATATCTAGGGGTAACTCTGATCAAGGAAGTGAAAGATCTCTTTGACAAGAACTTTAAGTCTTTTAAGAAAGAAATTGAAGAGGACACCAGAAAATGGAAGGATCTCCCCTGTTCTTGGATTGGGAGGATCAACATAGTAAAAATGGCAATTCTACCAAAAGCAATATATAGATTCAATGCAATCCCCATCAAAATTCTATCAAAATTCTTCACAGCCCTTGAAAAGACAATAATCAACTTTATAGGGAAAAACAAAAAACACAGGATAGCCAAAACAATCTTATACAATAAAGGATTGTCTGGAGGCATTACCATCCCTGACTTCAAACTCTATTACAGAGCTACAGTATTGAAAACAGCTTGGTATTGACATAAAAACAAAGAAGTCAACCAACGGAACGTAAAGAAGACCCACAAACCTATGAACACCTGATTTTCGATAAAGGAGCTAAAAGTATACAATGCAAAAAACAGATCATCTTCAACAAATTATGCTGGCAAAACTGGATGTCAATCTGTAGAAGAATGAAAATAGATCCATGTCTATCACCATGCACCAAACTTAAGTCCAAATAGATTAAAGACCTCAATAAGAGTAGGAACACACTGAACCTGATAGAAGAGAAAGTGGGAAGTACTCTACAACAGATGGGCACAGGAGACCACTTCCTACGTATAACTCCCGCAGCACAGTTATTAAGGGCCTCTTTGAAAATATGGGACCTCCTGAGACTGAGAAGCTTCTGTAAAGCAGAGGACACTGTCACTAAGACAGAAAGGCAACCCACAGACTGGGAGAAGATCTTCACCAACCCCACAACTGACAAAGGTCTGATCTTCAATATATATAAAGAACTCAATAAATTAGACCGTAAAAGGCTAATCAACCCAATTATAAAATGGGGCAATGAACTGAACAGAGAATTCTCAACAGAAGAAGTTCATATGGCCAAAAGACACTTAAGGTCATGCTCAACTTCCTTAGAGATAAGGGAAATCCAAATCATGACAACTTTATGATGTCATCTAACACCTGTCAGAATGGCTAAAATCAAAAACACCAATGATAGCCTTTGCTGAAAAAGTTATAGAAAAAGGGGTATACTCATCCATTGCTGTTGGGAATGCAAACTTGTGCAACCACTTTGGAATGCAGTGTGGCACTTTCTCAGGAAATTCGGGATCAACATACTCCTGACCCAGCAATATCACTCTTTGGAATATACCCAAGAGATGCCCTATCATACAACAAAAGTATATGCTCAACTATTTTCATAGCAGCATTGTGTGTAATATCCAGAACCCGGAAACAATCAAAATGCCTTTCAATGGAAGAATTGATGAAGAAAGTATGGAATATATCCATATTAGAATTCTACTCAGCAGTAAAAACAATGACTTCTTGAATTTTACATGCAAATGGACAGAAATAGAAATACTATCCTGAGTGAGGTAAGCCAGACCCCCCCCAAAAAAGAGGAACATGGGATGTACTCACTCATATTTGGTTTCTAGCCATAAATAAAGGACATTGACTCTATATTTCATGACCCTAGAAAAGCTAAATAAGATGGTGGACACAAAGGAAAACATATAGAAATCCTCCTGGATTTTAACCTTCATCAGGCGATGAAAGGAGACAGAGACAGAGTCCCACATTGGAGCACCAGACTACAACCCCAAACCAGGAGCAGAAGGAGAGAGAGCATGAACAAGGAACTCAGGACTACGAGGGGTGCACCCACATACTGAGACAAAGGGGATGTTCTTTTGGAAACTCACCATGGCCATTTGGACTGGGTCTCAAAAAACATGGGATAGTACTAGACTCAATAAACATAGCGGACAAAGAGTACTGCTGAGAAGTCAAGAACAATGGCACTGGGTGTTGATCCTACTGTACATACTGGCTTTGTGGGAGCCTAGGCTGTTTGGATGTTCACCTTAATAGACCTGGAAGGAGGTGGGATGTCCTTGGACTTCCCACAGGGCAGGGAACCCCGATTGCTCTTAGGACTAATGAGAGAGGGAGACTTGATTGGGGGAGTGGGAGGGTTATGGGAGGCGGTGCCGGGGAAGAGACAGAAATCTTTAATAAAGAAATAAATTAATAAAAAAACTGAAAAAAAAAAAGCCAACTGTGATATTGATGGTGAGTAATTTTGATAACATCAATGCATTGGAAAAACACCTATAACATAAAAGAAAGCCTATCCAATATTCATTTAAAGATTTACCTTTCATGGATATCCATTACTGCTCTGAAAAGTTGTTAGGAAACATATGGCAGAAGTTGTCACTAGCCTTGTCACATATATCCTGTACCTAGATACACCCCTACTTGGGACTGAACCTTTCATGTGTGTGACTAAGTTGTCCTTGGCAGTTTGTTTCAATTAATGCCAATAAAGCTGATAGTTACACCCACTATCTAATTACACGTACATCAAATAACAAAATGTATTTGAATCACTGAATTCCAAAGGAGCACACGTACAGCATACAATAATTGTATCCATGGAAGTCATAGGTACCTGCAACCAGATCTGCCCAGGTCTCTGTCTAGAGAAGGAGGGCAACAGGTATTTAAATCATGTAATGGGTGGGAAGGAAGTGAAGTTGCACAACTCCTGAGAGATGCTGGAAGTATGTAGGTTCAAGATGGCTCATTCCAAGATTGCCTAGATAAAGGTAGAAGTAGTGCCAGGATGCTTATTCCTAATTAGACATGCCAAAGGTGTTGTAATAAGAGCGGCGGGGCTGCGTCCCCGGCACCCGGCCGCCCGCATGTGTCCCCGGCACCCAGCCGCCTGCATGGCTAGCTTATGAACCAAAATAATTACACGGAAACTGTATTCTTTTAATCACTACCTGGGCCATTAGCTACAGCCTCTTATTGGCTAGCTCTTACATATTGATCTAACCCATTTCTAATATTCTGTGTAGCACCATGAGCTGGCTTACCAGGAAAGATCTTAACCTGCGTCTGTCTGGAGTGGGAGAATCATGGTGACTCCTTACTTGGCTTCTTTCTCCCAGCATTCTGTCTGTTTACTCCAACCACCTAAGGGCTGGCCTATAAATGGGCCAAGGCAGTTTCTTTATTAGTTAACCAATGACCTTCCTCCATCACCAAAGGCAAAAATTAAAATATGCTCTAATTGATATTGGAAGTGTAATGAAGTTTCAGAAAAAAAGATTGAGAATACACAGTGTATATGCCTGAACAATATATCACACATCTCCAACACGAAATGAAACAATATATTTCCAAAGTACCAGCAAAATGGACCAAGAGCCAAACTGCCTGACAACTTGTTCTTAGCTCTGTGGCTCCTGGCAATGATGGAAAAGAAGGAAATTTGTGCCCAGAAATAGACAAAGAGTAGGGCTTTATTATATAGTATTTTTTGTGTGAAGCATTGTACATTAAAAGAGGAAAAGAAATGGCTTTGTATCTTTGATTTTTAAGAATTCTCTCTAGGTTCTTTCAAGTCAAATTGAAAGAGGCAGGTTTATTTGGGTTTCTGTTATGTGAAAATACAATGAAAATAATAGTTACTCATTTCAGAATTCATCCTCGTCCTGTCAAATCCCCCTCTCCCTGTCTGTTACACCTGGCCTGTTCCCACTGCTTGAGGGATGATGTCAACTCATGTGTCTCTCTGAGGAGCCCTCTCAGAACACAGTTGACTTCCATTTAATCTACTCTGGAAGCCCAAATACTTAGGGAGACTTCGATCAAACAGCCTACTATGCTGGCACACACTGATCCAATAAAGCTGCTACTGTGGGGCTTGTGCTCATTTCCCATGGAGCTTCACTGACCAGCTCCTCAAACAGCTGATCAAGCTAGAGAACATTTTATCCTTTTCCCTGTAATTCAACTTGTCAACTCTTCTTCTCCCACAGACCAGCTTCTTCAAAGAAGGATCCTTACTTGGGGTTAAAAGACTTTAAAGTATTAATTTTGATTAGACTTTCAAGGTTGCATTTTTATGAATCTACCTAATGCCTATATGTTGTGCATGTAATTATGACAGCATAAAGTTACAGGAGCCATCTTCGAGTTGTGCACGAGTTAATATTTATCTCTCCATGAGTATGAGAAGGTGCCCATCATGGGTGATAATTGTTTTCACTGGTTATTTCTGGAAGCTACTGTCATAGAACTTGTTGTGGTTTGAGTGAGAAATGTCCCCCATAAGCTCCCATATTTGAACATTTTATCCGCAACATGTGGTGCTCTTTAAAGAGGTTGCAAAACCTTTAGAAGGCATAGAATTGCTGGAGGAAGTATGCCACTGAAGATAGGCTCTAAGAATCTATAGACTCACCCTACTTCCTCTTCTCTCTCTGCCTCTTAACTGTTGAGGCAATGTGGCCAGCCAGCCTCACACTCCTGTTGCTATGCCATTCCCAAAGCTATTGAACCAATCCCTCTGAAATGGTGAACCAAATTAAACCTTTTCTCTCCCTTAAGTTGTTTTTCTCATGATGCTTTTTGCTTGCTTGTTTGTCACGATGCTTTGTCACAGCAAACGGAATGAAACCATGACATTTTGTAAGTACACACATGAAATTAACACAAAACCAACCCTCAGAAGGAAAGATGACCAAGGATTAAGGCATATTTAAGATATTAAAATAGCATTTCATTTCCTTTCTCTCAAATGCATTAAAGATACTATTTAACAAAGGAAAAACAAATCACACAGGGTTACCTAAATGTAGTGCCTGTTGCCAAGTAACATAGTCTTTGTAATGAGAACATGTGAATACACAGTAGAGTAGGGAACCAGGACATAAAAGAGATATACACAAGTCCTAGTTCTCACTAAGAACATCACGTTTCACGTAGCCACAAACAGCATAAAATATCTTGGGGTAACTCTAACAAAAGAAAGTGAAAGGTCTCTTTGACAAGAACTTTAAGGAATTGAAGGAAGAAATTGAAGAGGATACCAAAAATGGAAGGATCTCCCTTGGTCTTTGATTGGGAGCATGAACATAGTAAAAATGGCAATTCAACCAAAGGCAATTTATAGATTCAATGCAATCCCCATCAAAGTCCCATCAAAATTCTTGACAGATATTGACAGGACATTATTCAAATTTATATGGAAAAACAAAAAAACCCTGGATAGCCAAAATAATCTTATACAATAAAAAAATTTCTGGAGGCATTACCATTCCTGACTTCAAACTCTATTACAGAGCTACAGTAATAAAAACAGCATGGTATTGGCATAAAATCATAGAATTCGACCAGTTTAATCATATAGAAGATACTGATTTTAACCCACAAACATCTGAACACCTCATTTTCAAAAAAGTAGCTAAAAGTATACAATGGAAGAAAGAAAGCATCTTCAACAAATGATGCTGGCAGAACTGGATGTCAACCTGTAGAAGAAAGAAAATAAACCCATATCTATCACCATGCACAAAACTCAAGTCCAAATGGATCAAAGACCTCAATATCAATCTGAACACACTGAACCTGAGAAGAGAAAGTGGGAAGTACCCTACAACATATGGGCACAGGAGATTGCTTCCTATGTATAACCCCAGCAACACAGATGATAAAGGCAACATTGAATAATTGGGACCTACTTAAACTGATAAGCTTCTGTAAATAAAGGACACTGTCACTAGGACAAAAAGGCAACCCACTGACTGGGAGAAGATCTTCACCAACCCCTCAACAGACAAAGGTCTGATCTCCAAAATATATAAAAACTCAAAAAACTAGACTTTAAAATGCTAATTAACTCAATTAAAACATGGGGCACTGAACTAACAGGGAATTCTCAACAGAAGAAGTTCAATTGGCCAAAAGACACTTAATGTCCTGCTCAACCTCATTAGAGATCAGGGAAATGCAAATAAAAACAATTTTGAGATATCATCTTACACCTGTCAAAATGGCTAAAATCAAAAGCACTAATGATAGCCTTTGCTGGATAGGTTGTGAAGGAAGGGGTACCCTCATCAAATGCTGGTCAGAATGCAAAATTGTCCAACCACATTGGAAATCAGTGGGGCAGTTTCTCGGGAAATTTGGGATCAACCTAACTGAGGACCAAGCAATACCACACTGGGGAATATACCAAAGAGATTCCCTATCATATTGTAAAATCATTTCTTCAACTATGTTCATAGCAGCATTATTTGTAATAGCCAGAATCTGGACACAACCTAGATGTCCTTCCATGTAAGAATGGATGAGGAAAGTGTGGAATATATACACAGTAGTGCACTACTCAGTGGTAAAAAACAATGACTTCTTGAATTTTGCATGCAAATGGATGGAAATAGAAAACACTTTTCTGAGTGAGGTGTCCCAGACCCGAAAAGATGAAAATGGGATGTACTCAGTCATAATTGGTTTCTAACTATAAACAAAGAACATTGCATCTATAATTTGTGATCCCAAAGAAGCTATATAAGAAGGTGAACCCAAAGAAAAACATACAGTTATTCTCCTGGATATGAAAGGTAGACCAGATTGTCAAGCAAAAATTTGGGATCTGGGGGGTGGGGTGAGATAGGATAAGAGGGGATGGGAGGAGAAAAGTAAGAAGGAGAGAATGGGGGGAACTTGGGGAATTGGGATGGTTGGGATAAAGTAAGGATGGATATGGGAGCAGGGAAGCATAAATCTTAATTAAGGTAGCCATCTGAGGGATTTTATTTAAAAAAAGAACTTTGTAAATAGAAGCTTAAAATTCTCAAAAATTGGTCATTTCAGGTTAGGATGGTCTTTAAATTCAATGACAAACCCCTCTATCAAAAGAGTCACACAGGAAAAGAGTGGTGTGCTCATAAAATAATGAAGACAGTAAGAGAAGTGTTACAAAATGACGAATATCAAAAGCCAAATTTCCTAGCCCATCTTGAGGAAGTAGGTTCCCCACCAACACATTTATTCCAGATCGTGAGAATAAACATCAACCTCTTTCAAGTACTTCATTTAATAATAAATTTTTATACCAGTTCTTGGAATTTATACATTGGACAAAGGGATGGTTTGGGAAGTCCTTCTGTCTATGTTTGTTTTTTTTTGATTAATGAATAATGTTATTTCAGCCAGTAGCTTAGCAGAATAGACCTAGGTGGTAAAAGTAAACAATGTTGGGAGAAAGGAGGTGGGGTCAGTGAGAAGCCACCTAGACACCACCAGGGAAAAACACCTACTCTAAAGCTGCAAAAATTTGTTGGTAAGACATGAACTAGTGGTGATACAGATAAATGCAAATGTGTTAGTTTAGAATGAGGGAGGAATCTAGAAATATGGTTAAGCTATTGGCCAAAGAGTATTGTGAATAATATAGGTTTTATGTGATTATTTCAAGTCATGGTGGTCAGAAACTAACTAATGAGTTGCCTCCACCAACAAATCAGCTCGGTGAACTGAAGAGTGTTTGTTCACTTGATCAGGGCTTCATCTAACCATGTCTATTGGTCTGTGATGATTGCTCGGTTATATATTTACTGCCAATATATTGTTTGGAGGAAGGGGTCTATTGAATCTGCTCAGTTTAATGGACTATCTATAATTAATTTGAGTTGGTTACTTTCTATCTTATGTAGTTTCCCTGCAGGATAGTGTTTACCGACCAAGACTACATGTTGGCATTAAAGATCTTTAAATGGGGAGGTTGAAGGGTCAGAGTCAGATAAGAAGTTGTAATTGTGGACTCAGACAGGAGAGAGAAAAGAGAAGGAAAGGGAGTATGAGATCACTACCCTATAGTCTTTCAAAAAGGAGGAGGGGACCTGAGCTAAGAAGGAAATAGCCACAGCTCTTTCCACAGTCATTATTCCTTTCTAGGCCACAATATCTCCAAGCAGCTAGCACAAGCATTGGAAGTTTCTCTTCTGAGAGAGGCAGCCAGAGTGTGCAACATATGACCATTTTCCCTGGAGTTATCCTCATCATGGACAGAAGGAAGCATGTCTCCCTAGAATCTCAACAGCAATCTCACAGATGAAAATAAAAAGGCTTATTAAGGACCCTTGGAGAAGCATTATAACTAACAGATTTGGGAGATAATACATCATCTAGGATGTGATGATGTCAATCTACACAGGCACATCTGCCTCTCTTCTGATCATATGAACAGGATGCCTGCTGGATTGGGAAGCATCTCATCTGGGATTGTAATACCAGGGCATTAAAATGTCCTTTTTGCTGGTCTTCTACACCAGAGTGGTCTCTCTCTCAGGTACATTGGGATGAACCATTTGCAGGAATAACAGAAAAATAGGTAGAGCATCCAGAATGAGATATAACATACATGGCCACAATTACATATGCAGCAGCAGGGAAACAGATGAAGAATTCTGAGCATCAATGGAAGTTGAGGACCTAATACCAAAGCTAAGTCATGTAACACCATGGGTAGTTTCAGAGTTTCAGAGGGTAAATTCAGTTACATTCTGGAAAAAGCTAAGACTGCAAAAGATGGCTTTCATAATTAGAAAGTAGAAAAATTGAGACTGCAAAAAGGAGGCAGTGAGGAGTCAAGGGTGGTCACTGAGCAATGAAGAACCCCAAGTCCCCATCCCAACATGATACTGATACCATTTTTAAAAGTTAGTGAGCCACAAATCTTGGCAGTCAGAGCTCAGGAGCTGAAATTACATTTCAATCCCATGTAATGAATCTCTGCCTTGAGCATCTACAATGAGGCATTTCTGTCTTGAGCATCTGTAGCAATATTTCTTTTCCTTAAGCATCTATAGCAATGCACCTCAGCCTTGAGCATCTGCCGTCATACCCCTCTAAAATGGTTATCTACAGAAATTAACATCTGCTTTAAAATGTGATATACTACTGGGATAGACCTACCATTGCATATTTCCTTTGGATGTACACTTTTATATAATTATACCCTAAATTTGATATCAAGACCTGAGCACAAACAGATTTCACAGTTCGCAGTTTCCCCATGCTGTGATAATTCAGTAGGCCTCTGGACACATCCACCAGGAGACTTGAGGGGAGGAAGCAAAGGCATTCACGTTTGAATGTCTCTCATCTCAATCTCCACAGCACTTCGTTTAAAGTTATACCATTCCCTTTTGTGATCCAGAATATTTGCTCACTGCTCAATATTTTGTAACCAACTGTCTTGTTCTTCAGCCATGGCACAGTCAGTAAGGTGCATTCCATACAAATGGAGACCATAAATTTGATCCCTTCAAACTTGTGCAAAAATCTCGGCATTAAAGATATCAACCCATCACTCAGTGCTGAGGAGACAGCCACACCTGGGTCTCTTAGACTCATTGTTTGGTCAAGGGGAATTGGTCAGCTCCAGGTTCAAAGAGATGATGTATCTTAATCATGACAGAGAGTAATTAAGGAAAACACCCAAGGTTAATTCTGGCTTTTGCATGCATGTATACACATCTCCATAAAATGTTACACTCATATATTAAACAACTGTCTTTTGAATTTCTAAATATACACATTTCTGTGATGAAGTTTTGACCTTAATTTTGACTGCTCTTTTGAGTTGTAGGAACAGTTGAATATTTTCTGCCACCAGGTTCCCGCACTGGGTAGCTTTACCCAAAATAATTACATAGAAACTGTGTTATTTTAAATAATACTTTGCCCATTAGGTCTAGCCTGTTAGTTGCTAATTCTCACATCTTGATTAACCCATTTCAAATAATCTATGAAGCACCATGAGATTATGAGAATCATAAACTGCTTCTGTCTCAGGGGGGTGGGGGGGCATGGCATGTGTTGACTAGGCTTCTTTCTCCCAGCATTCTGTTGTTTACTCTGCATATCTAACCTGCTGTCCTATCAAAAGGGCCAAGGCAGTTTCTTTATTAACCTATAGACATTTAACCCTCGTCCGTCACTTTGGCCTTCCTCATACAATGACATTAGAAGAAATCTTTCTGTAAGAATCCTCTCCAATGCTGGGCGGTGGTGGCGCACGCCTTTAATCCCAGCACTTGGGAGGCAGAGGCAGGCGGATCTCTGTGAGTTCGAGACCAGCCTGGTCTACAAGAGCTAGTTCCAGGACAGGCTCCAAAAACCACAGAGAAACCCTGTCTCGAAAAACCAAAAAAAAAAAAAAAAAAAAAAAAAAAAAAGAATCCTCTCCACTATCTCATTTGGCCTCTTGAATACTCCCTCCTCTCTTCCAAAGACAAAAGGAAGATAGTCTCAGACATGTTACACAGTCTAAAAAATAAGGATGGAATCAAGATTTGAATTCATTACCAAAGTCTAAAATCTCAACCAAGGAGCTCACTGCACGACCATATTTATTTTCAACTGAGAATGAACTCACACTCTGAGGAGCTGAAAGGCAAGTTCATACTGCATTAACTTCACCTTGGCCCTTAACAGATATGCAGAGCATTATGATGGACCCCTCACCACTGATACATTGATATCTTATTCCTTTGTATTTAACGGGCCAGTTGGCCACATACCTTACTCAATGTATCTTTCAGTGATTTGATTTCCAGAATCCTCCATCCCATCACTTCAATCCTAATTCACACACTCCCCAAAACCCCGTGATGGGAGTCAGGTATCAATATCATACTGGTATTCTCAGGTCTGATGGGTTTGTGGGGTCTTTTCCACACTCCTCCTAACATCACATATTCCCTAGGTAACTGATTCTATGGAGCTCGGTGCATTCATCATATGTGTGCATGTCACACACCAATGGACATCAATGTTTACATGTTTAGCCTGGGTGCAGGTGAGTCTGTTCATGACTTTTATAGCCAAGTCCCACAGAACATTATCAATGAAAAGGGAACAGTGTTTTACAGTTATTGCAGGCCAATTGTTTAAATGAACTCACAAGGGTTGAATGGCATGCATAAGACCTGTTAGAGTGCAAGACAGAAAGAATCCAGGCATGACAAAATAGTGGCAGACAGAAGCCTGGCAAAAGTAAGTAGGTAGCCTAAGGTCCAACCCATTGCAGAAGAGCCACTGAGAGGAGTCACTTTTCTTTAGGCAGGAGGATCCTGGGCACTCAATATGCTCCAGTGGAGATAATATACCCAGGGACTTACAGATGGTATGAATTAAACCATTAATCAAATGAAACCTAATTTTCTTTGCTTCTGAGTATACATTTGTGACCCTTCATGATCACTCTGTATCCTCTTAAGTCCCAACACCTCGATGTCACATCTTTCCATATGACACACTTTTCCCTCAGGGATTATCCATCTCTGAGATCCTATGTCTTTTTGGCCATTCTCCTCTGTTTCCTAAACAGCCATCTTGTCCTTTTCCACACACTGCATCTCCTTTCTTCCTTTCATCTCAAGGGGAAAAGACCAGGAGTTCTGTTTTGTTTTGAGGCATGTCTTTCTGTGATGTCCCATCCACCAGACACTCCATCATTGACCAAACAACATAACATCTTCACAAATTTTTATTTTTAGAGCAAAAAAAAAATTCCATTGGGAAAGTTACCAGGATTAATAGAAGACCTGAGGTATTTCAGAAAAAAGAATTCCCCAAACACAGTTTTAAGTCTGACCCCCAAAAATTGTGAATTTCACTTTAACAGATCTTCAAATCATAGACATAGATATGGAAGTCATTATCAAACTTGATGAAATACACGGAAGGTTTGGTGGGAACTTGGTAAATAATTTTACCTATCTTTTGGGTTCCATCCTTTTCGTTGTGCTGCACACTCTTGCCTTCCAAGGAATCCCTGCCTAATTCCAAATTCACCCCTATTGGAGGACATCCTGGCATAATGTGAAGGTTGCTTTCAATGTAGTCATCAAGATGGTGGTAAAGATACACAACTGGATCTTTCTCGTAGGTAATGTAGAAACAGGTCTTCATGGTCTGCACCTCATCTGGGACCACCCCACTCCACACTTCCATAGAGCCTGGCATGATGTGGAGGTTACCTTCAAGGTAGTCAACCAGGAGGTGGTAAATGTACAAGACCGGATCTTTCTTGTAGGTAATATAGAAACAGGTCTTCATGATTGGCACCTTCCAGTCATCCTTAGAGCCATTTGTGCCCTGAAATGTTTGTTTCACTGCTCTGCCAACTATGGTGTTTGAGAGATGAGTGTCTGTCTCCTGAGGAAATGGTACATTGTTAGGCAGGAACTTAAGGTTTAAAATCCTTTCATCACTGTGAAGCTCCAATCCATAGACACAATCTATCCCATCATACTTCAACAAATAGAGAGAGAGATTTGTTGGCAGTTGATCTAGAATGATGGCTTTCCACTGGGTGACTGGTTCATTGGCTTCCTTCCAGCCGTGAGAAATTTTGTGGCTGACAATATTCTACATGGCCTCAAAAGGCCTACTCAGTTTTTGCTTCTGGAGAGATGACCCATTCCTCTTCTGGAGAGGTGGCATGCATCTCATACTAAGAGGCATCTTCATCATGGCTGTAGACTTACTGAGATAGGCCACTCATCTCCTGGTCCGCTGTTTCTTGGCTATCTTTCTGTACTTGGGTTTCATAGCTGCCCACTCTCTAGGGTGAAAGAACTTTCCTTCTGTTTAATTCAGAAACAAAGTCGTGGCTTAAACCATGAGTGCCTGCAAGGATAAGAAGGGGAGGCTGTGAGGTCTAGGCTCTTTTCTAGAAGAACTTTGGTGCAGGAGACAAAGATAGTGCTGAACAGTTTGCATACCTAACTGTAATTTTATCTTAAGAAATGAATAGGATAATTAGCAAATTTTTCTCTACAGCTCACTATATCAGTCTCAGAGACACATTCCTGATGGCCAAAGGCAAATGACCTCTGCTGAGAAACCTACTTTCTGACTGACTAAGTCAATGAGAGGAGAAGGTATGCCTATCCCCAAATGAGTAAGAAAAATCTGAACAGATAGCAAAGAATTCGAAGGACAGCCACACGTCTCCTTCGACATCAAGCTAATAGGTAGGGGGCTCAATCCAAGACAGCCTGCCCAGTCATGGCACTCCAGTCCACTTGCTCTCTGTATTGTGTCTCCTGATCCAGACCAAGGTATATTACATAAAGCCATTCTGTGTCTTCATTGTGGAAGTGAGTATTGTGAGACCCACTTCAACCTGAAAGACTCATTATTCTGGGCAACAGCAGCCATTGAGAAATAATCAGTATCTTTTAAAACACCTATGGACAAAGAGGAGCTTTGCCATTTTAGTGGATTGATGAATATGATATTGTTAACAAAGACAAAGTGGGAAGAATAGCTGGCATTCACCATCCCCACAGCTATCAAATAATGGAGCTGGTAACAACATAAATGGTGGACCCGCAGGACATTTGAAGGAAAACTTTTTTGTACTACAGAGGTCTTAGTTGCTTTGTAAACATATTTACCAAAAGAAAATGTCCTACCTCTCCAGATTGCATCTTCTGAAAATGTTCAGGTGCAAAAAGCCTGTTGATCGGTTGTGGAGACCAGGAGCTGAACTGTCCTCCTCAGGCACTGTGAGTATAATAAACCCACCTTCATGGAAGACTAGTGCTTTGAGTGGAACAGAGTTGCTACCACGAACCAAGGCTTTGTGACATCACCAAGGCTCTACTTATGTCAGAAATCCCCTCACAAGCCTGTTACTTCCCTATTTACCCACAGAAACATCTAGGATTCAGCTCCTAAAAAGCTGTATACAGCCACCAGGAGACCCAAAATAAGCCCCCACTCATCTTCCCAATTACTCAAGTCACACTCTTGCCCAAGCAACTCAATCCCTGTATCTAATTTTTCTGAAAAAGTCTTTGGTGTCTGAGTCAATAACTCACATGAAAGTTTTTTTTTCTTAACTCGCATCTCTCCATTGGTTATCTTCGATTGATTTTTTCTTCCTACACATATAATAAATTTCAAATTTCCACTTCCTTTCCTCCTCCCCCTCACTACTCAGGCAACCACCAATCCTCTCCACTCCTAATCCAGTCCTAATAGAGGGCAGGTTATCTTGACCTGTGGGAAGCCCATGCCCCCCTCCATCCAGATTGTGGAAGGTATGCATCCACATATAATAGCACCACATAAAGCATGTATGTGCAGTACAGTCAAGTCCCAGTGCCATTATGAATGGGTTCTCATTCTACCCAAAATATCAGCCTCATTGTGGTGTGGTTTCTCTCTTTCAAAAAGGAGCAACTGCCTTCAGCTTGCTCTATTGCATCTACCTCCACATCCAGCTACTAGGCTCCTCTCCTGATTCTGCAGAGGGCTGTTGTCTGGCATGGCAATCTGTAAGATTTTCCCATTAAAAGAAATAACCATTTTATGAGTCATAATTCTAAACTGGTGTGGGAGATTGTTTGTGACTTACGCCTTCCTATGTGATGAGAGCAACCAGGGTGTGGAGGGGATTCTCACTGTTCATGTTGCAGAAGCCATGGCAGCAGTAGTAGGAGGCCTCTCATTCTCCGTAAGGAAATCAGTAAACATTGGGGACCAGTGAAAGGATGCCCTGAAACATCAAGGCTTGAGCTTTCAGACCACAATTCTTCCAGCTAGGTTCTGGGTCTCCACAACCTCCAAAACCTCCTGAGGACCAAGTTATCAAAACCAGAAGCCTGTGTGGGTCATATCACATAAAATCAGAGTGAGTACACCAATCTGTCTTTTAATGTATATCATTTTTCCCTGCAGAAACAGAGAATTCTCAACAGAAGAAATTCAAATGGCCAAAAGATACTTAAGTTCATGCTCAACCTCCTTAGTGATAAGGGAAATGCAAATTAAAACAACTTTGAGATACCATCTTACACCTGTCAGAATGGCTAAAATCAAAAACACCAATGATAGCCATTGCTGGAGAGGTTGTGGAGAAAGGGGCACACTCATTCATTGCTGGTGGGAATGCAAACTTGTGCAACCACTTTGGAAATCAGTGTGGCTATTTCTCAGGAAATTTGGGATCACCCTACCCCAAGATCCAGTAATACCACTATTGGGAATATACCCAAGAGATGCCCCATCAAATGACAAAAGTATCTGTTCAACTATGTTCATAGCAGCATTGTTTGTAATAGCCAGAACCTGGAGGCAACCTAGATGCCCTTCAATGGAGGAATGGATGAAGAAAGTGTGGAATATATACACATTAGAGTACTACTCAGCGGTAAAAAACAATGACTTCTCGAATTTTGCATGCAAATGGATGGAAATAGAAAACACTATCCTGAGTGAGGTATCCCAGACCCAAAAAGAGGAACATGGGATGTACTCACTCATAATCGGTTTCTAGCCATAAATAAAGGACATTGAGCTTATAATTTCTGATCCTAGAGAAGCTAAATAACAAAGTGAACCCAAAGAAAATCATATAGTCATCCGCCTGGAGAGGGGAAGTAGACAAGATTGCAGGGCAATAACTGGGAACTTGCGGGTGAGGTGGCAAGGGGCAAAGGGGAAATGGGATGAGAAACATGAGAAGGGGAGGATGGGAGGAGCTCGGGGGATTGGGACGGTTGGGATATAGGAAGGGAGGATATGGGAGCAGCGAAGTATATATCCTAACCAAGGGAGCCCTCTTAGGGTTGGCAAGAAACTTGACTCTAGAGGGGTTCACAGGTGTCCAGGGAGATGTCCCCATCTGGTACCTTGGGCAACTGAGGAGAGGGAACCTGAAATGACCCTATCCTATACTGATAAATATCTTACATATCACCTTGGAACCTTCATCTGGCGATGGATCCAAGTAGAGACAGAGACTCAATTTGGAGCAACGGTCTGAGCTCTTAAGGTCCAAATGAGGAGCAGAAGGAGAGAGAACATAAGCAAGGAAATCAGGACCACGAGGGATGCACCCACCCACTGTGACAGTGGAACTGATTTATTGTGAGCCCACCAAGGCCAGCTGGTCTGGGACTGAATAAGCATGGGTTGAAACTGGACACACTGAGCATGGCAACAATGAAGGCTGATGAGAAGCCAAGGACAATGGCACTAGGTTTCGATCCTAATACATGAACTGGCTTTGTGGGTGCTTAGCCTATTTAGACACTCACCTTCCTGGACATAGATAGAAGACCTTCGTCTTCCCGCAGGGCAGAGAATTTGGACTGCTCTCCAGTATCGAGAGGGATGGGGAATGGTGTGGGGGGAGGAGAAGAGGAGTGGGGATAGGGGGAGGGGACTGGGGGGAGGGGGCAATATTTGGGAGGAGGGGAGGGAAATGGGAAACGGGGAGCAGGTGGAAATTTTAATTAAAAAAGAAAAGAAGAAAAAAAAAAGGCAGTTAGGTTCTAACCTGTGTTTAGTAGTGTGCTGGACACTTGGGTTGCCTATAGCTAATCCATGGAAGGATGGATTTGCTAATAAAGGTTGGCAGCACACGTGGAGGTAGGTAGTCTTACCTTTTCAAATGACCTATTTTGAGGCCTTACATCAGGCTCCTCTATTCTCCTCATCTTGGTTTCTTTATCAGATTAGGACAAAAATTAAATCTCAATGTCCTGGACGTCAACACTGAATGAGTTATGTATGTGAGATCACAGTGACAGAGCTCATGAGAATCTGACTCATTGCAGCATATGAGAATTAGCCATTAAGGGCTTGATCTAATGGGCCAAGCTGTGTTTAAAAGAATAGAGTTTGTGTGTCGTTATTTTGGAGCATAAGCTAGCCAGGCAGCCATGAGCCAGGCTGTGTGAAGAGGCCTGCAGCTCAACCTCTACAATACACAAGTCCTCCCCCTGGCACTCTGCATTGATGGGTAGTTACAGTTTGGATGAAGAGCTCTCCTGGGGAACTCCCCTCAGCTCCTCTGACTCAGTCTTCAACCACACCAGTTTCACTCAGCCCCAAGAGATCACCCATGAACAAGAAGGAGAAAATTACCAAGAGGGAAAAAGTACACCACAAAGTACACTTCCCAGTGGATCAAAGTTGATGCTGTTCAAATACATCTCAGGCTAGAGTAGTGCTCAGCGCTGGACACTGGTGGCACATGCTTGTAATCCTAGCACTTGAGAGACTGATGGGAAAGGATGCTGAGTCCCAGGCCAGGCCTGGGCTGTATATTAAGTTCAAATATAGACCTCAGAAAAACTTTAAAAGAAACAAATAATAAACATATAAAGTACTTATCAGGAGGGGAAGCCCAAAGAGCATTAAGTACCTGAAGAGACCTCTCAAGAAACGGAAATTAGAAACAAAATAGAATTGAAAAGAAACTTCTGCTGGAAAACACCATACTGGATCTCAATGCCTGAGTCCGGTAGGAAACTCAGACAACCCCCTCATTTTCTCTGGCTTATCACTCCCAATACGAAACAGGCAAACTTGGCATACACCTGGTTCCTCAACAAGGGCAGTTTTCTAAAGAGACAGAGAAAATGCGTGCAAAACATCCTTCCATACTCCAACTGCAAACATTCTCATGCCCCACTAAAAGAAAAAGGCCTTTTCTCTGGTTCTTCAAAAAACGTGTGGAATGCACATGTTCCTAGGCCCGGATGGAGGGGGGAGGGCCTTCCCAAAGGCAGGGCACCCTGCCTAAACCTAGGTTTGTGCTGAAAGAGGTACAGAGAAATGGAATGAAAGTAAAGATCCCACCTAGCTAACCATGAAACCTGTAAAAAGAAAATCCCTAGAAAATCTACTCCAAAAACAAAGTAAAGCTTATTCCACAAAGGAAAACACCAAGAGATCAAAGGTTATACAAATGGAATCCAATGAGAGAGCCATATTCCATCCAAAATGTATACAATACTTGCCTGAATTTAGAATCCATAATACTGGAGTTAAGTGGTTGTGAAATCTTCCTCATTAGTTCAGAAAAAAGGTTACAGCCTTGATGGCATGTTTCATGCAGGCCCATAGAGGCCATCACATAAAGCTGAGAACATGAAGCTTGGATTTGTACTAAAGATCCAAGATGTTGGAGACTCCAGAGTCACAGTGATGCACTAACCCTCTGAAACTGTAAAATGCTTTCTTTTACAAGTTAGCTTGGTAACGTGCTCTCTCTCTCTCTCTCTCTCTCTCTCTCTCTCTCTATCTATCTATCTCCCCCCCGTGTGTGGAAATAAATGTAAAAAACTTCAAGTTCTTTAATTTATTACCAAAATAGTAAAGATTACAGTTTAACTTTTTTAAAACAATGTACTCAAGGTGGGGCTGAGAAGATAGCTTTGCACTGAGTACTTGCTGCTCTTCTAGGAGACCTGGGTTTGGATCACAGCAGCCCCATGAGTAAGTTCATGGACATGTAACTCCAGTTCCAGGATATCTGAACTCTTCTCACCATGCCAAAAGACATGGTACATACTCAAGACACACATACAAACAAAATAAATCTTTTTAAAAATAATCTTTTTAAAAAATAATAAAGGCTATCCTTCTGCAACTTGCGTTGGACTTTAAAACACAGCTTGCTCTAATACTGAGGGGACTTAAGAGGTGAGTGAACAGTCACATGGCAGGACCCCCCACTCTCTAGGACTTCCCCAGTGGGACAAAACTCCTGGCCCCTCCCCAACTCCCTCAGCTTTTCTAGCCAGCCAGCAGGGAGTTTCCTGCGGCTATGATCCCCCCAAACCCAATCCCACACATGGGAACTCCCCAAGGTACTAGACACACCCTGCCTAAGAGCTGAAAGCTTGCTATAATACTGAGGGGACCAAGAGCTTGCTACAACACTGAGGGGATTAAGAGAGCACCAAGAGAGCAATCCAGGAATGAAGATCAAGAGAGCAGGCATATAGAGACCTCAGAAGCTTCTGAGACAGACAGTGACAGTAAAGCATATCAAGAAAAACTCCCAAACACTCAGACAGCCACTTCAAGGACTGGACCGAGACACAAAAACACTGCAGGCCTCATTTGAAGGACTAGATGGGTAGGCGCAAAAGTAAGAATCCCTCCAGCAACCTAAAAAGCAACATGGTAACACCAGAACCCAGTGGACACACAACAGGAAGACTTGATCATCCTAACCCAAAAGTAGAAGAAAACAACTTTAAACTCTTCAACTGGACTTTGGAAGCTCAGTCCAGTGCTCCAATGTGGATCTCTGTCTCTGTTTCCATTAGTTGCTGGATGAAGGTTCTATGGTGATATTTATGATAATCATGAGTCTGGTTACAGGACAAGTCAAGATCTGCCCCCCTCACCTCTATTGCTTAGGGTCTTAGGCATGCCACCATGCCTTAACTGACTTAACCAACTGACTTCCTTTCAAGTGATGCTGTGTGGAATAACTTACAGAAAACAGAAATAAAAAGTTGTGGCTCTAGCACAGGTATACTGAAGTAGAAACTAAAGGGTCAAATAAGAGATGTAGCCCTACAAATGGAAAATAAGTAAAGCTAAAAAACCACTTTTTAAAACAAACACAAAACCTGATGACCTCCCCTTGCAAAGTGATTAGCTGTAAACAAAATGCTTATGTCAGCACACAGCCTGGATCTACACTGCATCTTGTAAAAAAAAAAAAAAAGGTCTATTAAACACCTCTTGGTACTATTGGTAGTACAAAAATGAAAGCCAAGTCCTAATAATGTACTGTTTGCTGATAGTAGTTAAAAGAGATAAATACTTAAAATATCATAAATAACAGTCCCACCTAGGGTGACTCAAAACGAACAAATAATATTCCCAATCTAATTATGGAAACATCTCCAAATAGTACAAGTTATGAAAAGTAAGCAGCCCTACCTAGTGTGACTCAAAAGAACAAATAAAATTCTTAAGCTAATTATAGAAATATCCCCAAGATGTATAACCTCAGCAGCAAAGACATTGAGGGCAACACTGAATAAATGGGACCTCCTGAAACTGAGAAGCTTCTGTAAAGCAAAGGACACTGTCACTAAGACAAAAAGACAGCCTACTGACCTGGAGAAGATCTTCACCAACCCCACAACAGACAAAGGTTGATCTCCAAAATATATAAAGAACTCAAGAAACTAGACATTAAAATGATAATTAACCCAATTAAAAAATGGGGCACTGAACTGAACAGAGAATTCTTAACAGAAGAAGTTAAAATGGCCAAAAGATACTTAAGGTCATGCTCAACCTCCTTAGTGATCAGAGAAATTCAAATCAAAACAACTTTGAGATATCGTCTTACACCTGTCAGAATGGCTAAAATCAAAAACACCAAGGATAGCCTTTGCTGGAGAGGTTGTGGAGAAAGGGGTACCCTGATCCATTGCTGGTGGGACTGCAAACTTGTGCAACCACTTTGGAAATCAGTGTGGCGGTTTCTCAAAAAAATTGGGATCAACCTACCCCTGGACCCAGCAATAGCACTCTTGGCAATATACCCAAGAGATGCCCTATCATATGACAAAAGCATTTGTTCAACTATGTTCATAGCAGCATTATTTATAATAGCCAGTAACTAGAAGCAACATAGATGTCCTTAAATGGAAGAATGGATGAAGAAATTGTGGAATACATATACATTAAAGTACTACTCAGCGGTAAAAAACAATGACTTCTCAAATTTTGCATGCAAATGGATGGAAATAGAAAATACTATTCTGAGTGAGGTAACACAGACCCAAAAAGAAGATCATGGGATGTACTTACTCATCATTGGTTTCTAGCCGTGGATATGGGCCACTGAGTCTATAAATTTGTGATCCTAAAGAAGCTAAACAAGAGGGTAAACCCAAGGAAAAACATATACTTATCCTCCTGGCTATGGGAAATAGACAAGATTGCCGGGCAAAAAATTGGAATCTTGGGGGGTGGGAATGGGGTAAGGGGAGATGGGAAGAGAAAATTGTGAAGGAGATGATTAAGGGAACTTGAGGAAACAGGATGATTGTGGATAAAGAAAGGTTGGATAGGGGAGCAGGGAAACTCATATCTTAGTTAAGGGAACCTTCTAAGGGTTGGCAAGAGACTTGAGCTTGGAGTGGCTACCAGGTGCCCAGGGCAATGTCCCCAGTTAGTTCCTTGGGCAGCTGAGGATAGGGAACCTGAAATGAACCTATCCTATAGCCATACTGATGAATATCTTGCATGTCACCCTAGAACCTTCATCTAGCGATGGATGGAGAGAGAGACAGAGACCCATACTTGAGCTTCAGATTGAGCTCCCAAGGTCCTAATGAGGAGCAGAAGGAGGGAGAACATGAGCAAGGAAGTCAGGACCATGAGGGTTGCACCCACCCACTGAGACAGTAAGGCTGATCTATTGGGAGCTCACCAAGGCCAGCTGGACTGTGACTGAAAAAGCATGGGATAAACCCGGACTCTCTGAATATGGTGAACAATGAGAGCTGATGAGAGGCCAAGGACAAGGGCACAGGGTTTTGATCCTACTTCATGTTCTGGTTTTGTGGGAGCCTAGACAGTTTGGATGTTCACCTTCCTAGACCTGAATTGAGTGGGGAGGACCTTGGAGTTTCCACAGGGCAGGGAACCCTGACTGCTCTTGGGACTGGAGAGGGAGGAGAAGAGGAATGGGGGGAGGGGGAGAGGGGCGGGAGGAGGGGGAGGGAAATGGGAGGCGGGGAGGAAGCCAAAAAATTTTTTTAATAAAATAAAATGACAAAAAAAGAAAGAATTATCCCCAAAATAGTGTAAGGTATCAAAAGTCCGGTGATATTCAGGGTGACTTGCAGAAAACTCTGAACAATAATAAACTTGAAATTCCTGCTAACCACACAATGATAGAATCAGTAATACTCAAATCTCTGGCAAAAAGAAGAAAAAGGGAGGATGGTTCAACATACAATGAACTATTGACTGGACTCAAGCACTGTCATCGCAGAAAAGCAAGTTTTTTATTACCCAGACTTTGGAGTTGCTAACCTGTGAATGAACTAAACACAGAAAATTCAATTCAAAGAACCTTTCTTAGAAGCTGGAGAGATGGCTCAGAGGTTAAGAGTACATAATGGCATTTCCAGAGGACCCAGGTTTGGTTCCCAGCACCCAAATGGAGGCTAGCAATCATCACTCCAGTTCCAGAGTCTCCAGTACCCTCTTCTGCACTTTGGGCACTTCACCCAGAACATACATCCAGGCAAAACAGTCACACATAAAATAAAAATAAAATCAATCTATAAAATAAACCAAGTTTTCTGGTCTGAGGATGAAGCTAAGAATTTGTCTAGTATGTATAAGATCGAGGTTCTACCCTAAAAATGAAGAAAAAATGGCCAGTCTGCTTTGCTGAACATGGTGGGTCATATCTATAATCCTAACATTTGAGAGGCTGAGGCAGGGGATGCTTAGTTTGGAGGCAGGGTAGGCAAAAAAGGTTCAAGTACAGCATGATGTACAACAGCCTTGAACTTAGGCAGACACAAACTTGGGTGCTGAAGCTGTTGCCAGGCTGTAGTTCCTCCTGGCTCTGGGCAACAATGGAGGCCTGACGTGATGCAACATTCATCTTCTGGATTGGACCTCCTCAAAGGAACAGTGTGGTCCACGATAGCACAAGAGGCTATGTTGGTGTTAGAGGTTCATGCTGCGGTCCCAGACAGAGATGAAGCCTGAGATCCACATGGACCTACACAGTCTGTGCTACTGTCCAGTGCTGCAGCGAACTCCCTGACCAGCAGGAAAAGACAACCACCAGATGAGGATTCTTCCCAAATCACGCTTTATTGGAGCTTCTTGGTTGAAGGGAGAGCAGAAGCGAGGGGCCCCTAGCGCCAATCGGCGTCTGCTTATATAGGGGGTGAGGGAACGAGTCGTGCCTGGATTGGCCAATGCGCGCCTGCCGATGCTCCTGGCCACGGGATTGGCCCTAAGCACATCATTGTCACTGCACATGCGAGAGGCAAGGTTCCACTGCATTGCCTAATATGGAGCTGTCCACCAAGCGAGGCCAGGGCCAAGCGCCATCTTGTTATGGCGGCCACTCGAATCAGCTCCCAGCAGCTCCCCCTTTTTGTTTTTCTCTGTAGGCCAGTGAGAAGGTCTTACTCCCATTCAGGTCCTCACCTCATGATGCATGGACCGATCAAAGGAGGCCCAAAACTCATGGTACTCCTTCTCCCGTGCAAGGGAATAAACTCCTGGGAGGTGCAAAAACAGGACTCAGAGTAAAAATTCATACCTTCCTCAGTGCAATGGAGAATTTCTCCCTGAGAGTGCAAAGGCTATGCAAGGAACAAATCAACTGTCCTTTTAAGCATACTTGGGGTGAATCGCCATTCTCCAAAGCGGCTAATGCTTGTGGAACCGCAACCTTATCTTGAGATGTTCGAGCTCGGAGGTGGCATATTAGCCAAAGGCAGACTATACATTCTCCTATGCAGCATGCAAAAAACATTCCTGATATCCCAAAACCTTTTGTTGCACCCTCTAGTGAAATTAGCGGGGGCCCATTGAGGCCCAGAATAGCCTGTACAATTACTCAATTTGCACTTATTAGTGGTATTGGTAGCACAACTAAAGTTGCTCTGTCCAGCCTGCCCTCCCTGAAGTAACACAAAAAGGGGAGTGATCAGAGCAACTGCCATTAACCCTGCAGAGGAGCCATTTATTATAGGGCGTTAGCAGATTTTAAGAAGGTTCCATTGAACCAAAAAGCCTGTAACATGGGGAGGCCCAAATCCTTGTTGGTAATAAAAATGCGGGGGAAAACCATGGCATTGTGGTGAACAGGTATCGGCTTAGGGAAGGCAGACAGTATTCGCCATCTCTGCTCCGCCCGAATCAGGATTGTCATCGCCACCATCATCAGGCAGCAGCGTCATCTTCGACCAGATCATGGCCTTCATCCATTGGCTGGGGAGCAACTGAATCATCCTTAATGGTTCTTGTCAATTGGCACGCAACCCAGTGAGGCACCTCTTGACCCTGCGGGAAAACACAAATAGCTCCCCTGGATCTTCTGATGACAGGATCCGGGCCATAGCATTTGTTATCCAACACATTTTTCCACATGACGGCCTCTCCTTTATCTTCAAGGGTCATTGCAGCATGCCGATCAGCAGCTGTCCTGCCCCGGCCGTCAACTATCAAAAAGTTAAAAGCAAAGAGTGCCAGTGCAACTCTGTTCCTGGGGGAAGCTATCTCCACTATTCCCCCTTTCTGTTTCTGTAGGAGTTCTTTAAGGCTTCTATTTGCCCTCTTCACAATCCCCTGACCTTGGGGATTGTAGGGTATGTCAGTGGCATGTTCCACCTGAAGCTGTGCACAGAAGGCGCAGAAACCTTTTGAGGAATAAGCAGGGCCATTATCAGTTTTAAGGCTGGTGGGTTTGCCCCAAGCCGCCCAGGCCTCTAGGCAGTGGCTCTTGACATGAGTGACCTTTTCGCCTGCCAATGGAGTGGCAAATATGATACCCAAATAGGTATCGACAGAAACCTGAAGATATTTATGTTTTCCAAACTCAGGAACATGGGTTACATCCATTTGCCACAATGCATTTGGATCAAGCCTCGGGGATTAACTCCTATGTGAGGAGGATGAAAGAAGGTGACACAAGAGGAACAGGCTTTTACAATGTCTCTTGCATTACTCCGAGACAGGGTAAATTTTCTGTGAAGGGTATCCGCAGGTACATGATAAAGATTATGAAACTCCTGAGCGAGCTGCAATGGGTCAGCTGCAACCAGAGCCATGGCTCTAGTAGCTTGATCAGCTTTGGCATTATTCTCTGACATAAAGCCAGGTAATAAGGTATGTGCCCTAATATGACCAATATAAAACTGATTATTCTCTGTAAGATGTAATGTTGAATTTGCAGTAAAATATTAGATACTGGGCTCGCCTGGTGAACCGAGGCAACTATCTCAAGCAAAGAGACAGCATTAACCACATATTGAGAATCTGAGAACAAATTAAAAGGCTCCTGGAATCTCTTAAAAACTTCTAACACCACCAGACATTCTGTGGCCTGGGGGGTGCCGGACTGTTAGCTGAAAACCTCCGGTGGTTGATTACCCACCACCATAGCACCTTTCCCTGATTTGGACCCATCAGTAAATATAGTCAAGACTCCCGCTATTGGTCTTAGGGAGGTCACTCGGGGGAAATAGATCAAGTTATTTTCTACAAAACTTAGGATGGGATGTTTAGGGAGATGATTATCTATGATATTTGGAAAGGCGCAGACCAAAAGGGCCCAATCATCCACGGTGGCAGCCAAAGTCTCCACCTGATCCTTGGTATAGGGTATAATTAATTTGTCCGGCATTTTTGCAAAGGAGGACAAGCAAAACCTTATGCCATTTAGAGCCTGAACAGCCACCAAGTTGGGGTAATACCTAAGTGTTTTTGTCCCAATGGAACTGCCATGCAACTACCATAAGGGCCCCGTTTGCCACAGGACCCCTGTGGGTGAATGTCTCGTCTTTAAGATGCACAAGAGAATAGGCAAAGAGGGATCATATCGATGTAATTGAGTTGGGATATGGCTTTCTCAACTTCTTGCAAGGAGTGCATGGCTGCAGGTGTCAAGGAGCGAGGGGAAGTTACTTCAGGATTACCCTCCAGGATGGAAAACAAAGGCAACAGCTCAGACCAAGGTATGTGGAGATACCCCCGGATCCAGTTAATATCCTAAAGCAATTGCTGAAAATCATTAAGAGCTTTTAAATGTTGAGTCCATATAAGAACTTTCTGGGGATGAATGGCATCAGGAGAAATAATAGATCCCAAGAATTTCACTGTTGTAGAACTCTGTACCTTGTCAGGGGCTATGGTTAACCCATATGCCTCCAAGGTTTGAACTGTCTTTTGAAAAGCATTTTCAAGAATCCATTGGGACGCTGCTGCCAATAAGATATCATCCATGTAATGAATAATTCTAACAGAAGGGTATTGTTGCCTCACAGCCATCAAGGCAGAATCCACAAATAGCTGACACATAGTGGGACTATTGGCCATTTCCTGTGGGAGAACTCGCCATTGAAAACGGGCATCTGGTTGCTCGTGATTGACAGAAGGTACAGTGAAAGCAAATCTCTCCCTATCTCGTGGGCAGACAGGAATGGAGAAAAAACAATCTTTAATATCCTGGACCATGATAGCCCAACCCCTTGGCAATGCTGATAGCAATGGGAGGCCTTTCTGGGTTGATCCCATAACTTGCATCTGACTGTTAATGGCCATCAAATCATGAAGTAATCTCCATTTTCCTGATGTATTTTTTACAACAAAAATTGGGGTGTTCCATGGAGACACAGATGGTTCAATATGACCTAGTAATAACTGTTCTTGAATCAATTGTCTAGCGGCTTCCAGTTTTTCCTGGGAAAGGGGCCACTGGGGTACTCATACTGCCTTGTTTGTTACCCATGGTATGGGCAAGGATCTTATAATAGAAGCCGACATGTCAGTGGCCCCTAGGAAAAACCCAGTCCCCTTCGATCGGTTTTGCTGGCTGGTGGAATCGGTTGGGGTATACCTTGAAGGCACCTCCCCAAACCTTGTGAGGGAACAAACCCCTGCTGCCGCATCATATCCTTGCTTTTTTTCTGAAAACTCATTGGTTTATCTGAGCTTGAGCTGCTGTTGGATGTCCCTCCCTCATAAGCTGATCGGGAGATCTACCACAAAAGGCTGGACCTTTGCTTGTTGGTCCTCCATACTCCAGGTTAGTTCTCTGGAGCTTATGTATAGAGTCCGTGCATATCCCAGCCCCTGTAAGGACTGGGAGGATTGTTGCAAGGGCCATTGTTTTGGCCAGTCCTGGTTTCTGATAATGCTTCAGTCTGCCCCTGTATCCACCAGGCCTGAGAAAGTCCTTCCTTCAATTATCAACTGTAAAACAGGCCTGTTGTCCAAGGCCATTGATAAACAGGCGAGATCAACTCCAGTAGAGCCTAGATTAGCACTCCCCCTTGATGCGCCCATGAAGGGAAACTTCTCATGCTGAGAAGGCAAAATTAACAGTTGTGCAAGCCGAATGCCAGGGGTGATAGAGATGACACCATTGAGAGAATAACAAAGGAGCTTGATCTGCCTTGTATAATCAGGGTCAATAACTCCTGGAAGGACAATCAAACCTATCATTGTGGATGAGGAATGCCCCAGGACAATCCCCACATGGCCCCATGGCAAGGGGCCGGACATGTCAGTCCCCAATATCTGGACGCCTACCTCCGGGGTCAGTACCATTCTGGAGGTGGCACAGAGGTCCATCCCTGCGGAACTAATGGTTGCCCTCCAGACTGGTGGGTTGATCCTACTGAGTTCTGGGCAGGAACTGAAGTCTGAATGCCCCAATTATTTTTGGGCCCCAGGGTTGAGGGCACCTCATCCCGTTCTTTGACTCAAGATTGGAAGTTTTTGGGATGGGATGGCGTTCATGTCCTTAACTGAACGACATTCATTAGCCCAATGCTTTCCCTTTTTACAGCAGGGACAAGTACCAGGCATACGTGGGCCCAGTTTCACGGCTGTTCCTGGCGGCCCACTGCCATTGAGGCAGTTTCGTTTAAGGTGCCCCAACTGGCCACAGCGAAAACACCCTTTTCCTTTGTTATCTCGGGCTGACTTTGTGGCTGAAAGCATAGCGGCTGCAAGTCCTGCATTAGTCAAAGGACCCCCGATCTCTCTAAAAGCCTTTATCCAGGCATCCAGTCCCTTGTGCCTGACTGGTGCTATGGCTCTCTGACATTCCTTGGTACTTTGTTCAAAAATAATCTGCTGCACAAAGAGCAAGGTGTATTCAGAGCTGCCAAACGTTTTATCTGCAACCTCCATCATCATAGCCACAAAGTCTGAAAACGGCTCCACAGTCCCCTGAATAACTTTGGTTAGATTGCCAGCTACCTCCCCTTTATTGGGGAGAGCCTTCCAGGCCTTGTAGTGAATATCACTTATCTGCTGATAGACCTCTAGAGGGAATCCAACCTGGTTGCCAGCGAACTGTCCTTGTCCTAGAAGCATATCAGCTGTCCAATCATGATGAACATTTTGAGCATTAACTCTAGCCTGGGTATGGACTCTATCAGCAACCAGAGACTTGAAATCCAGAAACTGTCCCCAAGTCAAGCAGGACCTAGCCATCTCTGTCCAATCTGTAGGCGTCAGCACCGAGGTGCAAAGTCTGCGCAGGAGGGCGATTGGACAATCTGCAGTAGCCCCAAAATCCTTAACTGCTGTTACCAGATCTTTTAGTTGTTTATATGGCACTGGCTCATACCACCTATGATGGGTGACGGGATCCTCCATCACCGGGTATGCTGAGGCTAAGTGTGCCCAAGTGCTCTGGCTAATATAATAGCAACCCCTTCCTGGTTCAGCCGCTTGTGCACCTAATGGCAGTGCCGAGGGGCGAGACACACCCTCCATCGGTGCGCGAGCACCGGGTGGGTTATAGGCTGGGGGACAGTGATAGTCCCACTCATACCTTTCTTCCTCATACTTAGCAGCCTCCTCCTCTAGCTCCCCCTCTTCCTGTGAGCTGAGTTCATCGTCCAACAAATTTAAGTCAGTGAACTCTGTGAGGAGTAGGTAAAGCCGTTTTTTCTGCTTTTCATCCCCTTCCTCCCGTTGAGGGTCCTCTTGAGTTTCTTCTCTAGGTATACCCTTTATCTTGTTATCCTTTTCCTTTTTACTATCCTTTTTATCTTTATTCTTTTCTGTCTAGACCTGCCTACATCCCCCACTTTTGAATCCGACTCTGATAGGCTGTCCTGGTGTGCTTGCAGTGCCCTCCTCCCTTCCCTGTGCAACCAAAAGCAGCACAGAAAAACAGCAATCACGAGGGCCACAAAGATCAAGCAAAACACCTCAGGTGCAACCCCAGCAATCATCATACCTGGGAGACTCACTCACCTATGTCGCCGCTCCGCGTATTGAGTTCTGAATCCTCTTTGGCCACTCACTCAGTACCAAAACTTGTTCCAGGACCCCGGGTTTCCAGCACCAGTTGGGGTGAACTCCCTGACCAGCGGGAAAAGACGACCTCCAGAAGAGGATTCTTTCCAAATCATGCTTTATTGGAGCCTCTTGGTTAAAGGGAGAGTGGAAGCGAGGGTCCCTAGAGCCAAGCGGCAGCTGCTATATAGGGGGTAAGGGAATGAGTCATGCCTGGATTGGCCAATGCACACCTGCCGATGCTCCTGGCCATGGGATTGGCCCTAAGCACATCATTGTCACTGCACATGCGAGAGGCACGGTTCCACTTCATTGCCTAATATGGAGCTGTCCTCCAAGCGAGGCCGGGGCCAAGCACCATCTTGTAATGGTGGCCACTCGAATCGGCTCCCAGCACAATGCCTTGGTGATGTCCTCAGGCTCTGCTGTCTTGGTGCGCCAAGCCTGTGTGAGTGGCATGTGTAACCACCTGAGACCATGATTGAGGGTCACTGTCCATGCAGTCGCTAGGGTTCTGATATGGCCAACAGCCATGTTGATGTCTGTGGTCCAAGTTACCACCAAAGTCCATGAGGAAGCCCATGGTCAGAGTTGATGTCTGAAGCCATGCTAATGTCTGTGGGTATGGGAGAGCCTACTCCACCCCTCAGTGCAGGCAATACAAGCAGTAGCATGGGTGCAGGACAGTTAGTCCTGCCCCATCCCAGCCACTGCAAGGCTTTTCTCAGCTGATGGATGGATTCTGGCACAGATATAGGCTGAGAAAGACTCATTCCCTTTGGGAACTTGGAAACTAAGAATTTTAACAATCATAGAATATACAGTCAATACAACATGGACTTGTCCTTTTTAAAGTGGGGAGATCATGGTGGACAGGAAGTAGACCTGGGAAGACTGGGAGGTGGGCACCTTGGAGGCACATAATGTGAGATTCCCAAATTATCAAAAAAAAATGTAAACAGAAGAAAAAGAAGGAAATGAGAACCCTCTAAGACTCTGTCTCAAATATCCTGACAATTTCTCCCCTCTTATCAACAAACTTTGTAAATTAAAAAATTTGTAAAATAAAAAATTTGAGCAGCAGGAAAACTGAGCTTCTAGGACCCAGTTTACCGTCATGTAACAAAAATAAAATTATTACCAAGCCAAGGGTAGGATATTAAAAAAAAATACAAAGATGGCCCAAGAGATTCTTTTCAGAATTAACTTTAATAATAAACCCCTAGCTTAATTTCATAAGACTATAACAAGAACAGATTCTAGGCCATGATGTCCAAAGCATGACAGCTGACATCTGATAAAACACTAAAGGCTTAATTTTCCTACCCTAGCAATATGCCAGAATTTAACGTATCGAAAAGAGGCCAATGTCTTTTTTTTTTCTAATGATGATAGTGCATACTTCATTTTTTTCAATTTTACTCAGCTTTATTAAAGTATAACCAAAAGATAAATTTTCACAATAAGTGTATTAATGCAGATAAACATTACAAAATGTCTAAGTCGAGGTAACCAGCTATCACCTCACTTACCTATCCCATTTTATTGCTGACATTTAAGATCCACTCTCTTTGCAATTTTCAAGTATGGGTTTCTCTTATTCCTTAAAAAGACTACATTTATTTAGCTTTATAATTCTGGGCTACAATACTTTTACAGTGATTTCTGATCTTCAATAAGGAAAGTATGCTGGATCTTGTCATGAACATATTTAGCATACATGGATTCAACACAGGTCCTGTTGAACCATTCTGATTTAGATGGTGTCATGAATCTCACCACACAAACCCCTTAAAGATGAAATGGGCATGCAGATTTTGGTGTTTTCTCAATCTTCTTTGTATGAAGGTAAACAATTCTATTACAAGGGTTTTCTATTCCAATCTATTACAGCATAGTTTTGTCAGAGGCAGTTTGGAGAATCTGTGATGGTACATCAATCACTGAGCCATTCTAAAGAGCTACATGATTGTTTATAGCAATTGTGATGTACAATAAACCTCTAGAACATATTCAGCCTAAATAAAACTTTGTACCCTAGGAATAACAAATCCCTATCTCCTCTCCCCAAGTAGCCTCTGATAACCACCATTTTAGCCTCTGTCTCTGAGTTCAACTTTTTATATTGCATTTATAAGTTAAAACAATCAGTAATAGATAACATAAAATGATGGGATTCCCTTCATTAAGTATGAGTTGTCCTCCACTGTGTGTATACATGCATGCTTGTAAACACCATCCTATTGTTATCTATTGCTGATCATATTGTTTCTACTTTTAACTTTCTGAGGGATCTCCATACTATTTTCCATAATGACTGTACCACGCCATAATTCCACTAACAGCCTATAGAGGTTTTTATTATGTCTTTACCAACATGACTTTGTCTTTTTTCTTTTTTTCTTTTCTTTTATCTTTTTTTTTGGGGGGGTAATACTGCAAGGTGATCTTGAGCTCACTATGCACTATGTAGCCAAGGGTGCCCTTCCCTACGGTGAACTCCTAGTTCTCCCACTTCAGCCTTCCAAGAGCTGGGATTAAGGTATGCACCACAAGCTTTGCTTCTTTGTCTTTTCCACAATGACCATCTGAACAGAGAAGAGGTAATAATATGATATCTCACTGTGGTTTTGCTTTCATTACTCTGATGATTAGTGATATCAAGTATTTTTTCATGGAACTATTAAAAAGAAACCACTTTTTGATTCATTACTAGTATCACATATAAGTACTTATAGTTTAAAACTGACTTAAAAACTTCAAGCAAAATAAAGCCCTTACTTAGAAAGACGTTCTTCCTCTAGAATTATGCAAGAAACCTTTGGCAATTCCCTGCCCATAAAAATGGTCTTTTCTAGTTAAAAAGCTAATCCTGATACATTATTGCAAAGAACAATGTCTTGCAGGCAACTCTATCTTGAGAAGTCTATACCTACCCTTACTACTGTGTATACAACAGCCCCTTTCCTTAACACACACACACACACACACATGCATGTGCTTATTTATATTAAACCATTTTCTCAAAAAATAAAAAAAAAATAAAAAAAACCCTCGAACTTTCAGGAAAAAACAATTCTGCTCATCCTTAATTTAAAAAAAGGAAGGAAAAAAAGTAGTAGGTAGTGATCAGTGGTGAAGTACCTGAGTGCAAGAAGCCCTGAGTGATATATAAAACAAATGAGCACATGAAAAATGTTCAACATCATTAACAACAATAACTAAAATGAAAACTACAATGAAGCCTAATGCAGTAGCTCAAATAGAGGCAGGAGAACATCAGGAGGTCAAGAGCAGCCTCAGTTACCTAAGAACCAGTTGGAAAAACAAAACACAAAACACCTACAATGAAAAACTGTTACATATATAACAGACTAACCAAATTTCTAAAGATGGAAACACCAAATGATAGTAATGATATGAAGGAATTAGAAACTTTTGGCAAGCAAGTTAGTTACTATAACACTAGCAATTCTACTCCTGGATAAGTTAAAAAATTCAAAGACAGATGTTCAGCCGGGCGGTGGTGGCACACAGCTTTAGTCCCACCACTCATGAGGCAGAGGCAGGCGGATCTCTGTGAGTTAGAGGCCAGCTTGGTCTACAAGAGGTAGTTCCAGGACAGTTTCCAAAAGCTACAGAGAAACCATGTCTCAAAAAGAACGAAACCAAACAAAATTTAAAAAAAAAGAAAAGAAAAACATATGTTCAAAGAAAAATCTATATGTATATGTTTATATAAGAGCTTTATTTATAATAGCCAAGACCCAGAGACAACCAAGATGTTTTCATGAGTAAATGATAAATTGTGGTAAAGTTATACTGTGGCAAACTACTCGGCAATTAAATTATGTACACTGTTGCTACTTTATAACAAAAGGATAAACTTCAGCGCTAAGTGGAAAAAGTCAATCATAGAATATTAGGTAGGGTATATAAGTTATGGTTCTTTGAAAACCTGATACAAAAACTCATGACTGGTTGTCAGGTTGGAAGAGAAAATACAGGGAGAGGGAAATGGGCCAAGCTATAAGAAAGGTACCCTGAGCATTCCTTGTGATGATGAAGTATGTCAATTTGACTATCAAGATACAATATCAATACTGTGGACATGACATTGTAGTTTTTATAAGATGTTATCAATGGGGAAAACTGAGTAAAGAGTACAGAGGAATCCCTGTATTATTTTGTTCAACTACATGCAAATTTATAGTCATCTAAAAATGATTCAAATCCTAAAAGATACATTCACTCAGATCCACATCTGTTTTAAATGTTTTTCTTGCCAGCGGGTCCCATTGTGTACCCCAGACTACCTTAGAACTTGATACACAGACCGGCTGCATACAAATTTGGGTTTCTCCTGCCTCCACTTCCCAAGTTCTGGGATGACAGGCTTGCACCACCATGACTATCTGAATGCTTTCAATTATATTTCCTTTGGACTTCAAGAGCTGTTCTCACCCCACCTTCTTCTTTGTTCTCCAAGATTAATGGTTTCCACTGACCGCCCTTCTTTTCAATGTCATAAAGTCCTTCACCTCAAACAAACCCAAACCTTTGGCTGGCTCTATTATTACCAAATGTGCTCCATAAAAGCCAGTCCTTAAATCAAAGTCCATATGAAAACCAATCAGGTCCAGAGTCTGTTATTTTTATACATCCATATTGCTTGACAAGATCACATTCCATACAGAACCTTTCAAAGTTTACAGTTTACTCACAGCAGAGCTTCCCCAGGAAACACATTGTTTTCACAGCAATGATGCTTGCTCTCTTACTTGATTATTTCACCAAACAATGTGTGTTTTAAAGTTCTAAATTACAGGAAATAGGAGGAAGATTTTTTTAAAATGGCAAGCACAAATGTAAAGAAACAAGTAAAGACACAACTTTAAAAAGAGAAGAAAAATACAAGTTTTAAAAGTACAAATGCTGCCTGGAATGATGAGACAAGCCTCTAATCCCAGGACTTGGGAGTCAGAGGTAGGTGGATCTCTGCATTCCAGGACAGCCTGGTCTACAGAGCAAGTTCCAGGACAGCCAGGACTACACAGAGAAACCGTGCATCAAAAAAACCAAAAGAATAACAATAATACAAATGCTGCCAATAAAAAGAATGAAACTAGACAGGCAATATGTATGAAGAAACTGGTATTCTACTCTGTAATACCAGAACAACACACATGCTTGAGATCATATCAGGCCAATAAAACCTCCTACAAAACCAGGTCTATAAAGTCTATTCTTCTGCAATTTTAACAAAAACAACAACAAAAAAAAACTATGTAAAGTGAGGGCAGCAAAATGACTTAGCAAGTAAAAGTACTTGCTGCACATGCCTAATGAACTACATTCAATCCCCAGAATCCACATGAAGGTGGAGCGAGAGAACAGACTCTGCAAACTTGCACTCTGACTCTAAACACACATCAAAGCACACAAACATATGCACACACATACACACAAAAAAGTAACTCTTTAAAATTTTATATAAAGCAATATTTTAATTAAAGTCATCATTTTTGACAATCGAACATCATTACTTATCTAACATACAATGTAACAATTACGTGGAGTCTTAAACTCCAAAAGAATGGAAATATTCAAATGTCCCAGGTTCGGTGATGTGAACCCATAACCCCAACATTAGGTGGAATTTGAGCAGAAATAAGAGTCATCCTAAACTGCATGAGTTCCAGGCCATCTTAGACTACAGAAGACTACTTAAGACTATCGTAATAAAAAATAAATAAGCTAAATACATAAATACCCAAATACTTAGAACTATTTGTGGCTATTATTACTGGTTTAGCTTAGCATAATCACCAATCTATTCTCAAAGTACATAACTAAATGAAGAACCAAATGTAGTATAACGCAAGATGCATGTTAACTCTTCAAGACATAACAGTAGGTAGCACTTTACAGAGTCCTAACTCTATATGCACCATTACAAAAAACACTAAAGCTGGGTGTCTGATCCCATGCCTTCAATACTCTGGAGGCAGAGACAGGCAGTTCCTTTGAGTTCGTAGCCAGAAAGGATTACATGGCAAAACCCTGTTTCAAAAACAAAACAAATAACACTGACGCTAACGACTGTGTTCTAGACTGCTTAGTTGTTTCAATATGTAGCTTATATTTTAAAGTCCTAAATTAGTTGTACACATATCTACTACATGTTTAATTTATCACTCACTTATTGAGAATTATCTAAACTCTCAAAAAAAAACTTCATCTGGATAAGTTACAGACATTTCAATTAAATTATTTCCCTAGTCAGAAATAAATGTTCCAGCCAGCATAGTTTCTACATTACTTATCTTTTTTAACTTTATTCAACTTTATTTCATGCGCATTGGTATAACGATATCAGATTCTCTTGAACTGGAGTTACAGACAGCTGCAAGATGCCATGTGGGTGCTGGGAATTGAACCTGGGTGTAGCATGAGGGGGCCAGTTGATTGGGGTTAATGTCCGCCCGGTACCCCACAGAAACAGCTGACCTGAGCTAGTGAGAGCTCACTGACTCTGGACTGACAGCGGGGGAACCTGCAGAAGACCAAATTAGGCCCACTGAATATGGGGGACAGTGTAAGGCTTGGGCAGTCTGTGGGGCCACAGGCTATAGGACCAGGTTTTATCCCTAGTACTTGAACTGGCATCTAGGAGCACATTCTTTTGGAGGGATAACGTTGCTCAGGGGAGGGCCTTGGTCCTGCCTCAAGGTGAAGTGTCAGACTTTGTTGACTCCCCACAGGAAGCCTTACCCTTATGAAGAGTGGATGGGGGAGTGGGATGGGGAAGGTGAGGAAAGCAGGAGGAGAGGAGGGGGAGGGAACGGGGATAGTTATGTAAAAGGAGGAGACTGTATGTTTTAAAAAATCTTAATTAAAAAAAGTAAAGATAAAAATGAAACATTCTTCTGATGTCTATTTTTTTATAAGTAAAAATCTTGGAGAATGGAGCAATCTGATTTAGTAATTGGCAGCTGCTATACACTCCCTTGCTCTAAGTGCCTTCAGCAAAGGGGATGTCAGTCAAGCAGACAACCAAATCACCCTTACACCACTGGAAATTTGGAACATTCTGCGACTGCCTTGGGGAAGCTGCACAATGATCACAACTGCTTGCTCTAATCTCCAGAAATGAAAACGTAAGTCCACACACACAGAAAAAAAAAACAGGACATAGGACATTGTTCTTAACAATCCCAAAATGGAAATGATCAAAATATGCACCAACTTCATGGATAAATAAAATGTGATACAAGTACATTAATACAATGGAGTTTTATTCAGCAATAAAAAGAAATAAAGTCAGATACATAGCCATATGGATAAACCTTGAAAACATTTCCGTAAGCAGCAAAAACAAAAAAAATCCTGTATAAATCTATTTACACAAAATGTCCAGATGTCCAAAGCAGCAAGTGGGAAGATGAATGTGGTGGTGCACAACTGTAATTCCAGCATTTAGGAGGAGGGGCAATAAGATCTAGAGCTCAAAGTTAGTTCAAGAACAGCCTTGAAAAAAATAAACAAAACAGGGAAGGAAGAATGGCATGGAAGAGAGGCAAATAGTGAACAGTGATTCTCAAAGAATATGTGTTTGTTTGGGGAATGTAAAATAGTCCTAAATTAGACTGTGGTGATTGCTGCACAACTGTACAAATATACTGCTAGCCAATCAGTTACACATTTTATTTGTTTATTTATTTATTTATTTATGGTTTTTCAAGACACGGGTCGTCCTTGAAACAGTCCTGGCTATAAAAGAACGGACAGGGAACTAATTGTCTGCCTCTACCTCTTGAGTGCTGGGATTAAAGGTGTGCATCACCACCACCTATGCAGTTACACATTTTAAACAATATGTAGACCATATGCTATCATATGAATTATATCTCAAAAGCTACTTTTTAAAGATAGGGTTTCATATACTCCAGGTTGGTCTGGAACTTGTTATGTAGCCAAAGATGACTCTCTTAACTCCCTGTTATCCTGCTGTAACCAACCAAGTGCTGGGATACATGCATGAACACTTGGCTATTAGGCTATTTTTTAAATGGCAATATATTTTATTATTCAAGGTAAAAATTTTAAAAACAAAATTTTAAGTACAATTAGAGTGAATGCCAATTGCTCTGACCCACCAAGCAAAATACGGAAATGACTATTAGTTAAATAATGTGATAAATAAGAGTAGAAATACAGACATGGGATTTGAAAAATGAAAAATAGAGCTAGTGTTCACAACTTAATTGGAATAAGAATGTTAGTACTTGAAATGTGAGGGTAATTCGGGGTGACATCATAACTGCATTGATCACCAGATTGATAGGCTGATATGGCTAGCTAGGAAGGTGTTCCCTTCCTTCCTTGCTGTTCTAAGTGTGACATTCTCAAGCTGCATTGAAGAGGATGGCCCTCTATGATAATTGACTTTCTTCAGCCAAGGGTTGAAGTATAGCTGTATTTTTATGCCACAGCCTCAAAAGAAGTTCTCAGCTGGGCATAATTGGAACAGGCCTTAATCTCATCTGGAGAAGCAAAGGCAGGCAGATTTCTGTAAGTTCAAAGACAGCATGATCCATGTGGCCAGGCAGGGGTGGAGAAATGGCTCAGAAGTTAAGAGCATTGACTGCTCTTCTAGAGGACCTGGGTATAATCCCAGCATCCACATGGTGGTTCAAACCATCTCTAGTGAGATCTCATGCCACCTTCTAGCAAGCAAAAATACATGCAGGCAGAATTCTATATACATAATTGATGGAGGAAGGTCATTGGTTAAAAAATAAAGAAACTGCTTGGCCCTCATAGGTTAGTACATAGGTGGCTGGAGTAAACTGAACAGAATGCTGGGAGGAAGAGGAAGTGAGCTCATACACCTTAGCTCTGCTCTCTGGGGCAGATGCGATGAAGCTCTGACCCAGGATGGAAGTAGGCTAAAAACTTCCTGGTAAGGGCACCTTGGCGTGCTATACACATTATGAGAAATGGTCTAGTCCAGGTGCGAGTTAGCCAAGAAGAGGCTAGAATAATAGTCCAAGCAGTGTTGAAAAGAATACAGTTTGTGTGTTGTTATTTTGGGCCATAAACTAGCCAGGCAACAAGGAACTGGGGCGGCAGGAAGACAACCCGCAGCTCCTACTACAGTATGGCGCCCAACGTGGTGCTCGAACCCACGATCCTCAGATTAAGAGTCATGCTCTACTGACTGAGCTTGCCGGGATGATGACACCCTGCAGATTGCTTATTCGATCCCAATATGGTATGATAGACCAAGCCCTCCTGAAAGGTTGCTATGAACCCCCTCAAAAAATTGCTTCGCTCAACTGCCAATTGAGATGAAACTAGCAGACAGGTTATCCCATAAAAGACCTGAATTACAGCGCCCCCCCTCAGTAGGAAGCAGTTTGGAGAGAAATAACTGTGTCCATATTCCCAAATATTGTTTATAATTTTTTTTACATTTAAAGGGGGATACGATATAGGTATAATTTCATTGATATGGATTTTGCTTCAGTGATTTAAATTTAAGGTGAATTTGTTATATGTATATGTATTTCTGATATTGATTAAAGTATTGTGATTGTGCAGCTCATGTAAAAATGTTATGTATATAAGTTGTTAATGAATAGTTATCTATAATAGTCAAGTTTGTAGTCATGTTAGATTTTTTTAAGATGTACATAGATGTATTTTAGATAGGCATTCTTCATATCTTTCAAAGATGATAGAATATGCTTTTTAATGTTTTAATAACTTAGGACTTTTCATGACAATGATACACTCTGCTCCAGGCAGCACCAATTACTTCAAGAAGAAATGGGGCATCGAAGTGGATCCTTATGGAGTTTGATAGCCATTTGGGCAAGAAACTGCTCTTGCCTGGACTGTTGCATAAACTGGACACAAAGACCCACAGAGAGAAGCCTGCTGAACAAGTCTAAAGTTGAGATGATCTTTCAGGGTTCCTGATTCATGAAAGAGTCTGTGAGACATCCTGCAGGACACAGCAGATAGTGACTGAACTGCCTTTGAAATTTCCTGCTTCATGGAAATGCCTGCTGGAAGCTATGGGCCTGTAGGCCAAAGATACAGAGAAACTTTGGGTGACTCTCAAGGCAGCGAGATGTCTCTTTCATTTCTAGAGTTTGAAATTTGCTTATTTCTTGTTTGCTTAGGTAATATTGTATCTTTCTGGCGTCTTTGATGGAGTTGAAGAATAGCTAGTTATAGTTATAGTTTTCCTTAGTTATGATAAAGATAAAATAGATGTAAATATTGTAATTCTTACTTGATAACTGTTTTGTTATATGTAATTTTGCTATGTTAAAGTTAAAGCCTTCTCTTTTTTTCGTTTAAACAGAAAAAGGGGAAATGATAGAATAAGGTCATTGGTTAAAAAATAAAAAAACTGCTTGGCCCTCATAGGTTAGACTACAGGTGGGAGGAGTAAACAGAACAGAATGCTGGGAGGAAAAGGAAGTGAGTTCATACACCTTAGCTCTGCTCTCTGGGGCAGATGCGATGAAGCTCCACCCCAGGATGGATGTAGGCTAGAATCTTCCCGGTAAGCGCACCTTGGGATGCTAGACACATTATTAGAAATGGGCTAGTCATGTGCAAGAGTTAGCTGAAAAGAGACTAGATATAATGGGCCAAGCAGTGTTTAAAAGAATACAATGTGTGTGCTGTTATTTCGGGGCTAAGGCGACCAGGAACTGGGGCGGCAGGAACACAGCCCACAGCTCCTACTACACGTAATAAATAAATAAATAAATAAATATTTAAAAGATTTAAAAGAAATATTTATCTTTCAGAGAACCCAGGTTCAATTCCCAGCACCCAAGCCTGTCTGTAACTCCAGTTCCAGGGCTTATGACACTGTCACACAAACATACATGCAGACAAAACACCAATGAAAATGAAATAAATAGAAAAAATTTAATCCAAATCCTCTAACAATATAGTCAGGAAAAACAACTAAAACATATAGGGTCATGTGATAGTTCCTGAACTTTCTTTTTTGTTGCTATTTAACAATGTTCCCATAAAGTAAAAGACTTCGTAATTCATGCACAAGCACAGAACCAGAAGAAAAAGAGTTCAGTAATAATAATGAGAAAATCTGGTAGGAACCCATAACATGTTTAAATTATAACATATACATCACTAAAGCCAAAGGCCAGAAAATTAAACACCAAAATCCAGTTGATACAAATACATTACTAGTGCTAGACATGTGGCTCCATTAATGGGATGTTCACCTAATAGGCAGCAAGCCGTTGGTTCAATCCCGAGCATGGCATAAGACTAAGCACAGTGGTCCTAGACGGTAATCCCGGCACTTAGGAAGTGTGGGTTTGATGAGGATGAGAAGTTCAAGGGTTTTCTCAACTAGCCGGCAAGTATGATCACAGCCTGGGATACAGGAAACTACATCTCCCATGTAAAAAATTAAAATGTTTTACACTGAGGGTTAACATATTAATCACAGTAAACTAAATTTATGGTACTATCTAAGTTATTTATTGTATAAAACAACAGCAACTGAAAACCACAAGCAACTCAAGACAACACGGATGCTGCTCTGATAAGGAATGATGCTTAAACTTTGGTCCTAAATACTCAATTCAGCAGCCAGATTTCCTAACAGACGAGAACATAACATTTCCAGTCACTGAAAGCCAAACAGTAATAGCCATGCATTTAGGGGAGGATTAGTGAGGGGCCCTGGGCTTTTATAAAGGACTATGAAATGAAAATCACTGGCCTTCCACAACACAAGAAAACAGGGAATGAGAGGAGCATGATTATGATACAAAGAGGACAGGGGAGCAATTGTGTGAAAGAACTGGCTAAAAAAGGGCTGTGGGGAGAGCTAAAAGGGCACTGGGGATTCAACTCAGTGGTAAAGCATTGATGCTTTACCTAGTTCCAACTTTAGCACTGGAAAAGAAAAAAAAAGGAAAAGGAGAGCGAGGTACAGATGACTAAGGACAGTTATTTCCAGGAGAAAGGACACTGAGAAAACTTGCTTGAAACTAACAATGGAGCCTGGAGAAGAAAGCTGTGCAAGTAAAGCTAAAAGCAAAGGTCTCGGGCCTTCGGTCACTCTTTCCTGGGACAAGTCTCCCCATGAAATGATTAGTGACGCCTTCTGGATGGAGGAACGCTGACCCAATGCTGTGCAAGGACTGGTAAAGCGATTTTCCATTCAGACTTAACTGAGACCAGAAAGCGCCACAGGAAAAGACCAGGAGGAACTGGTTCTAGGACACCAGGAAACTGCGGGGATTCAAAATTGGTCTTGGTGAAAAATTTTCAACAGAAGTATAGCATATGGTAATCCCCAACTAAGGCAGAACCAAAGTAGTGAGGAATCTGTGGGCTGGGCACAGTTCAGTGGGAAAGCGCTTTCCTGGCATACTGGGTTCCATTCCCAGCGCCACAAGAAGAGGAGGAGGAGGAGGAGGAGGAGGAGGAGGAGGAGGAGGAGGAGGAGGACTAGAAGGAGGACGAGGATGAGGAGGACTAGGAAGATAAGGAGGAGGACAAGTACTAGGACCAGGGAGTCAGAGTCTGGGATGGGAACTAGAAACCCGGTTTCCCTCCCCCGTGACCTTGGAGAAGTCTCTTCATTTCCCCGCGCCATCTGCTACAGGACAACAGTAACTGTGTCCCAGCGGTAGGACTGCTCAATGGCTTCCATAGTGGTATTAGCACAGCAATTCGCACAATGCCTTGCGCTCTGTGTAACAAGTGCAAGGTAATTAACCAGGTCCATTCTGAGGTCTCCAAAGGCAATGCTGGTGGAAGCTCTCAGAGAAGGAGGCAGGCAGGGAGAAGGAGCAGGTCCAGGAGCTGGCAAGGTCCCGGGGCTGCACTTGGGCAAGGTCGTCCTCAGGATCCGAGCTCTCAGGTGAAAGAAGGTGGGAGAACTCTTCCCCCATGACCAACATCACCAGGATGCTCTCATCCCCGCACGCAGAGCCAGCGCCAGCTCCTGACTGAAAAGCTGCTGCCCGAAGGGAGCGGCGGCCCAACAGAACTGAGCGTCACCCTCTCTCCAGAAAGGCTCCACAGCAGAGCTTCACCCAGGAGGCAGGATACCCAGGGCTCTCCCCTCAGTCAGCCGCCACACTATGCCCGCTCCCGCCGACCCGGTCCCGCCCCGGTACCTGAGCGTGGGCCCTATACAGGCCATGTCTGTCTCTGCATCTGCCTCCATAAGTTGTTGATAACACCTCTCTGATGACAATTGGGCCAAGTAAACACAGAGAAACCCTGTCTCAAAAAACAAGCAAAAAATTTAAGGAACAAAAGCATTTGATGAATATTCCTGGTATATGTGTGTGCTCAAAGGGTAAGGACACACAAACAGCCACACACACACAACCACACACAACCACACACAGACTTATGGCCATGCATATATCATGCACAAACACATATACGCATTTTGTAGAGTTTTTTAACCCTGTCCTTGTCTGTTCCCCTTCACTGCTGACTGTACCTTGTACTCATGCTCTTCTTTTTTCTTTGTGAAATGACATGACTCCTAAACCTTACAGCAACATAACTATTAGTTCCTTATAATAAAGAATCCTTTCTTTTCTCTCTCTTGTTTTGACTCTGGTTTACTGTGTGTAGTCCCAGCTGCCAAAGATGGTCAATCATCCTGCCCTCAACCAACTGAGTGCAGGGGAGAGAGGTATGTAATTTGTCTTAGCGGGTTTTGGGAGTTTGACTTTTTAAATCCTCTGTGTAGGGGTGGATGGCCTTGATCTTTTAATCGTTCTGCCTCCACCTACCAAATGTAGGGATTACAGGAATTCCACACCAAGCCTGGTTTGTTTGTTTCTCTGGACCAAATGCAGGTTGCTGCATGGCAGGAAGAGCTGCCCAACTGAGTCAAACCTGGAGCTCAGGCAGGCTAGCCTCAGACTCACTGTAGCTGAGAAATACCTCCTAATGGAGTTGCAGATCTTGCCCATTGACCCTGATTTTTCTCTTGCTTTCTTTTTCTCTTTTAGCCTTTCTAGATAACCCATTTTCTCTGACTGAGAGTCTTTTGAAGTTCCACACACGAGGTGTAGCTGGACACCACTCTTCTTCTGAAGCTGATGAGCTCTGTTCTGGGTGGGAGGGAAGGACAGAAGGATGTTCCAGTCCCCTGTCATCTCAGCGAGTCCCTGGACTCTTCCCTGTGTATCCAGGCAGCTTTAAAGGTGTGTTCTGACCAGCAGCCCTCAAGTTGGTCTCGTCTAACTCTCTATGCAGCTTCATGTGATGAAATGGAAGGCACCAGCCTTAACTAGCCCAAGCCCAGACCTCAGGCTGATGAAACTAGGAAGATGGAGGCTCACCCCACTGCTTGTCAGTTTAGTCACCTCACCCCTTGGGGCAATTTTCTATCCCTCGCATTTAAACAGTTCTAGGGAATTTATGGATTTGTCTTAAAATGAGATGCTAGAGTAAGGATGAAGGTGTATGCCTAGAATCCCAGGACTCTGGAGGCTTAGACTAGAGACTAGCCATAAATTCAAGGCCAGCCTGACCTACATGAAGAACAGTAGTCTAGCTTTGGTGGCTCTCTCTCTAAAACACAGAAAGTGAACAACAGGACTAATGCTCAGTGTGCCTAGCATCCACACTGTCTTTGGCCCTGGGTTCTTTAGCATAAAATAAAACCAAGTGGAGCATTCTGGAAATCACAGTATTGGGAGGCAGACACAAGACGATCAGGGAGTCAAGGTCATTTTCCAACACGGAAAGTTTGAGGCCAGTCTAGGAGGAATGATATTCCAATTTAAAACAAACAACACCTACCCCCAAATCTTAATGCCCCAATCTGAGAAAACAGTGACATAGCAACCTGTTACAGTCACATATTCCTTGAGAATCAAAAGATCTCTCTGATAGAGAAAAGAAAATCGGGCATCCAGATGTGCAGGGCTATTCCCTGTGACTCACATCTGGAACTGGCCTGAGCATTGAGTTCATCCTTGTGCACAGCACTGAGGAGTTGTTCAGTACTTACTCCCTGCTGGCCCCATTGGAGGCACTGACAGGAAGGTTCAGGAGCATGGAGACCCCCACCTGTGCCAATAAGAAAGGCAGGAAGGATGATGGCCAAGCAACCCCTCAGAAAATCTGATGTTGTGCTGCCCCCTTGTGGCACTTCTGTAGCAGTTCTGTGTTAGTGCACCTGGTTTACTGGGGTCCCTGCTTCAACTCCTGCCAAAACCTGGTGTGACTGGGTGTGCTGGGAGGAGGCTTGCACTGCTCTGTACCTATCTAACGTGATTTTATCCTTCTTTACTTCATTCCATTTCTACATTATCCTAATAGAAGAACAAATAGCTTTTATAGGGGATGTCCCTGACGAAACTGCATAGACAACACTGCTGGTTCTTCCTGGCCCTGCCGCTCATAATGAGAGACGACTGCCCAAGAAGCAAGAGTGTGAAATCGGCACCCTGCGTGAGATTCAGAAGCACATTAGTCCTGAGACAGTGACTGTCTGTCTGTACCATGCCTGTTCACCTTGATTGATATGAGTTCATTGTGTAGAATGCAAGGAAAACACCCAGCAGACTTGTTATTGCTGGCCACCCCAGCACCCGGAGATGGAGACAGGTGAATCTCTGTTTTTGTTTTTTCGTTGTGAGTTTTTCTTTTGGAGACAGTGTTTCTGTTTAGTCCTTCCTCTGTAGACCAGGCTGGTGTTGAACTCACAGAGATCTGCCTGCTTCTGACTCCTGAATGCCAGTATTGTAAGTGTGTGCTATCTTTGAGGCAGATGCATCTTGACCTCACTGGCCTTGAGAAAGCCTGTGTTAAAACACAAAGGTGTACAGCACCCATGAATTGACATTTGACACTGAACACCTGTGATACACACACATAACTTGAGCTTGCAGGTGTATGTGTTTATGGACACTGGTGCACATGTACACAATTGTAAACATATAATGTGTGAATGTATGTGCACACACTTAAGTCAAAATCGTGGTTAAAAGAAAGCACAAGGTCAGCCTGGAGGTGGTGTAGACCTTTCATCCCAGCACTTGGGAGGCAGAGGCAGGTAGACCTCTGTGAGGTCAAGGTCAGCTTGATCAACAAAACAATTTCTAGGAATCCTGGGATACCCACAGAACCCACTCTATAAAAAAAGGGGAAATTGTACAATAAAGGAACTTCTGGAGGCATCATAATCCCTGACTTTAAACTCTAATACAGAGCTACAGTACTGAAAACAGCCTGGTATTGGCATGAGAACAGACAGAAGGACCAATGGAACCAAATAGAAGACCTGGATATCACTCCACACATCTTCAAACACCTGATTTTGGACAAAGTAAAAAATATCAAATTGAAAAAGAAAGCTTATTTAACAAGTGGTGCTGGCATAACTGGATATCAACATGTAGAAAAATGAAAATAGACATATATCCCCATGCACAAAACTCAGGTCCAAATGGATCAAATATCTCAACATAAAGCCAGCCACATTGAACCTTATAGAAGAAAAAAATGGGAACCACTTCCTAAATATAACCCTAACAGCACAGACACTGAGAGAAACAATAAATGGGACCTCCTGAAACTGAATACCTTTTGTAAAACAAAGGACGTGGTCAATAAGACAAAATGACAGCCTACAGAATGGGAAAAGATCTTCACTAACCCCATATCAGAGAGAGGTCTGATCTCCAAAATATACAAAGAACTCAAGAAATTGAACACCAAAAGATCACATAATCCAATAAAAATAATGGAGTACAGACCTAAACAGAGAACTCTCAACAGAGGAATCTAAAATGGCTAAAAGACACTTAAGGAAATGTTCAACATCCTTTGTCATCATAGAAATTCAAATCAAAACAACTCTGAGATTCCACCTTACACCTGTAAGAATAGCCAAGATCAAAAACACTGATGACAGCTCATGCTGGAGAAGGTGTGGGGGAAAAGGGAACACTTCTGCATTGCTGATGAGATTGCAAGCTGGTACAACCCCTTTGTATGTCAGTGTGGTGACTTATCAGAAAATTAGGAAACAACTTTCCTCAAGACCCAGTAATACCACTTTTGGGTATATATCCAAAGGATGCTCAATCGTGCTACAAGGACATGTGCTCAACTATGTTCATAGCAGCTTTGTTTGTCGTAACCAGAACCTGGAAACAATCTAAATGCCCCTCGACCAAAGAATAGATAAGGAAAATGTACATACATTTACACAATGGAGTATTATACATCAGAAAAAAATAACAACATCTTGAATTTTGCAGGAAAATGGATGGAGCTAGAAAACATCATTTTGAGTGAGGTAACCCAGACCCAGAAAGATAATTATCACATGTACTCACTCATAGGTAGTTTTTGAACATAAAGGAAAGAAAGCCAGTTTACAAACCACAATCCTAGAGAATTTAGGCAACAATGAGAAACCTAAGAAAAAATTAAATAGATATAATATACATGGGAAGTAGAAAGTAGAAAAGACAAGATCTCCTGAGTAAATTGGGAGCATGGAGATCTTGGAGGAGAATTAAAGGGGGGAGGGGAGAGGCAGGGAGGGGAGCAGAGAAAAATGTAGAGCTCAATAAACATCAATTTTAAAAAAAGGAAAACAGACGGGTTCCAGGGAATGGGCTATTGCTGTGAAGGGCAGTTAAAAGAAATAAAAAACAAAACAAACAAACAAAAAAGCAAAACTAAGTTAGTTGAAGAAACAGGTAGCATTCTGGTGGCCAGACCTAGGAGAATGAGACAGGATGCTGCCGCTGCAGACACTGGGTGGTCCTCTCTGGATGCTAGATGGTTGGCAGAGCCCAGCAAGCCAAGCTTTGGGGAATCTTAATATGCTGAATAGAATTCAGTTGGTGTGCTGACAAGGTGATCCCAGCTTTGTTAGCACTGTAGGTCACCCGGATGTCTCACCTGCTTCACTAATGGCATAGCAGTGTCAGGATCACCAAATATCTTTCCTGCTGCTTCCACCAGTCTAGCCACAAAATCAGAAAAAGGCTCTGTAGGTCCTTGGATAATCTTTGTCAAATTACCTCTTACTTCCCCTCTATTGGGTAAAGACTTCCAGGCTCGAGTAGCAAGATTGTTAATTTGCTCACACACCTGAGGTGGATATCCATTTTGCTGATTAGCAAATCTACCTTGTCCGAGTAGCATATCCGTATCCCAGACTGCTTGAGCTCCTCCAGCTGCCAAATTTATCGCAGCTTGGCCATTGACAAAGTCAATTAAAGAAGCTTTCCAATCCAAATATTGACCAGGAGATAAGCAAGCCTTTGCAAGTTTCATCCAATCAGTTGGAGTCATAGCATACCTATGCAAAGTCTCCACCTGAGCCACCAAAAGGAGGCTGAACCACCGTAGGTCCAGACAGACTAGGCTAACAATTTTATAACCTTGAAATCTAACAGCTCATGATATCTGTTACCTTGTTGATCTTGAAACACTGGGAAAGCAGTATCATTCTATCTCCTTTCTGGGTCATCATTTGTGCTCTGACTTCCGTCCACACTCCAGGACTGAAAGAAGTCCATCCTTCTGCTCCCATGACCTAAGGATACTGAGGGGGGGCGAAGCAGTTACACTCCTTCTTGTACTTTCAAGTTGTTTTTTCTTCTGTTCCTCCTTTTCTTTCCTCTTGATCTTACAGATAGATTCTAGCGGGACTACATAAAAGCCCTCCTCTTCCTCCTCCTCCTCATCATCATCAGACTCTGAGTGAGTGGAAATATCTGACTCCTCCAGTTCTGACAGATTAGTATGTAAACCTTTTTTTCTTTTCCTGGGACCTTTTTCCTCATTCCTTTACCTGACCCAGTATCAAACATAACCCTTGTAGAAGCTGCTCTCTCAGATCTCTTCTCCTGTTGAAGCTCTAAGGCAGCCTGGCTATTGTCTATTGCTTCATTATACCTTTGATCTTTCAAACAATGCCACACTAGCCTCCAAACTGTTTTGACACCTTTAAGAGCTAAAAAATTGGATGTGAAGATGATGCCCCCATCTTGAACAAATGATAGATTTGTACTTTTTCACTTTTAACCTGTCCGCTTCTTGTCGCGGCTCTAATTTTATCCTGCTCTCCCCATTTCTACCGGTGAGAGCAGAAAACCCACTTTTTGCGGTCCTCTTACCTGAGGATATCGGTGCACCCCCTGACTGCAGCAAGTTCCGGGCTCCACGGGGAGAAGTTTGCAGGATCCCCATACGAGGCCACCACTTGTCACAGCCCCCTCGTCCAGCAAGGAAGACGCCCAACACCAGAGCTCTTCTTTTTGACCATTGTTCAATTCCCAGCAATGAATCATGTGGCTCCACTGTAACTCCAGCTGCAGTGGATAGGAGCCCTTTGCTCTCTACAGGAACTCATATATGCATGTGAATATGCACACAAACACACACAAATGCAAGGATTCTTTTGGTGGGGGTGGAGAGTGCACTTGAGCCTCTAAGCCTGAAGACTTGGATTTGATCCTTAGAAACTGCATGGCAGAAGGTGAGAACAGACTCCCCGCAAACTGTAGTCCTACCTCCAAACACACTTCTCTCTATTTAAAAAAAGAAAAAAAGAAAAAGCAGGAAAAGCAGCCAGGCAGTTGACATGCACTTTTCTTTTTCTTTCTTATTTTTTTCGGTTTTTTTGGTTTTCGTTTTATGAGACAGGCCATGACCCTGATCCTCCAGTCTCAGTCACCAGAGTGCTGGCAGCACAGGCAGCCTTACTGAGCTCTGTCATCTGTCACATTGTTCACAAACTATAAACAGGGGCTAGAGAGTCGGCTCAGCAGGAAGAGCACTTTGTTGTGGAATATTATTTTAACTGTGTAAAGGTGTATTAATTAGTTTACGCTGCATTTGTTTAATTATGTAAAGATGTGTTGTTGTTTCACCTTGCCTAACTAAGGCACCTACCTGATTGGTCTAACAAAAAGCTGGATGACCAGCAGCTAGGCAGGAAAAGGAGAGGCGGGACTGGCAGGCAGAGAGAATAAATAGGATGACGACTCTAGGCTGGGGAATGAGTGAAGAAGAAGAGAACTCGGGAGAAAGAGAGGGACACATCCAGGACCAGAAGCCAGGTAGCTGCAGTCAGCTGGACCAAGTAGGACACACAGAGGAAAGAAAGGTAAAACACCCTGAGGCAAAACACAGATGAAACAGGTAGGGGGCTGGAGAGATGGCTCAGCGGTTAAGAGCATTGCCTGATCTTCCAAACGACCTGAGTTCAATTCCCAGCTACCCACATGGTGGCTCACAACCATCGGTAATAGGGTCTGGTGCCCTCTTCTGGCCTGCAGGCATACACATGGAAAGAATATTTTATCCATAATAAATAAATAAATAAATATTTTTAAAAAGAAAGAAAGAAAGAAAGAAAGAAACAGGTAAAGTTAGAAGAGCTATCAGAAACGAGCCTACAATATGGCAGAACATTCATAACAAACATGATGTCTCTGTGTCATGATTTGGGAACTGGTTGGTGACCCAAAACAAAACCTGGTATAGCACCTTGCTGCTGTTCCAGAGGACCGTGGTCCAATGCTCAGCACCCACAAAGCAGCTCACAACTGTATCTCCAGTTCAGGGGAACCCGACGCCCACATTTTACAGGTGTGGTTAACACAATACATGCAGGGGAAACACCCATACACACAATAAATGTTTGAAAGAGATTTTAAAGAGATATAAGCAGCTCTCCATATGCTTACTTTCTTTCTTTCTTTCTTTCTTTTTTTTTTCAGGAATCGTTGTTGTTTAATGGTAAAGTTCAGCACACTCCAGCACCAGGACCGGCATGGAGTCGAAGCAGCAGGGATGGCTGGGTGACCTCATGGAGCCTCACATGGCAAAGAGGATGAGGAAGGCGACCATCAAACAGAAGAGTCCCATGACCTCAGACAGGGCAAAGCTCAGAATGGCATAGGAGAAAAGCTGTTGCTTGAGAGACGGGTTCCTGGCATAGCCAATAATCAAGCTACTAAACACTGTTCTGATGCCAGTCCCGGATCCAGCCACAACAACTGTGGCAGCCCCAGCACCAATAAACTTGGCAGCTGTGTCAATGTCCTGGGAAACAACACTGGTCTGGAATTACCATCTGGCCACCTGGAGAGGGGAGCAGCTGCAGGAAGGCTGTTTAACCTGTTTAGATTGGGTCTCTGGTCTACTCAACAGGGAGCCAGACACAGGCCTGATTAGACCCCTGTTACAGGAGCAGATCAGAACTGGAGTAACAAGTAGTGCCTTGGTGATCTGCATTTTTCAATGTCCCAGCTTTAGTCCTTGGTCTCCATATGCTTACTTTCATATGAGGAACTTTTCTTTTTCTTTCTCTCTGTATTAAAGCATGTGCCTGTTCATGTGTGTAGGGATGAGAGGGTAGGGAGTTGTGTAGGCCAGAGGACAATGTGTGTAGCTCTTTATGTGTGTCCAACTTTTCAAACGTTTTTAAAGGCAGATTCTTACATTGGCATGGAACAGCTAGGCTGGCCGGGGAGCCAGGGATATGCACTGCTTCCACAGCGCTGGGAGTGCATATACACACCACACCTAGCTTTTATAGAATGGTTTTTCAAGACAGAAACTCTCTCTCTTCATGAATATATGAAGAAACTTTATATAGTTTCTGTGTGTTGCCCTGGCTGTCAAGGAACTCCCTATGTAGACCAAGCTGGCCTCAAACTCTAAGATCCACCTGCCTCTGCCTCCTGAGCACGTGAAGGCAAGCACCATCATCATCCGGCCATACCTAGTGTTTTAAGTGTGGGTTCTGGGGTACAAACTCAGCAAGGCAAGCATTTCCCTGTCTGAGCTACATCCCCAGCCCACTCCCTTTTTTCTGAATAGTGTTTGGTTTGGAGACAGAATTTTATATAGCCCAGCCCTTGAATTCACCATGTAGGCTGAAAGATCCTTCAACTCCTTTTGGAAATAAGAAAATAAACTCAAGAGACTCGTGAAAATTAAGTGTTTTTAAATATATAGTTCTGTAGGAAGGTACTATGGTATAGAGGAAAGGCACACATGGCCAAGATACTGATTTGCTGCAAGACAGGGGGTTTTTTTGTTGTTGTTTGTTTGTTTTTTTTTTAGAAACTATTGAGAGACATTCCTGGGTCTCTGCATGTGACCTAGGCCTTGACCTCCACACAGACACACACACAGACACACACACAGACACACACATAAAGAGACACACACAATATTTCTTGTTTTACTCTCAACTCAGTGGAGATTCATTCAGACAGTTATGATCACAGGTAAAGCACAGCTGGGTTGGGATGGGGTGATTCCAGATGGACCGAGAACTAAGTTAGGTCTCTCGAGGCTGCCTCAGACATCATGGAGGAATTGAGAGCTTTGGGAAACCCCCAGAGCCTGAAGACAAACAGAAGCACTCCAGTTTTCACTTCAGTCTCCAGAAGAATGTTCTAACAGGGTTCCAAAGACCCTAGAAAGGAAGGTCTGTTTGCAAAGATAGCAATCCTGAGCTCAAAGGAGGTGCTCTGGGCATGGTAAACAGGAGTTTAAGGTCAGCACTGGTTTAGCAGCATGTTTGAGGCCTGCAGGAGCAGGAAACTATGGGCAGGACACACTGGAGAACCTTCCACTGAAGCAGTTATTCTTCTAGCCCTGGGGTCTATGATTTTTCTGTCTCTGAAAACCCTTAAAAATGTGGTAGGCTGCACAGTTCCTTCAGGGCTGTTTGTTAGTGTTATAATTTTCTGTCTCTTTAAGAGACAAGCCATGCACACTCCCTCCCCCATCCTCTGAGGCAGGCTAATCTTCAGCTTCTGGCCTGAGCTCTCTCCTTTTACCATCTTCCTCTCAGAGAGGCAGCTTTGCTTCTGCCTATCTCCCCTCTTCTCTGCTTACCCCCTCTCTGTCTCTCTTTGCCCCACTTCTCCCTTAACCCTTCATAATTCCCTAAATAAATATTCAACCTCACTTTGCATGTCGTGTCTATCCATGTCTGTCTCCTGCCCGCCTGCCATGTGTCTCCCTGCCTGGGACCAGCCACTGCTCAGGGACGGGCAGGCTTCTATGCCTGGGACTGGCTGCACCCAGGACCCACTGCCTGCCGCCACATGGCCCGCTTCCACCATTTGAGACCACAGCATTTCAGGTGCCCACTACCACCTGGGATCTTGCAGCATTTTAAAAATAAGTATATAAAAGTTAGCCCTCATTCTTCACAAATGCAAGTAAGGGTGAAAAAACTTGTTAGAGTGACAAGTCCTGAGAGAGAGATACAGGGGTGGGGGATGTTTATCGTGTTTTTGCCTGAAGTGTATCTGTTCATTACATGCAGTGCCTGCTGAGGCCAGAAGAGGGCATCATATCTCCTGTAACTGAAGTCACAAATGGTTGTGAGCTGCTATGTTGTTACTTAGATTCAGACCCTGGTTATCTGCAAGAACAGCAAGTGCTCTTAAAAATGAGACATTTCTCTCTAAGCCCCTACACTGGGCTTTTTGCTGGGGATCTGAACTCAGGTCCCAGTGCTTGTACAGCAAGAACTTTATCAACTGAGCCAGCAAAGTGCAGCCATATGAATTTATGAGAGAGCTAAAGGGGGTGTTAAAGAAAGGAGAAAAGCAAAGTTATAGCATGAACCTGCTTGAGGCCATGCTGGAAGTTTCACATGGTCCCTGTTTGGACGTAGGTGGAGTAGGGAACCTATAGTGTCCATGTATGCACGGCTACAAGTGAGAAAGATGGGAAGAGGTGTTACATGGACCAGAGAGGATGATCTTGATTTTAAACCATGCTTAATAGTCTTTAGCTTTGAGTCCAAAACTCAGTAGTAATGTGAGCTGGGCATGGTGGCCCTCACCTATAATCCCAGTACTAGAGAGGCTAAGACAAGAGGAGCTTGAATTTCAAGAAAGAAATCCATAGAGAACATAACTGAAAAAAAGGAAAAAAATGTAAAAGGCAACATAATGGAACCTCAGGCCAGACCTGACTGGGCTCCACCCTCCACACAGTGTGGATCTACAACCTCTGTCCTTCTCTTGTACTTTCTCTCCTCTAGGTCCCCTGAACACAGACATGCAGCAGTTGGCTCGAGAAACCTCTAAGGACCCAGAGTTAAGGAACGGACTGCAGAAGCTGAAGTCGAATGGGGAGCTGGTGGATTGTGGGACATCAGCCCAGAAACTGCTGTGCTTGCAGCAATAGGACACCTTCCAGTCTGGAGCCCACATATATTTCTATGACAGTTAAGTCCGTGTCCTACCACAGTGCCCTCCCCAGCCCTGCCTATCACAAACATAAGCCCTCAGACCTAGCCAGCAGGGCGTGACTGGCATTACCAGCCATCAGAAGGCTTCTGCGGGGGCTTGAGAGAGAGTTGTTGGGTACTGGTATCCCCAGAAAGAGAACTGCAGAACTGGGAAGAGGAGGGGGACCTAAACACTGCAGAGAGAAGGCTCAGTGTCTTGTCTGTCGGATGGAGAGGGTGTGCCCTGATGCAGAAAGAGGATTGAGGGCATCACGGTGATGGTCCTTGAACTTCTTTGTTCTGTTGCCGTCTTCCTGTGACACCACTGTTTCTCCCCGGACTCTAGTCCAAATTCATAGCTGTAAGGCCGGTGCAGTAGAGTCCATGTTGCCGTTCATGCATGCTGCTGACCTCTTCTGCAGGGTGCAGGAGTGATGCCTCAGTTCACTATCTAGGGTGTCCTGAGCACGTCACTGCTCACTCTTCCCAGAGCACTGCCAAAGAGCTGTCTGCCTCCTGTTATTAAGGCCCACATAGTGGTTAATATAGGTCCAAAGTCATTAAGATAGAAATACCAGGACGCCTGCGCCTTTGTCATGCGTCTGTCCACACCGACCCACCTTTACTGCCATTTTCCTGAGGGTCCCTGAGCTAGGCAGTGAGTATCCATCCTCAGCGCCCAACGCACAGCAGACAGCTCTCACAGTGAGGGCTTAGATTTCTAGTTCCACCCCTTGCCAACTGGAAAGTGCTGTAAAGAGGCCCAGGCTCCTGTAGTGTCCTCTAGCCCACCTTTCTGCTTTTGTTAAAAGAATCCTCTGTACCTCCTTGTGGCCAGCAGAGGGCGCACTGTGACTGTGCAGCGTGAAAAGGTGGGGCTTGCCCCTTCTGCAGAGCATGCCACAACTGTTGAGGATTCCCCAAGGTGGAAGGAGGTAACTTCTGTCACCTTTCCCAGTGGACACTTTACCCTCTCTGGAATGGAAATGGCTCCTTCAGACTTCTGCTCTTCTGACCAGGTGGTACCCACAGCAAGATGCTCTTGTGCCTCTAAAATGACCATGTATTACAATGTACTTAAATAAAGCTTTGCACCCGTCCAAAAGGGTCATTGTGCACGGCCTCGTGTTTGCAAACATTTGACACTACATGTCCCACGGTAGAGAAAGCCCCCTTTTTTTTGTTTTGTTTTGTTTTTGTTTTTCGAGACAGGGTTTCTCTGTGATTTTGGAGTCTGTCCTGGAACTAGCTCTTGTAGACCAGGCTGGTCTCGAACTCACAGCGATCCGCCTGCCTCTGCCTCCCGAGTGCTGGGATTAAAGGCATGTGCCACCACCGAGAAAGCCCTTTTGCCTCTTTTATTTTTGATAGACCAGAAGTTCAGGGAGGAATACCATTTATCTCCACAAGGTGGCAAGACTTTCTCATGTATTCCAAGTACAGAGGCTTCAGGGAGTCCTAAGTGGTCTGTCTGTCCTCTAGACTGGCAGGAACTGAGAGAATTGAGGCGGGTCAGAAAGGGATAAAGTCATTCTCTCTGACAGGCCCCACAGCTTCTCTAGTGACCACGACCACCTCAGCCCACAGGGATTTCCCCAGCATCAGTTCCAGCCCTGGCTTCAGTGTCTCCAGAACATTCAGCACTGGGGCTTTGGTGCTGCCCTCCAGGGACTAACCACCTGTCTCTTGGAGTTCTTAGCCTGGCCTTAGCTAACGCACACAAGAGCACATGCAAGAACACACAGAAATACATGCCTGCACATGCAGAGTCCAGCTGCGCAGATGAACAGGGCTGCAGATTAGCCAAAAGGCAAAGAGGGTTTCTCTGTCTTTGTTGTCATTGAACTGGGTTGTTTTTTGTTTCTGTTTGATAGTCTGAGCTGGGCACGGCAGCTGCCCCCTGAGGGTTAGGGAGGGAAATACTCCAGGCTTATCCACACAGAGCTATGGTATCTCTGCCCAGGAGTGGAAGCAGCTGGGGTCAGCATGGTCAGAAACCTCCCCCTTGATTGTGCCCACGTGCCCCACACCAAAGCTGAAGTGGCTCCATTGTCAGGAAAGCATGGAGGTGTCAGCTGCTCCTCAGTCCAAGTCTCTGGATCACTCTTCTAGGACGTGCTTCATCCCTCTGTGTCCCAAGTCTCACCTCAAGGAGTGGCACCTTGGGACTCTGTGTTCTGGCCTCCACCCATATCCTTCCCAAAGAACATGGTCTTACATGCTAATGTGTGCAGCAGTTCTGACTCATGTGGCCTGTGTGCACACCCATGTGAACATGCTAAGAGGGCCCAGCTGTTTTTCACCCAGGGTGAGGGAAGAAAGCATGAGCCTTACCCATCCACTGGAGAGGGGGAAGCACTCGGTGACATCTGTCACACACGGTGACATCACCAACATGGATTACATCTCGGTGACCGGATGTGCCAGGGAAAAGGTCATGAGCCTGGAAGCCCTGAGAGAGCATCTGGAAAACTAGTGGGAGAAGCCTTGAGCCTCTGTCTGGGGCCAGCTGGAGGTAGGGGTTAGGTGAGGGAGTTGTGAAGAGAGGAGAGGAAGCTGTCCTTGCCCTCCCTGTCTTCTCTCTGTAGTGTGGAGGCAGGCCCAGGCTCTGGGCATCTCAGACCTAGGAGAGCTCACTGTAGGAGCCACGAGTCACCTTCCAAAGGAAATGGAACCTTCAGGCATATTAGCACTAGCTGGGCTTAATATTTAATGAGGAGGTGGGAGGAGAATTTCCTTTCTTGGTTTGGATCAACCCACATCATAAATCCTCCCCAGAGGCCCTGTGACCCCTCAGCAAGAGACCAGAGAGCAGTTTAAAGGCCCCTAGTTCCTTGGCCTGCTTCCCCTAAAGCAAAGGAAAAGGGGCCTGGCTCCCACTTCCTCCCAGAGCCAGGGGAGTCTCTCAAGAGCCTCAGAAGACTCTGGCCCCCATCCTGGCTGCTAAGGCCTGTCCGGCTCAGGCTGTACCAGCAGTTGGGTTGGTGTTTTCCAAACTCAGCCTGAAGAAGCTGTATGCTATGACCTTTGACTAGACCCAGGTCACCACAGCCATTTCCTGGGCTTTGTGAGAGGTAAGTGTGTGGAATGCTATGAGGGCGATCAAGTCTCTGAGTGCTAGTGGGCCCAGAGACAGCTGGGCGTGAAGCCTGCTGCCTCTGCAGACCAGCCTCAAGGGGATGGGCCCCACCCAACAGCCCTCAATGAAACATTGGCCTCTATGAGCCCTTCCTGTGTAGACCAGGTTGGCCTTGAACTCACAGAGATCTGCCTGCTTCTGACTCCTGAATGCCATGATTGTAGGTGTGTGCCACCCTTTGAGGCAGAGGCATCTCTACCTCACTGACCTTGAAAAAGCCTGCGTTAAAACACAAGGTATACAGCATTAGTAAACTGACATTTGACACTGAACACCTGTGCTACACATATGTTCTACATATATGTGCTACACATATGTTTTACACATAACATGAGCTTGCAAGTGTATGTTTATAAGGATGCTGATGCACAAGTATAAAAGTGTAAACATAATGTGTGAATGTGTCTGCACACACTCTAAAGTAAAAAAAGTGGTAAAAATGCACAAGGTCAGCCTGGAGGTGGTGTGGGCCTTTAATCCCAGCAATTGGGAGGCATAGGCAGGTAGACCTCTGTGAGGTCAAGGTCAGCTTGATCTACAATTGTAGAACTTGTTATTCCAGCAATCCTGGGCTACCCACAGTACCCGGTCTATTAAAAAATAAAGAAAAAAAGAACAAAAAAACAAGGTGAAGAGAAAAGAGGAAGCAACACAAAGTTAGTTGAAGAAGCAGGTAGAAGATCTGACCTCCTCTGTAGGAGCATCCTGGTAGCCAGACCTAGGAGAATGAGACAGGATGCTGCTGCTGTGGACACTGGGTGGTCCGCTCTGGATGCTAGATGGTTGGCAGAGCCCAGCAAGCCAAGCTTTGGAGAATCTTATTATGCTGAATAGATTCCAGTTGGTGTGCTGACAAGGTGATCCCAGATTTGTTAGCACTGTGGGTCACCTGGATGTCTCACCTGTCTGCCTCTCACACATCTTCTGAGAGAATGGGTGCCTCTCAGAAGCCAAGGAGGAGGGCCCTGCACTAGGAAGGAAAGAAGGCCACCTTTATCAATTCTACTGGATGGTTGTCTCTGGCTGACGTTGGGATGCTATGGTAGCTAATCTTTGTTGTCAACTTGAGCATGTTAGGAATTAATTGACCCAGGCAGTTGTGTGCACCCGAGAGGGATTTTTTTCGGTTGAATTAGTTGAGGTGGCGACTCTGCCTAAATCTGTATCATCTGAGTTGTGAATCCACTCTAAATTTGGGCTTCACCTTCAGGGGGCAGCCCACACAGACGGACATGAAAGAAGGTAGTTGGTCCTTTTTCTGTCTGCTTGCCCTCAGTCGCATTGGCAGATTTATCTATTCTGAGCCCTTCCTTAGCTGGAGTTGGAACCCACTTCTTCTGGATTCCTATGTGAAATGAAAACTGGAAGCTCTCTAGGATCTTCCTGCAACAGCAGCACCAGACTGGGTCTGTTAAGTCACCCGGCATCTTAGTTATTGTTCTATCTCTGTGAAGAGACACTATGGCCAAGGCAGTTCATAAAAGAAAGCATTTAACTGGGGACTCACTTATAGTTTCAGAGGGTGGGCCCAGTAATTCCATAGCTGGGAACATGGTGGCAGGCATGCATGGCACTATGGCAGATTACATCTGATCTGTAGGAGGGGGCAGGGGAGAGATAGATAGATAGATAGATAGATAGATAGATAGATAGATAGATAGATAGATAGATAGATAGATAGATAGATCGATCGATAGATAGATAGAGATACGGCCTCCCTGCACTTTTGAAACCTCAAAGCCCATCCCCAGTGACACACATCCTCCAACAATGCCAAAGCTCCTAATCCTTACGAAACACGAATTTGGAATCAAATATGAAAACTCAGAGCATACAACCCCCTGATGGGTACCTTTGCTCTCATGCATATAGTCAGTTTCAGTACTCCAGAAGACAGTGAGTTGATATATTGAAAATGAGAAAGAAAAATGTTGCTGGCTGGTGGTGGTCCCCCCTTTAATCCCAGCACTTGGACGTCAGAGGCCAGCAGATCTTTGAGTTCAAGGCCAACCTGGTATATAGTTAGTTTCTGGACTGCCAGGGCTACACCTATTTTGAAAAATAAAAAAAAATCAATTAGTATTGTCTATACAGCAAATCATTCTTCCCATAGCTGTGGGCGATGGAGCCACATCCAGGCTGTCTTCTTCCTGATCTCCAAAAATTCCTCACTTGGTAAGTTATAAAAAAAATAGAAATTGATAACTTGTGGTTCTGGAGGTTGGCAAGTCAAGATTAAGGCCCTTGCAGATTGTGGGTGGAGTGAGGGCTGCTTTCCCACCTACTATGGTTCTATGTTGTGTTTTCCCACATGGCTAAGAGAGGAATTTAATTCAGTCATATGAATATAACGTTTCCCTGTCTCATGTCGAAATCTCCAACAGAAGGTCCAATTCCTGTGACCTAATGCTAACCCCGAGCATAGGAGCCCCTCCACTCACTGCAAGAGTATTCCAGATCTTCGTGACCCCAGTCATAAAACAACTCAGGGAGTTCTTAGTTGTGGAGGATCTTCTGAAATCCGATGTCTCAGCTCAGCATGGCAGCTAAATTCCTATATGAGCCTTGAAAAAACCCAAGGATGAACCATTACATGGAACCCCAGAAACCGATACAGGCCATAAACATCCTAAAACAAGCATATTCCTGCACCCCAATGCTGACTCTACTAAACCCTTTCTCTGCATGTGTAGGACTGACAGGGGCTAGCACTGTTTATTATTTTTATTGTATGTGTGTGAGTTGTCAGGTCCAAAGGAAACTCCATTTCCCCAAATTCCAGAAGGGACAAATGGCTATCTGAAGTGCCTATCAGCATACCAAAGTGCATGCTGGCCTTCAGGGTCCATCAGTATCATAAGTACCTGTTACACATTTAAGAGTCCATGCATCCCCCTGGCCTTGTCCATCTCCATCCCCTCCCTAAACTCCTTGAAGCTCATGGCTTCTTTCCCTCAACTACTCATTCTCCTTGGAAACCTACTATTTTGTCCCCCTTCTCGTTCTCCCTCTCTCTATCTGCTCCTCCTCCTCTCTCTGCTTTCAGTTTCTTTTTCTCTTCTTCTTCTTCTTCTTCTTCTTCTTCTTCTTCTTCTTCTTCTTCTTCTTCTTCTTCTTCTTCTTCTTCTTCTTCTTCCTCTCTCTCTCTCTCTCTCTCTCTCTCTCTCTCTCTCTCTCTCCCCCCCCCATGAACATAAACACCTTCCCCTTAACCATACTTTGGGGGTGGTCATGTCAGTTTATATATGTGTGTTTTTGCTACATGTATGTATGTAAGTGCACCATGTGCACGCCTAGTGCTTGTGAAGGCCAGACGAGGGTGCTAGATTCCCTGGAACTAAAGTTCCATGTTTGTGAGCCATCATTGTGGGAATTGGGCCTAGGTCCTCTGCAAGAACAGCAAGTACACTTAACTGCTGAGCCATCTATCTCCAGTTCCGTTGCACTGGACATTCCAGGACAAGTTTGAGGCCTCCCAACTTCAGTCATTTATTATTCTTAAACACTAAAGATTCCTTTCAGGCTTAATAGAGAAGCATTAATGGATTTCAGAAATGTTCTGTAGCCAGATTTGAAAGGGAGGAATCTCTGAACTCAGCAGTTTGGTTCAAGATACGATATCAAGTTACAGCTAGCCTTTCTTTGTGCCTGATTGGCAGCTGATCTGATTGTACTGCCCTACCTTAGCACTACCATGAATTAGGAGTTTAGCTTAGTGAAGTTACAAGGCAGGTTATAAGTATATGACTCTAATTGCCTTAAAACAGGGATGGAAGAAGTTGTGGAGGAGCATGACCAATGCCCCCTGTAGATGCAAACACAGCACTTATGCAAGAATTTCCCTGTGTTCACCATCTGACTGCTTCATAATAACCTGTCCTCTTGGGCTTCTACAGAGGCTTTGTTACATTGTTGTGATTAACTAAGTCATTATTTGCTGAAGATCAACTTGACCTTACACATTTGCCTGTTCCCCTAGGATTGGCTGTAAGTCCTCACTGTTTCCCCTTGAGCAGCCCCATCCTGAAGCTCCATGGGGCTGCCAGCCCTCAGTTCGCAGATAATTATACCCAAAGACACAGCTCAGAATCTAGGAAACTGAGCAGTGATTAGAGCAGAGAAATACTTGACAATATCCTAAAGTACCTTGAATCTCCAGCAGGAAACAGGGACAACCTTGTGAAGGTCAGGTAACTGGGAAATTTGACAGGTTGTCCTAATTTCTTCCTGCTCAACTTTCCCTCTTACAGTCTGACAAAGATCACTAGGGAACTTTTTTTTTTAAATCCCCTGACTTTCCTAATTTAGACTGGCTTGTCAGACATCCCAGGCAGTTTGCTAGTGGAGAAAAGTACAGAGTGAAGTGTATAATTTTAGGGCACCGAAGTCAGGGTGAGACAGTGAAAAGTTACTCATACATGAGAAAAGATTCTGAGGACTCTCCATATTCTAAACATGGTCGTTGCCTCAGCTTATAATTTTAGGGCAAGGAAGTCAGGGTGAGACAGTGAAAAGTTACTCATACATGAGAAAAGGTTCTGAGGACTCTCCATATTCTAAACATGGTCGTTGCCTTAGGCAATGACATGTGGGTTGAGCCCAAAGCAACAGGGGTGATGTCAATGTGGCTGGGGACTCATGGAACAGGCAGAGCAGCAGGTGACATCACCACCCAGAAGACCCAGTGAGGTCACACTCCAGGGAGGCCTCTTAATAGACCCAGCCCTGCTAAAGTAGCAAACACAGAAAGAATGCCTAGTGTTCCCTTCCGGGTTCAGTCTGTGTTCTTTCCAGTGCCTCCTGACTGCACAGACCCTCCCAACTGTGGGTAGAGCCAGAAGGAAGGAAGGGTGTTGATAACCCAGGAAGTTTAGGACTTGTTGGGGGGGGTCATATGTCTTCCCTAGGAACTCTTCTACTAGTGCTAGGTGTGGTGTCACACTCACTAGACCAAGAGATAGAAACTGCTCAGGCACGACAGGGACCCAAACCAGCAGTACTCAGATTGTCTTTGCTGGAGGCCAGGGTGTCAGCAGCAGCAGAGAGCTCTTGTTCCTGTAAATGAACCCCTCGGCCTGGAGGCTGCATGTGACTAAGTGACTGACACTGGGGGAGGCACCTGGAACCCTGATATGGACACTGAATTTACCAGCAATACCCCCTCCCCCAGGCTAACCTTAGTGTCTCAGGGGTGCCATGCTGTGATGAGACACCATGACCAAAGCAATTTCGAGAGGAAAGTATTTGACTTCTGCTTTCACATTGCTGTTCAACATTGAAGGAAATCAGGACAGGAACTCAAACCGGGTGGGAACCTGGAGGTATGGGCCGATGCAGAAGCCATGAAGAAGTGTAGTTTACTTACTACCTTGTTCTGCACAGATTGCTCAACCTGTTTTTTGTATTGCACCCAGGACCACTAGCCAAGGAGTGGTAGCATCCACAATAGGCTAGGGGCTGGGCACTCCTTCACCAATCACTAAGAAAATGTCCTACAGGCTTGCTTGCCTGTCGCCCAATCTTATGGAGGCACATTCTCAAATGAGGGTTCATGCTCTCGGATGACTTTAGCTTGTGCCAAGTCACTTACACCAGTAAATTGATTATACCCTATTCCCCGAGACCCCTCCTTCTATACCATAGCCCTAGATGTGCTTTAATCTCCTCTCTTCCTACCCCCTCCCCTTTTAACTGCCCACCTATAAAACTATAGCAAGCATCTCTCTAAATCCCATCCTCTATGGTCTGTTAATTTCATTATTTGAATTCTTAAGACAAGAACCTTAAAGTACTGGCTCAGGGTGGTTTGGGTAGCTTCTGAGTTTCTGAAATACCAAGAAAGGCTCCATTATTCTCTAAGATATCCCAGTATTCCCATATCAATATGCCTATAACCCCAGGCCTGGCTGTAGAGATAAAAAAGTTGGTTGTTAGCTGAGCAGTGGTGGCACACACCTTTAATCCCAGCACTTGGGAGGCAGAGGCAGGTGGATCTCTGTGAGTTTGAGACCAGCCTGGTCTATAAGAGCTAGTTCAAGGACAGGCTCCAAAACCACGGAGAAACCCTGTCTCAAAAAACCAAAAAAAAGTTGGTTGTTAAAGCCATTCTTGATTATACATTGAGTCTGAGGCAAGCCAGGGCTACATCTGACCTTGTATGAAATAAATGTCAGCTGGGCAGTGGTGGCACATGTTTTTAATCCCAGCACTCAGGAAGCAGAGGCAGGCAGATCTCTGGGATTTCAAGGCCAGCCTGGTCTACAAGAGCTAGTTTCAGGACAGGCTTCAAATCTACAGAGAAACCCTGTCTTGAAAAACCAAAAAGAAAAGAAAAAATCAATAAAAAATAAAAGAATAAAAATATAAATATCAACAGGGGCCGGACAGATGACTCAAGATAATGTACTGCTCTTTGAGAGGAGCCAAGTTCAATTCCCAGATCCTGGGGTGCCATCTCACAACTGTCTATAATTCCCTCTCCAGGGTCAAGAATGGAATTGAGACCAAGATGAAGAAAATGTAGGGTGTGGCTTGTTGGTTTGTATTTCAAATTTCTGTGTCACTTAAAATCCCTTTGCTAAAGTGGTAGAGCCAAGCAGGTGAATAGTAATATTAAGATTATTAATTTTTCTGCCAGGCAATGGTGAGGCATGCCTTTAATCCCAGCAGTCAGGAGGCAGAGGTAGGTGGATCACTGTGAGTTTGAGGCCAGCCTGGTCTACAAGAGCTAGTTCCAGTAACAGGCTCCAAACCTACAGAAAAATCCTGTCTCAGAATAACCAAAACCAACCAAACAAACAAGCAGATTATTTTTCTTAAGTACTTTGCATCTACCAAACAGTTTACCAATATAAGATGGACACCATCATCAACTTCATAAAATGGGAAAGGAAACTCTATAGAGACGAACAATTACCAAATCACAGGACTAGAGCCATGATGGACACCTAAGAGGTAAGCCTTGGAAATAACGTGTGAAAGGTTGTCTAGATTAGGATTAGCCTCTGGGAATATCTGTGAAGGATTGTCTTATTAGGTTGACTGATGTGGGAAGACCCATTAACTGTGGGTGGGACCATCATCCTGGACTGTACAAAATGGGAGAGGGCAAACCAAGTCCTAGCAAGCAAGTGACAGATTTGACCGTTTTTTGCTCTCTTCTAACTGTGGGTGTCATGTGACCAGCCACTCTCAAATCCTATTGCTTGACTCCCCCTCCACATCCCACACTGTCTGCTGGGATGGTCTGTAGCCTGGAACTGGGAGCTGGGACAAACCCTTTCTCCCTGAGGCTGCTTTTGTCAGTATATTTTGCCTCAGTAACTGACAGGGAAACAAGACAGGGACCTAGTAGAACTGACAAAATCTAAACTGCTTGACATCAGTCTGTGCTCTTAGGCCCTCTGCAGTAAAGGACAGAGCTGACCTAAGGGTGGCAACAGTAAAAATGTCCCATGGGAGCTTCCGGGTAGACACAGGAGGCTGAGCCAAGAGGGAAAATTAGATCATAGGAAAAGAAACACAGAGGGAAGGGTGACCCTGGAGAGGATACTTACAGAATGAAGAGAGAATGAACGGCAGCAAAACAATGTCAAGAACAGAGCCTGAAGCTGCAGAGATGGGACAGTGGTTTCAAACATACACCGCTCTTGCAGAGGACCTGAGTTGGTGCGCAGCACCCACACTGAATGGCTCACAACTGACTGTGACTTCAACTTCCAGGAATGAAGACTGGAAGCATGCCTTTGGATGGGCAATTGGAAAATTTAAGATCGTCTTTGCCAAGTAGTTTCATGGAAGTGATCTTCCTCCTGAGTATTGAACACTGATGGAGGAAGGTCATTGGCTAATAAAGAAACTGCCTTGGCCCATCTGATAGGGCAGAATTTAGATAGTCAGAGTAAACAGAACAGAATGCTGGGAGGAAGAGGAAGTGAGCTCAGATGCAGGGCGGCTCCTCTCAGAGCCAGCTGCAATGAAGCAAGCTGCCAGGTCAAACATGCTGAATCTTTCCCGGTAAGACTGATGGTACACAGTTTATTAGAGATGGGTTGATCGGTATCTGAGAATTAGCCAGTAAGGGCTAGAGCTAATGGGCCAAGCAGTGTTTAAAAAAATACAGTTTGTGTGTTGTTATTTCAGGGCATAAGCTAGCCAGGCGACCAAGAGCTGGGGTGGCAGGATTACAGCCCGCAGCTCCCACTACAGAACACAATACCTTGGAGTGCTAAATGCACTTTACCACTGAGTTTCATAACTCAGTGATTCTAATTTCCTATCTCACTATTTCTAATTCTTAAAACCACCTAAGCTGTTGACATGGATTTTTGAGAATGATGGCACTTTTCTCAATTCAGATGTGCAAGACTTGAGGATGTTAGACACTCACTGCTCACTGTGAGGTCTCAGAGGAACCAGGCACAAATGGCTAACTGAGGTATCTATTTAACATATCAAACACTGGCCACCAGTCTCTCTGGGAATCACAAGTACCTGTTGCAGAGTCCTGGCTCCTCTCAGCACTTCTCACCACCACCTCCACTTTAAACCACTTCAAAGTCCCTGAGCTTTGTTTCCCTCCTCCCACTTTCTGATCCTTATATAACAGCCATTTGGGGTAGGCATGCTCTTGGTTCTCCTGTTTGTCCTTGGCTCCTCTCTGTTCATTTTCCCTCTTTCTTCCTCCTTTTCTCTTCTCTTCCTCTCTCAATCTCTCCCTTCTCCTGTCATGGCCATGTTTGGTCTGAACTGCTCAGATACCTCTGGCTGTTCTCTGCCTTGTACCTACCATAAACCCTTCTCAACTGACCAAAGAACAGCCATGTCCTCATTTTTATTCAATCACCAGAAGTGAACCTGAGACAGTGATTCCCCAGCTCATGGTTTTAAGCAGCTGAAGACTGAAGACATGACATGGGGTTAAGCGCAGTGAGTGCAAAGCCTTATTAAGGATCATGAAGGGAAACATGGAACCAGCAACCGTGAGAGGGGGTCCAAGAGGGGGAAAGCCCCTGAGCTGCTTTCCAAGGTTTTTTACAGGATGTATGAGAGAAGTTAAACAAAGATTCAGTTGATTTTGGTAGAGACTGGTTAATTCTCTGGGCTTATCATAAGTCTAACCAATGGAGGGCCCAAGGCTCTGTGCCTGTGTTCCTGACCAAGCCTGTGAATGATCATAGGCCCCTCAACCAGTATGAGAGGTAATCACACTTTGAAGCCCCCTCTGCCATTCTCTGACATTTTGTTCGTTTTGGTATTCTGCTGACCATCTGTCTTGGTGGGTGTTTTACTCATCTGGCAGGTGCTGCTGGTCTTAGCCTTTCGATGAATTAGACTAACCTCTCTTTGTGTCAAGTTTACATAACTAGTTTGTAGTTTACCAAGGAGCTAACTCCTGTCACAGCTACTAAACTGCAATCTTTTCTTGGTTGCTTCCTCTTCTGCTCTTAATCCATGGTGAAGTCTGGGTGGTTTCTTTTCAGGAAGAGGTGGAAGTCTTTTGTTAGAAATCATTATTACTTATCATTTAGTTATTGAATTTAGATACACCATAAATAAGAATATGGAAAAGGCACTGGTTTCTCATCTTTGGGGGAACGAACTGGCGTGCTGACATTGTTTCTGCCCCTGGAGCTCTGTTCTTCCTCTTCACTGGTCAAATTGACAATCTCATGCCCACTTCAAACCCTTTTAATTTTCATCTCCAGTGTTCCCAATAACATCCTTCTAACTCCAACGTTCCTTTTAATACTAATATCTGTTCATATTGCTCAGTATAGATTTTAATCCTATTTTATGGAAGAGAATATTGCAGCCATGATTTAACCAGTCTAGTCTCCTGATCAGTGAAGGGCCATGATGGCATAGACATTGGGAGAAGGACAGAGTTAAAGGGCAAATTCCATAGAGATTGGACAGAGGTAAAGGTGGACAGATGAGAACCAGAATGAGGGCCCTAACAGTTTTCTATTTCTGTAGGTAGAAGTTCATGGCTTTCCCCTAGTGTTGGGAGTATACATGGATAATGAGGTGAGAAGTCTGGTCATGAATACACTGAGAATCCAGCAGGAGCAACCCAGCCAAGGCAGAAGGGATTCATGTAGTTTTTATTTTGGTTTGTTTTTTGAACTTGACATAAACTAGGGAGACATCTGGGAAGAGGGAACCTGAATAAGAAACTGCCTTCATCAACTGCCCATAGGCAAGCATGTAATTCATTTTCATGATTAATGACTGATGGATGGGAGCTCACAACCACCTGAAACTCCAGTTCCAGGGGGTCTGACACTCTTTCATCCTCTCCAGATACCCCACACATGTGATACACACACACACACACACACACAAACACATACACAGACACACCTAACCTACACAGATGGATAAAATAAATCTTAAAAATAAGTGAATTAAGAAAATTATTTTAAGTTTCTAGATGTGTCTGATATCATTGCCTATTGGATCAGTTCGAACTTTAAAACAAAACACAAATTCTCTCCAAGTTATGTTTTCCTTCACCCCACTAAAGGAGCAGACAACAACATCTCAGAAGATGGGGTGGAAAAGCAGTGGAGGGTGGAGGGGTGCTGCGAAGTGCTGTCTTCTGGAAGTGACATGGCCACTGACTGAACTCTGAACCCTCACAAGATCAAGCCAACAATATAGGTCAGCACTGCAATAGGCAGCACTGACTGGACACTGTAGGTCATTAGCAAAGAAAAACGGAGAGGATGTGAAAGGTTGAAGGGATGTATTGGGGTGCGTGGGAGCAAAGAGGTAGCTGGGAGAGCATATGATCAAGGCACTGTGTTTTTATATATGTTTATAAATACATATATATATATATATTCTTGTGAAGAATAGATTTGACAAGAATAAATATATAATACTCTATTAAAAACACAGTGTAGAGGCACATACTTGTCATCCTATCACTAAGGAGGCAGAGGCAGGGGGTTCACAATGAATTTGAAGCCAGCTTGGGGTATGAGAAAAATTCTATCTAAAATTATTTTAAATATTACTTTTCTATGTATCTAAGTATGTACCTATCACCTACCTATTTATTTACTTAGTAACATATAGTTCAGTCTGACCTTTGACTTCATATGCAGTGCAGGCTGACTTTGAACTTCTGCTAACCTTCCTGCTCGACCTCCAGAACCTTGGGATTAATGCCTGAGGTAGACTCAGAGATTTGAATACTTGGTCACCAGGGAGTGGCATTATTTGAAAGAAATAGGAGGTGGAAGTGCATCAGTGGGGGTGGCCTTTGTGGTTTCAAAAAGTCCATTTTCAGCCAGGAGTCTCTCTTCCTGCTGCCTGCATGCAGATCAGGATTTAGAACTCTCAGTTACTTCTCCACTCCACTGCTCTGTCTGCCTGCATGCCTCTATGCTCCCCACTACAACAATGGACTAAACATCTGAAACTGTAAGCAAGCACCAATTAAATGCCTTCTTTTTATTTATAAGAGTTGATGTGATTATGGTGTCTCCACAGCAGTGGAACATTGACCAAGAAACCCATTGTGTATAGTGACAGGAACTAAATCCAGGTGTTTATGCTTGCTGAGTAGGTGAGCACTCTACCAATTTAAGTACACTTTAGTCCTATCTTTATCTTAAAATTAATTCTTTTTCCTCTTTTGCAGTGCTGGTGATTAAGCTCAGGGCACCAACCATGTTACACAAGTGCCCTATTGCTGAGATACACCCTCTTAAAAATTAATTTGTTTAAACTGTGTGTGGTGGTACACACCTTTAATCCCAGCATTCAGAGACAGCAGGTGGATGCCTGTGAGTTCAAGGTTGGCCTGGTCTACATAGGAACTTCTATGACACTGAGAGAGTTAGGCTTCAGTCATGCAGACTCTCACCTATGCTGTATATGTATGTAGAATATCATTAAGCCATACTCTCGATTTTATAGACTGTAAAGCATAAAATAAAGGTGTTATGATAAAAATAAAATGGTGCCATTCCCAGAGTGGCAGCAGTGGGCAGAGGGCAGGAAAACACAGCTAGCCACGAAAGCAGCTGGTACAAAGCAGGGAGCCATGTGGTGGGTGAGAGACAGAGATGCGACATGCAGAGAAAGTGGATATTTATTTAGTGGGTTATGGAGGGGAAAAGGAAAGCAGGGGAGGGGAGAAGGAGAAAGAGCGAGGCAGAGAGAGAGATAGAGAGAGAGAAAGAGAGAGAGAGAAAGAGAAGGGAAGAACTGGGAAGAAGGGAGAGAGGCAGAAAGGAAGAAACCCAGGCTAGAAGCAGAAAGAAGACTTGCTTGCCTCAATGGATAGAGGGAGTGGGCAGGGCTTGTCTTTTAAAGGGACAGGACAGACCATTACAAAAGATATCACAGTTGGATCTTCTGGTATAGATATCTGCTCTCTGCTAATGTTGAAAATGACTCACAGGGACTCTGACCCTCAATCTAGTGGTGTTTTGATAGCTCCATGTGTATCTGACTTTTTTCTATTTAGAAGGTATTATTTCATACAACGTATTTATCCAGTACAGCTCTGTTTTTGAGATAGTCTAGCCTCATATATATATATATATATATATATATATATATATATATATATATATATACACATATGTGTGTGTATGTGTGTGTATGTGTGTGTATGTGTGTGTGTGTGTGTGTAAGGGTGACCTTGAATTCTGTGTTTTAAAGAATCAAATCTTTATCTAACTATCTATCAATCTATCTATCATTTTCCCATTTATGATCTATAGTTAAGGTCTCATGTAGCCCTAGCTGGCCTATTACTCCTAAAGTAGTGGAGTGTGACCTTGCATTTGTGGTCTTCTGGCCTCTACCTTTAAGTGACTATACAGTGCTTAACCCTAAATGCAACAACTATGTCAATCCTCGCCTTCTTAAGGCTCCAGAAACATAGCAGAAGAAGAGGTGAAAAGAGTGTAAGAGCCAGAGGCTTGCTTGGAGTGCCGTGAAAGGCAGCGTTCTGGATACAACATGGGCATGTGCTCATGAACTCACTGAAGGTAGAGTTCTGTAGGAGCTGCTGAGAGTCACATACCCTTGTAAACAAGTTGCTGAGCCTCTGACCTCTTTGCTATCTCAAACAAATGAATAAAACCAAACAAAAACAAACCCAACAAAACACAACAACAAACAAACAAAACCAAACAAAAACAAAATTCTGAGCTAGCAGAAGAGGGTTTATCATTATCATACACATCTGGCTTATCTGGCTTTCAGATGAGTTTGCTTCCTGGAGGAAAAGTTTTTGCTGAGTAAAATGCTAAACTGGGGACCAAAGGGTACCCTGTGACATATATGTTAAGAGATCTTTTGAAGTATGAACGACTCCAAGTCCTTAATATTTGCAGAGTTGAAATGTTTCAAGCATGAGTAATGGACTAAAATGAGGACAGCCAGGGAGTGTGTGAAATCTGACAGGTTTAGCATCTTGTTTCTTCCTGCAAACCAGAACTTGGAGTGCTTTTTACTATCTGTTTACTGTTAATTGCCACCTTTATCAATTCTACTGGTGCTAACCCACTTCCCCATCATTGAAATATGTTTTTAATGTTGGAAATAAAAAGGCATTGATAACGAACCTTGGTTGTTTTCTGACATACAAAGAGGTTGCAATCTCACCAGCAATGTGGAAGTGTTCCCTTTTTCCCCACAACCTTTCCAGCATCAGCTGTCATCAGTGTTTTTGATCTTGGCTATTCTTACAGGTGTAAGGTGGAATCTCAGAGTTGTTTTGATTTGAATTTCTATGATGACAAAGGATGTTGAACATTTCCTTAAGTGTCTTTCAGCCATTTTAGATTCCTCTGTTGAGAGTTCTCTGTTTAGGTCTGTACTCCATTATTTTTATTGGATTATGTGATCTTTTGGTGTTCAATTTCTTGAGTTCTTTGTATATTTTGGAGATCAGACCTCTCTCTGATATGGGGTTAGTGAAGATCTTTTCCCATTCTGTAGGCTGTCATTTTGTCTTATTGACCATGTCCTTTGTTTTACAGAAGGTTTTCAGTTTCAGGAGGTCCAATTTATTGTTTCTCTCAGTGTCTGTGCTGTTAGGGTTATATTTAGGAAGTGGTTCCCATTTTTTTTCTATAAGGTTCAGTGTGGCTGGCTTTATATTGAGGTCTTTGATCCATTTGGACCTGAGTTTTGAGCACGGGGATATATGTCTATTTTCATTTTTCTACATGTTGATATCCAGTTATGCCAGCACCACTTGTTAAATAAGCTTTCTTTTTCGATTTGATATTTTTTACTTTGTCCAAAATCAGGTGTTTGAAGATGTGTGGAGTGATATCTGGGACTTCTATTTGGTTCCATTGGTCCTTCTGTCTGTTCTTATGCCAATACCAGGCTGTTTTCAGTAATGTAGCTCTGTAGTAGAGTTTAAAGTCAGGGATTATGATGCCTCCAGAAGTTCCTTTATTGTACATTTTCCCCTTTTTTATAGAGTGGGTTCTGTGGGTATCCCAGGATTCCTAGAAATTGTTTTGTAGATCAAGCTGACCTTGACTTCACAAAGGTCTACCTGCCTCTGCCTCCCAAGTGCTGGAATTAAAGGTCTACACCACCTCCAGGCTGACCTTGTGCTTTCTTTTAACCACTATTTTGACTTAAGTATGAGCACATACATTCACACATTATATGTTTACAATTGTGTACATGTGCACCAGTGTTCATAAACACATACACATGCAAGCTCAAGTTATGTTCGTGTATCACTGGTGTTCAGTGTCAAATGTCAATTCATTGGTGCTGTACACCTTGTGTTTTAACACAGGCTTTCTCAAGGCCAGTGAGGTCAAGATGCATCTGCCTCAAAGGGTAGCACACACCTACAATCCTGGCATTCAGGAGTCAGAAGCAGGCAGATCTCTGTGAGTTCAACACCAGCCTGGTCTAAAGAGGAAGGACCAAACAGAAAAACTGTCTCCAAACGAAAAACTCACAACGACAAAACAAAAAAGAAGATTCACCTGTCTCCATCTCCGGGTGCTGGGGTGGCCAGCAATAACAAGTCTTCTGGCTGTTTTCCTTCCATTCTACACAATGAACTCATATCAATCAAGGTGAACAGGCATTGTACAGAGAGACAGTCACTGTCTCAGGATTCCTGTGCTTCTGAATCTCGCGCAGGGTGCCGATTTCACACTCTTGCTTCTTGGGCAGTCGTCTCTCATTATGAGCAGCAGGGCCAGGAAGAACCGCAGTGTGGTCTATGCAGTTTCTTCAGGGACATCCCCTTTAAAAGCTATTTGTTCTTCTATTAGGATAATGTAGAAATGGAATGAAGTAAAGAAGGATAAAATCACGTTAGATAGGTACAGAGCAGTGGAAGCCTCCTCCCAGCACACCCAGTCACAACAGGTTTTGGCAGTTGTTGTATCAGCGACCCCAATAAACCAGGTGCACTAACACGGAACTGCTACAGAAGTGCCACAAGGGGGCAGCACAATATCAGAGTTTCTGACGGGTTGCTTGACCACCAGCCTTCCTGCCTTTCTTATTGGCACAGGTGGTGGTCTCCATGCCCTTGAACCTTCCTGTCAGTGCCTCCAATGGGGCCATCAGGGAGTAAGTACTGAACAACTCCTCAGTGCTGTGCACAAGGATGAACTCAATGCTCAGGCCAGTTCCAGATGTGAGTCACAGGGAATAGCCCTGCACATCTGGATGCCCGATTTTCTTCTGTCTATCAGAAAGATCTTTTGATTCACAAGTTATATATGGCTGTAACGGGTTGCTATGTCACTGTTTTCTCAGATTGGGGCATTAAGATTTGGGGGTAGGTGTTGTTTGTTTTAAAATAGAGTATCATTCCTCCTAGACTGGCCTCAAACTCTCTGTGTTGGATGATGACCTTGACTCCCTGATCCTCTTGTGTCTGCCTCCCAATACTGTGATTCCCAGCATGCTCCACTTGGTTTTATTTTATGCTAAAGAATCCAGGGCCAAAGACAGTGTGGATGCTAGGCACACTGAGCATTAGTCCTGTTGTTCACTTTCTGTGTTTTAGAGAGAGAGCCACCAAAGCTAGACTACTGTTCTTCATGTAGGTCAGGCTGGTCTTGAACTTATGGCTAGTCTCTAGTCTAAGCCTCCAGAGTCCTGGGATTCTAGGCATACACCTTCATCCTAACTCTAGCATCTCATTTAAAGACAAATCCACAAATTCCCTAAACTGTCTAAATTCGAGGGATAGGAAATTGCCCCAAGCGGAGAGGTGACTAAACTGACAAGCAGTGGGGTGAGTCTCCATCTTCCTAGTTTCATCAGTCTGAGGTCTGGACTTGGGCTAGTTAAAGCTGGTGCCTTCCATTTTGTCACATGAAGCTGCATAGAGAGTTAGACGAGACCAACTTGAGGGCTGCTGGTCAGAACACACCTTTAAAGCTGCCTGGATACACAGGGGAGAGTCCAGGGACTCGCTGAGATGTCAGGGGACTGGAACAGCCTCCTGCCCCTCCCTCCCACCCAGAACAGAGCTCATCAGCTTCAGAAGAAGAGTGGTGTCCAGCTACACCTCGTGTGTGGAACTTCAAAAGACTCTCAGTCAGAAAAAAAGGATCATCTAGAAAGGCTAAAAGAGAAAAAGAAAACAAGAGAAAAATCAGGGTCAATGGGCAAGATCTGCAACTCCATTAGGAGGTATTTCTCAGCTACAGTGAGTCTGAGGCTAGCCTGCCTGAGCTCCAGGTTTGACTCAGTTGGGCAGCTCTTCCTGCCATGCAGCAACCTGCATTTGGTCCAGAGAAACAAACAAACCAGGCTTGGTGTGGAATTCCTGTAATCCCTACATTTGGTAGGTGGAGGCAGAAGGATTAAAAGATCAAGGCCATCCACCCCTACACAGAGGATTTAAAAAGTCAAACTCCCAAAACCCCCTAAGACAAATTACATACCTCTCTCCCCTGCACTCAGTTGGTTGAGGGCAGGATGATTGACAGTCCTTGGCAGCTGGGACTACACACAGTATACCAGAGTCAAAACAAGAGAGAGAAAAGAAAGGATTCTTTATTATAAGGGACTAATAGTTATGTCACTGTAAGGTTTAGGAGTCATGTGGTTTCACAAAGAAAAAAGAAGAGCATGAGTACAAGGTATAGTCAGCAGTGAAGGGGAACAGACAAGGACAGGGTTGAAGAACTCTACAAAAGGCGTATATGTGTTTGTGCATGATATATGCATGGCCATAAGTCTGTGTGTGGTTGTGTGTGGTTGTGTGTGTGTGGCTGTCTGTGTGTCCTCGCCCTTTGAGCACACACATAGACCAGGAATATTCATCAAATGCTTTTGTTCCTTAAATTTTTTGCTTGTTTTTTGAGACAGGGTTTCTCTGTGTTTACTTGGCTGTACTGGAACTGGCTCTCTAGAACGGGCTGTCCTTGAACTCACAGACATCTATCTGCCTGCATCTATCTCCCCATCTTGAGGCAAATGGGTGCTTCACTACCTTAATCTTTGAGACAGGGTGTCTCACTGATATGGGCTAGCAAGTTCCCACACCTACTCCCTTCCCAAGCAGGTGAAGATGACACAAGGATGCTGGCATGTCCTGTTGTGACACAGTCCCGTCCACCATCTCGCCAGCCCTGGTCTCCAGATTTGATAGTTCAGAACATTTAGAATTTGCATATTCTTTTGGAGACAGGTTTCCATTCAGCCTGGAACTCACCCATGCCTACCCTGACCTGGAGGTTTTCCTACTTAACATGGCAGAGTGGCTCAATAGCAGGAATTCCTGCAGTGGGCAGTTAGAGTTGAGAAGATGAGGATCCTGCTCAAGGTCATCGCTGGCTACAGAGTGGCCTGCCTGGGCTATATGAGGCCTTGATTAACCCACAATACTAACAGTGTTTCAGTGCAGCTAAGGAGGAACTGAAGCAGCAGCATCTTCTGGACTATAAAGTCGGCCTAGACTACATACACACTGTGTTTCAGTCCAGCACGACTTAGAGGGCAAGACTCTGTGTGTGATGTTGGAGGGTCTTCTGTTTTGTGTTGATTTCATTGGTTAATAAAGAAATTGCCTTGGCCATTTGATAGGCCAGCCCTTAGGTGGATGGAGTAGACAGAACAGAATGCTGGGAGGAAGAGGGAAGTGAGGCAATCGCCATGCCTCTTCTCTCTGGGCCAGACGCCATGGAACCAGCCATCAGGACAGATATGCTGATTCTTTCCCGGTAAGCCACTACCTCGTGGTGCTACACAGATTATTAGAAATGGGTTAATCAAGATGTGAGAATTAGCCAATAAGAGGATAGAACTAACGGGCCAGGCAGTGTTTAAATGAATACAATTTGTGTGTTGTTATTTCGGGTATAAAGCTAGCCATGTGGGAGCCGAGCGGTACGTAAGACAGGCCTGCCCGCAGCTCCTTCTACATGTGTGAACACTAAAACCATCAGAGAAAAACAGTTTGTAGCATACTGTTCCTATTAACCAAAGTAGAGAGAAACAAATGCCAGAAAATGATAGAAGTGTGCACCTAACACTTATTAAACCTGTCAGGGAATGAGAGCCAATTCTCATCTTTGATTGCAGATAGAATGTGTTCCCTTAGTATATTTCTGTGGGTCTGTAATTTTTAGGGGGCGGTCACTCAAGGTATTATGTCTGTTTATTTGTTTTAATTTGCTGTGTCTATTAAACCAATTGAAATTTTTATATTGTATTTGCATTATTCTTGCTGTTTATGGCCATCTTCAGTGCTTGGTGATTTCCTGGGGGGTTAACATATGACAGAGCAGCTGACCTGCCTGAAAGTTGTTTATGTGCAAGAAAAACACACAAACACAGAGACAGAAAAAGACACAGAAAAGAGACAGACTCACCAGTGGCTGTGTGTTCGAGTGGGTAGAGGGTAGGGGAAAAAAGCAATTAGCTAGGAGCTTTAGTCTGTATTTTAAAAGAATAAATGTGTTTTTTAGGTGCTTTTAATATATGAACTGTTAGAGCAGTGGAACTTTAGAATAACACACAAATGCATTCACTCTGTAGCACAATTTCTCTCCAAGGTATATAGGTAGCTTTCTTTTCTCCTTCTCTTTGTTTCTTTCTTTCTTTGTTTCTTTCTTTCTTTGTTTCTTTCTTTCTTTCTTTCTTTCCTTCCTTCTTCCTTCCTTCCTTCCTTTCCTTCTTCCCTCCCTTTTCTTTTCCTCTAGCCTTTGTTTCCTTTTCTCCCTTTCTCCCTCCCTCTCATCTTTCTTTTCCTATGTCTCTTCAGTAGGGTCTACTCTCCCACCCAACTTGGCGTGGAACTCAGCACACACCCGTGTTAGCTACCAGCTCACAATAATCCTCCTGTCTCACTTCCATACTGGTATTGAGATCTGTCTACCTCTGCCTCCTGAGGGCTGGGACTAATGAATGTGCCACCGAACCTGGCTCCTAAGGATGCTTGACAAGGCCACGAGGCATCATATTTTTCATTTACGCAAAATTACACATAATACAAATGTGTGTATACAAACAAAGAAAAAATTTAAATGAGATTAAGCCACTTGGACTGACCATGTTCCCCTCAAGAGCTATAAACTACCTAATAAAGAACCCCAGTAATGAATATGAAAAGCCCCCTTTTGAGTGTTAGTTCGGGTAGTCCAAGAGACTGCTGAAAGACTACAGGCTATTGTCATTGCCTTGTTTATCAGAGGGTGGGGCTCAGTTTCTATTGCTGAATATACTATGGACTTTTGACATTAGACTCAGAGCTGGATCTGCCCTGAAAGTCTCCTCACCGAGGACTAACTTTCATAGAACTGGAAGGTATTTTTCAAAATATGAGAGAATGAAGCAATGAATAGTCCTATGAAATACAGCAAGCACCAGCATAGAAGATCTCTGTAAAGGTGCATTCACAACACTCTATGTTTTGGTGGTAACCAGAAGTTGTCTACTGGGATTTAAAGCCTACTTTGGGGTGGGGTATGGGGGAAAGCATGCCTGGTACTGAAACTTAGTCACCTGTTGGGCTAGTGAGGTTATGGATCATAGAGGAGCGTGCTACTTTATTAAACCAGTATAATTCCAAATGCCTTCTAAATACCTTATAAGTCACTCCCATCCTCACCAAAGAACTTCTCTTTGCAACAGACAGTAACCATTACAGAACACAAGTAGCCAAAATATAGAGAACAACTGATCATGGGTGCCCAGCCCCGGTGGATTCATCTACAACACAACTCCTGTACCCAAAACTCAGGGAACATTTCAGAAGAGAGCGTCATAAAGATTTCAAAAGCCAGAGATGAGGAATTCTGCTATGAGTTTGTGTCTCCCAGAAGCCACAGGGAAGCTAAACCTGTGATAATGCAACCATATGCCTGCTTAAACAAGACCTGAATGAGGAAAACAACAATAGGCAAGCTAGTGCAGAAGCGGGAAACACGTGGTGCCCCAGCCCTAGAAAAGAACTACAAGCAACTAAGGAATGCTGAGAAAGTGAGAGAGGGAGAAGGAGTCTTTCCCCATGGGAGCCTCCAAGTCGGTTCTCCAATACCAAGTGGCCATTCTTTAATTATTTTTCCCTCCCCCTCCTTCCTTCTCTGCCTCCCCCTCCCTCCATCCCTCCCTTTATCTCTCTCTCTCTCTCTCTCTCTCTCTCTCTCTCTCTCTCTCGATCTCTCTCTCTGTCTGTCTCTCTCTTAATTTTTCAAGACAGGGTTTCTCTGTAGCTTGGGAACCTGTCCTGGAACTAGCTCTTGTAGACCAGGCTGGCCTCGAACTCACAGAGATATGTCTGTCTCTCCCTGCTGAGTGCTTGGATTAAAGATGTGTGCCACCATGGCTTGGCAACCAAGTGACAGTCTTGAAATCATGTACATCAACACTGATAGTATTCTATCTCTATATTTATCTGTGTATACACACACACACACATGCACAGGTGCACACGCGCATAATTAGAGAGGAGGAGGCCAGGATTTTGGAAGGTGTTAGTTGGGGTAGTGCATAGATGGAGGGAGGAAGGAAAGGGAAATCGTGATTTTATTTTAATTAAAAGAAACTGGTGTGGTGGTACATCTTTAAACCCAGAACTTGGAGGACAGAGGCAGGTTGGTCTTTGTGAGTTCAGGGCCAACCTGATCTACCTAGTGAGTTTCAGGTCAGCTAGGGCTACCTAATGAGACCCTATCTCCAAACAAAACCAAAACCCAAACTAACTGCTTGCGGTGGGGCTTACTGGTAGGGTTTGGTTAAGAGGTGGAGGAAGTGTTGTCATAAAAACGGACATGTGGACCAATGGAATCAAATTGAAGACCAAGATGTAAAGCCATATAACTATGGACATCTGATTTCCAACAAAGAAGCCAAAATTATACATTGGAAAACTAAAGCATCTACAACTGGATGTCAGCATGTAGAAGAATGCAAACAGATCCATATTTATCACCCTGCACAAAACTCAAGTCCAAGTGATCAAAGACCTCAATATGAAACAAGCATACAGAACCTGATAGAAAAGGGGGAAATAATTTTGAATGCATGGCACAGGTGGCAAGCTCCAGAACAGAATACCAACAGCACAATATACAACACCAAATTAATAAATGTTTCTGTAAGGCAAAGAACACCATCAATAGGACAAAATGGCAGTGTATAGAATGGGACAAGATCTTCACCAAACCAACATCCCACAGAGGCCTGATGTTTAAAATATATAGAGAATTCAAGAAACTAGGTATCAAAAAACCAAATAATCCAAGTAAAAAAATGGGGTGCAGATATAAGCAGAAAATTCTCAACAGAAGAATTTCAAATGACTGAAAAACACTTGAGATATTTAACATTCTTAGTCATCAGAGAAAGACAAATCAAACTAACTCTGAGATTCAAACTTATACCTGTCAGAATGGCTGAGATTAAAAACACAAGGGGCAAGCTAAAGAGGATGTGGAACAAGGGGAACACTCCTCCATTGCTGGTGGGAGTGAAAACTCTTCCAGCCACTTTGGAAGTCAGTGTGGTGATTCCTCAGAAAACTGGGGATCAACCTACCACAAGCCTCAGCTGTACTGCTCTTGGGCATATACCCAGAGGATGCTCAATCATACCACAAGGACACTTGTTTAATTATGTTCATGGCAGTTTTATTTGTAATATTGAGAAACTGGAAACAATCTTCATGTCCCTCTACTGAGGAATGGATGAATAAAATGTGGTTCATTTAGACACTGGGATTATTACTCAGCTGTTAAAAACAAGGATACAAGGAAATTTGAAAGCAAGTGGATGGAACTAGGAAAAAATCATTGGGAGTGAGGTAACCCAGGCTGATAAAGACACACATGGCATGTAGTCACACACAGTGTATATTAGCTGTAAAATAAAGGCTAACTATACTACAATCCACAGACCCATAGAGACTAGTTAACAAGAGAGCTCATGGTGGGTGGAGGGGCTACGGGGGCACATGAATCTCCCTGGGAAGAGGAAACAGAAGAGATTTCTTGAGTGCACTGAGAGCAGGTGAAAATGGGAACTTGAGCAATCAGGTTGGGGGAAGTATGAGGAGGGAGAGTGCTGAGGGGGTTGGCTAGGGGTGGCATTTTGTTGTTGGCGCTGATGACTCTCCCAGGAGTCTATGTGGAGGATCCCATCTTAGACTTCTAGCAACAGTGGATAAGTAGCCTGAACTGGCTGTCTCCAGTGACCAGATTAGTGCTTGGCCCAATTGTCATCAGAGAGGTGTTATCAACAACTTATGGAGGCAGATGCAGAGACCCACAGCCAAACATGAGGTAGAGTATGGGAATCCTGCAGAGGAAGAGGAGAAAGATGTGTAGGAGCAAGCGAGATCAAGGACACCGTGGGAAAGCTTACCCAGTCAACTAATTTGGGTTCATAAGTGTTCGCAGAGACTGAAGCGACAACCAGGGAGCCTGCATGGGACCTACACTGGCACTCTGCATATTCTACAGTTGTGGGACTCCTAATAGCGGGAACAGGGTCTGTCTCTGACTCTTATACTGACTTCGGAGACCCTACTTCTCATACTGGGTTGCCCTGCCCACCCTTAATACAGGGGAGGTGCTCACTCGTACTGCAACTTGATATGTCATGTTTTATTGATAATCCTAGGAGATCTGCTCTTTCCTGGATGGAGACTGAAGAGGAGAGGACTCAGGGGTGGAAGGAGGGGTGGAATGAGAGAGAGGACTATGGGGAGGGGGTCAGGATGTAAAATAAATAGATAAAAAAAGAGGTAGAGGCAGAAACTGTCATCCCCTCAAACATAATACATGTTACATTTTGCAAACTGAACACATTATATTTATGTATGTATATATTTCTATATGCATGTGATAGCAGTGAAAAGAGAGATCATTTTTTGAAGGAGACTGGGGAGGGGTATATGGGAGGCTTTGAAGGGAGGGAAGGGAAGGAAGAACACTTGTAATTATATTATAATTTCTTTTTTTTTTGGTGGAGGCAGGAGGATCTTGAGTTCCAGGGCAACTTGGGCCTCATACTTAGGGGCTGTGGAGAAGGATCAGTTGATAAGAGCATTCATAACCCTTCCAGATGATTGGAGTTCCATTCCCTGCACCACAGAGCGCCTCACAACCATTTGTAGCTCCAATTCCAGGTGATCTGACACCCTTTTCTAGCTTCCTTGGGTACCAAGCAAACTTTTGGGCAAAATACCCATACACATTAAAAAAATTGTGAAGAGTTAATATCACTGTCTGATTTAATGTCACTGTATACAGGTGTCGTGAAGTGCTCTGTCTATATCAAAGTCCTAGCAATTGGCACAGATCGAGGACTGAAAGGATAGAACCCAGCTAGGCCTCACTAAGCGAACTATCCATCCCATGAGGCAGTGCGCGAAGCTTGGGCTCTGAGTGATGACTGGGGGCGTGGCATCCGAGGGCGGGGACGCTCTGTGGGGTACTGGCCCAGCTGCCACAGTACCTAGGCTCAGGGTGCTGGGGATCCCTGGTGAGCGAGGGCCACAGGGCCTTGCCATGCGATGAAACGGGCGAAGATGGCGGAGGAGAGCCTGGAGACCGCCGCGGAGCATGAGCAGATCCTGAGGGAGATTGAGAGCACATATAGGGCCTATATAGGGCCCATGCTCAGGTACCAGGGCGGGACCGGGTAGGCAGGAGCAGGCGGAGCGCGGTGGCTGGCAGAGGGGAGATCCGCGGGTGTCCCGCGGTCCTGGGCGAGGGTCTGCTCGGGAGCCTGTCTGGAGAGAGGGTGAGGCTTGGCTCTGTTGGGCCGCCGCTCCCTTCGGGCAGCAGCTCTTCAGTCAGGAGCGGGCGCTGGCTCTGAGTGCAGGGATGAAAGCATCCTGGTGATGTTGGTCCTGGGAGAAGAGTTCTCCCACATTCTTTCACCTGAGAGCTCCGGTCATGAGGACTACCTTGCCCAAGTGCAGCCCTGGGACCTTGCCAGCTCCTGGACCTGCTCCTTCTCCCTGCCTGCCTCCTTCTCTGAGAGCTTCCACCATCGTTGCCTGTGGAGACCTCAGAATGGACCTGGTTAATTACCTTGCACTTGTTACACAGAGCGCAAGGCGTTGTGCGAATTGCTGTGCTAATACCACTATGGAAGCCATTGAGCAGTCCTACCGCTGGGACACAGTTACTGTTGTCCAGTAGCAGATTGCGTGGGGAAGTGAAGTGACTTGTCCAAGGTCACGGGGGAGGGAAACCGGGTTTCTAGTTCCCATCCCAGACTCTGCCTCCCTGGTCCTAGTTCTTGTCCTCCTCCTAGTCTTCCTAGTCCTCCTTGTTCACGTCCTTGTCCTCATCCTCGTCCTTGTCCTCCTCCTCCTCCTCCTTTGTTGTGGCGCTGGGAATGGAACCCAGTGTGCCAGGCAAGCGCTTTCCTGCTGAACTGTGCCCAGCCCACAGATTCCTCACTACTTTGGTTCTGCCTTAGTTGGGGATTACCATATGCTATACTTCCTGTTGAAAATTTTTCACCAAGACCAAATTTGAATCCCTGCAGTTTCCTGGTGTCCTAGAACCAGTTCCTCCTGGTCCTTTCCTGTGGCACTTTCTGTTCTCCGTTCAGTCTGAATGGAAAATCGCTTTACTAGTCCTTGCACAGCATTGGGTCTGCTTTCCTACATCCAGAAGGTGTCACTAATCATTTCATGGGGAGACTTGTCCCAGGAAAGAGTGACCGAAGGCCCAGGACCTTTGCTTTTAGCTTTACTTGCACAGCTTTCTTCACCAGGCTCCATTGTTAGTTACAAGCAAGTTTTCTCAGTGTCCTTTCTCCTGGAAATAACTGTCCTTAGTCATCTGTACCTCGCTCTCCTTTTCCTTTTTTTTTTTTTCTTTTCCGGTGCTCAAGTTGGAACTAGGTAAAGCAACAATGCTTTACCACTGAGTTGAATCCCCAGTGCCCTTTTAGCTCTCCCCCACCCTTGTTTTTGCCAGTTCTTTCACACAATTGCTCCCCTGTCCTCTTTGTATCACAATCATGCTCCTCTCATTCCCTGTTTTCTTGTGTTGTGGAAGGCCAGTGATTTTCATTTCATAGTCCTTTATAAAAGCCCAGGGCCCCTCACTAATCCTCTCCTAAATGCGTAGCTATTACTGTTTGGCTTTCAGTGACTGGAAATGTTATGTTCTCGTCTGTTAGGAAATCTGGCTGTTGAATTGAGTATTTAGGACCAAAGTTTAGGCAGGATTCCTTATCAGAGCAGCATCCGTTTTGTCTTGAGTTGCTTGTGGTTTTTAGTTGCTGTTGTTTTATACAATAAATAACTTAGGTAGTACCATAAATTTAGTTTACTGTGATTTATATGTTAACCCTCAGTGTAAAACATTTTAATTTTTTACATGGGAGATGTAGTTTCCTGTATCCCAGGCTGTGATCATACTTGCCGGCTAGTTGAGAAAACCCTTGAACTTCTCATCCTCATCAAACCCACACTTCCTAAGTGCCGGGATTATGGTCTAGGACCATTGTGCTTAGTCTTATGCCATGCACGGGATTGAACCTATGGCTTGCTGCCTATTAGGTGAACATCCCATTAATTGAGCCACATGTCTAGCACTAGTAATGTATTTGTATCAACTGGATTTTGGTGTTTAATTTTCTGGCCTCTTGGCTTTAGTGATGTTATAATTTAAACATGTTACGCGTTCTCCCCAGATTTTCTCATTATTATTACTGAACTCTTTTTCTTCTGGTTCTGTGCTTGTGCATGAATTACGAAGTCTTTTACTTTATGGGAACATTGTTAAATAGCAACAAAAAAGAAAGTTCAGGAACTATCACATGACCCTATATGTTTTAGTTGTTTTTCCTGACTATATTGTTAGAGGATTTGGATTAAATTTTTACAATTTATTTCATTTTCATTGGTGTTTTGTCTGCATGTATGTTTGTGTGACAGTGTCATAAGCCCTGGAACTGGAGTTACAGACAGGCTTGGGTGCTGGGAATGAACCTGGGTTCTCTGAAAGAGCAGCCAGTACTCTTTTAAATATTTATTTATTTATTATGTGTAGTAGGAGCTGTGGGCTGTGTTCCTGCGACCCCAGCTCTTGGTTGCCTGGCTAGCTTATTCCCCTAAAAAACAACACACATACTCTATTCTTTACCGGGCAGTGGTGGCGCACGCCTTTAATCCCAGCACTTGGGAGGCAGAGGCAGGTGGATCTCTGTGAGTTTGAGACCAGCCTGGTCTACAAGAGCTAGTTCCAGGACAGGCTCCAAAGCCACAGAGAAACCCTGTCTCAAAAAAAAAAAAAAAAAAAACAAAAATAAAACAAACTGTATTCTTTTAAACACTGCTTGGCACATTATATCTAGCCTCTTCTGGGCTAACTCTCGCACCTGGACTAGCCCATTTCTAATAATGCGTATAGCACCCCAAGATGCTCTTACTGGTAAGATTCTAGCCTACGTCCATCCTTTTTCGGAGCTTCATCGCATCTGCCCCAGAGAGCAGAGCTAAGGTGTATGAGCACACTTCCCTTTTCTCCCAGCATTCTGTTCTGTTTATTCCACCCACCTATGTTCTAACCTATGAGGGCAAAGCAGTTTCTTTATTTTTTAACCAATGACCTTACTCCATCATTTCCCCTTTTTCTGTTTAAACAAAACAAAGGAAGGCTTTAACTTTAACATAGCAAAATTACATATAACAAAACAGTTATCAAGTAAGAATTACAATATTTACATCTATTTTATCTTTATCATAACTAAGGAAAACTATAACTATAACTAACTATTCTTCAACTCCATCAAAGCCTCCAGAAAGATACAATATTACCTAAGCAAAGAAGAAATAAGCAACTTTCAAACTCTAGAAATGACAGAGATATCTCGTTGCCTTGACAGTCACCCAAAGTTTATCTGTACCATTGGGGCATCCATCTTTGGCCTACAGGCCCATAGCTTCCAGCAGACATTTCCATGAAGCAGGAAATTTCAAAGGCAGTTCAGTCACTAACTGCTGTGTTCTGCAGGATGTCTCGCAGACTCTTTCATGAATCAGGAACCCTGAAGATCATCTCACCTTTAGGCAAGTTCAGCAGGCCTCTCTCTGTGGGTTCTTTGTGTCTAGTTTATGCAACAGTCCAGGCAAGAGCAGTTTCATGCCCAAATGGCTATCAAATTCCATAAGGATCCTCTTCGATGCCCATTTTCTTCTTGAAGTATATTGGTGCTGCCAGGAGCAGAGTGTCTCATTGTCATGAAAAGTCCTAAGTTATTAAAACATTAAATAGCATATTTCGTAGTCTTTGAAAGATATGAAGAATGTCTATCTAAAATATATCTATGTACATCTAAAAAACAAACATGACTATTATGGATAACTATTCATTAATAACTTATATACATAACATTTTAACATGAGCTACACAATCACAATACCTTAATCAATATCAGAAATACATATACATATAACAAATTGACTTTAAATAAATCACTGAAGCAAAATCCATATCAATGCAAATTATTCATACCTATATCGTATCTCCCTTTAAATGTAAAAGAACATTTATAAAAAATATTAGGGAATATGGATGGAGTTATTTCTCTCCAAACTGCTTCCTGTTGAATGGGGGCGCTGTTATTCAGGTCTTTTATGGGATAACCTGTCTGCTAGTTTCATCTCAGTTGGCAGTTGAGCGAAGCAATTTTTTGAGTGTGTTCATAGCAACCCTTCAGGAGGGCGTGTTCTATTATACCATATTGGGATCAAATAAGCAATCCGCAGGGTGTCATCATCCCATCTAGCTCAGTCAGTAGAGCATGAGACTCTTAATCTCAGGGTCGTGGGTTCGAGCCCCACGTTGGGTGCCATTCTGTAGTAGTTGTTGCGGGCTTTGTTCCTGCCGCCCCAGTTACTGGTCGCCTGGCTAGCTTATGGCCCGAAATAACAACACACAAACTGTATTCTTTAAACACTGCTTGGGCTATTATATCTAGCCTCTAATCAGCTAACTTGCACCTGGTCTAGACCATTTCTAATAATGTGTATAGCATGCCAAGGTGCACTTACTGGGAAGATTTTAGCCTACTTCCATCCTGGGTCGGAGCTTCATCACATCTGCCCCAGAGAGCAGAGCTAAGGTGTATGAGCTCACTTCCTCTTCCTCCCAGCATTCTGTTGTGTTTACTACACCCACTTATGTACTAACCTATGAGGGAAAAGCAGTTTCTTTATTTTTTAAACAATGACCTTCCTCCATCAATTATGTATATAAAATTCTGCCTGCATGTATTTTTGCATGCTAGAAGGTGGCAAGGTGGCATGAGATCTCACTAGAGATGGTTGTGAACCACCATGTGGATGCTGGGAATGAACCCAGGTCCTCTAGAAGAGCAGTCAGTGCTCTTAAATTCTGAGCCATTTCTCCACCCCTGCATGGCCACGTGGATCATGCTGTCCTTGAACTTACAGAAATCTGCCTGCCTTTGCTTCTCCAGATGGGATTAAGGCCTGTACCAATTATGCCCACCTGGGAGCTTCTTTTGAGGCTGTGGCATAAAAATACAGCTATACTTCAACCCTTGGCTGAAGAAAGTCAATTATCATAGAGGGCCACCCTCTTCAGTGCAGCTTGAGAAGGTCACACTTAGAACAGCGAGGAAGGAAGGGAACACCTTCCTAGCTAGCCATATCAGCCTGTCAATCTGGTGATCAATGGGGTTATGACGTTACTGCTGAGTTACCCTAAAATCTCAAGTACTAACATTCTTATTCAAAAAAGTTGTGAACAGTAGCTCTATTTTTCATTTTTCAAATCCCATGTCTGTATTTCTACTCTTATTTATCACATTATTTAACTAATAGTCATTTCTGCATTTTGCTTGGTCGCTCAGAGCATTGACATTCATTCTAATTGGACTTAAAATTTTGTTTTTAAAATTTTTACCTTGAATAATAAAATACATTGCCATTTAAAAAATAGCTTTATAGTCAAGTGTTCATGCATGTATCCCAGCACTTGTTTGGTGACAGCAGGAAGACAGGGAGTTAAGAGAGTCATCTTTGGCTACATAGCAAGTTCCAGACCAGCCTGGAGTATATGAAACCCTATCTTTAAAAGGTAGCTTTACTGAGATATAATTCATATGATAGCATATGATCTACATATTGTTTAAAATGTGTAACTGCCTAGGTGGTGGTGATGCACACCTTTAATCCCAGCACTCAGGAGGCAGAGGCAGGCAGTTAGTTCCCTGTGGGTTCTTTTATGGCCAGGACTGTTTCACAGACAAACCATGTCTTGAAAAACCATAAATAAATAAATAAATAAACAAACAAATAAATGTGTAACTGAGTGGCTTGCAGTATATTGGTAGACTTGTGCAGCAATCACCACAGTCTAATTTAGGACTATTTTACCTTCCCCAAACAAACACATATTCTTTGAGAATCACTGTTCATTATTTTCCTCTCTTCCATGCCCTTCTTCCTTTCCTGTTTTGTTTATTTTTTTCAAGGCTGTTCTTGAACTAACTTTAAGCTCTAGATCTTTTTGTCCCACTTCCTAAATGCTGGAATTACAGTTGTGCACCACCACATTCATCTTCCCACTTGCTGCTTTGGACATCTGGACATTTTGTGTAAATAGATTTATACAGGATTTTTTTTGTTTTTGCTGCTTACGGAAATGTTTTCAAGGTTTATCCGTATGGTTATGTATCTGACTTTATTTCTTTTTATTGCTGAATAAAATTTCATTGTATGAATGTACTTGTATCACATTTTATTAGTCCATTAAGTTGGTGCATATTTTGATCATTTCCATTTTGGGATTGTTAAGAACAATGTCCTATGTCCTGTTTTTGTGTGTGTGTGTGTGTGTGAGTGTGTGTGTGGACTTATGTTTCATTTCTGGAGATTAGAGCAAGCAGTTGTGATCATTGTGCAGCTTCCCCAAGGCAGTCGCAGAATGTTCCAAATTTCCAGTGGTGTAAGGGTGATTTGGTTGTCTGCTTGACTGACATCCCCTTTGCTGAAGGCACTTAAAGCAAGGGAGTGTATAGCAGCTGCCAATTAAGAAATCAGATTGTACCATTCTCCAAGATTTTTACTTATAAAAAAATAGACATCAGAAGAATGTTTCATTTTTATCTTTACTTTTTTTAATTAAGATTTTTTAAAACATACAGTCTCCTCCTTTTACATAACTATCCCCGTTCCCACCCCCTCCTCTCCTCCTGCTTCCCTCACCTTCCCCATCCCACTCCCCCATCCACTCTTCATAAGGGTAAGGCTTCCTGTGGGGAGTCAACAAAGTCTGACACTTCACCTTGAGGCAGGACCAAGGCCCTCCCCTGAGCAACGTTATCCCTCCAAAAGAATGTGCTCCTAGATGCCAGTTCAAGTACTAGGGATAAAACCTGGTCCTATAGCCTGTGGCCCCACAGACTGCCCAAGCCTTACACTGTTCCCCATATTCAGTGGGCCTAATTTGGTCTTCTGCAGGTTCCCCCGCTGTCAGTCCAGAGTCAGTGAGCTCTCACTAGCTCAGGTCAGCTGTTTCTGTGGGGTACCAGGTGGGACATTATCCCCAACCAACCGGCCCTCTCATGCTACACCAGGGTTCAATTCCCAGCACCCACATGGCAGCTTGCAGCTGTCTGTAACTCCAGTTCAAGAGAATCTGACATCGTTATACCAATGTGCATGAAATAAATTTAAATAAAGTTAAAAAAAGATAAGTAATGTAGAAACTATGCTGGCTGGAACATTTATTTCTGACTAAGGAAATAATTTAATGAAATATCTGTAACTTATCCTGCTCCAGATGAAGATTTTTTTTTGAGAGTTTAGATAATTCTCAATAAGTGAGTGATAAATTTAAGCATGTAATAGATATTTGTACAACTAATTTAGGACTTTAAAATATAAGCTACATATTGAAACATCTAAGCAGTCTAGAACACAGTTGTTAGCATCAGTGTTATTTGTTTTGTGTTTTGAGACAGGGCTTAGCTATGTAGTCCTCTCTGGCTACGAACTCAAAGGATCTGCCTGTCTCTTACTCCAGACAATTGAAGGCATGGGATCAGACACCCAGCTTTAGTGTTTTTTGTAATGGTGCATATAGACTTAGGACTCTGTAAAGTGCTACCTACTGTTATGTCTTGAAGAGTTAACATGCATCTTGCATTGTACTACAATTGGTTCTTCATTTAGTTATGTGCTTTGAGAATAGTTGGTGATTATGCAAAAGCTAAACCAGTAATAATAACCACAAATAGTTATAAGTATTTGGGTATTAATGTATTTAGTTTATTTATTTATTTATTTATTTATTTATTTATTTATTTTGATAGTCTTACGTAGTCTTCTGTAGTCTAAGCTGGCCTGGAACTCATGCAGTTTAGGATGACTCTTATTCCTGCTGCCAATTCCACCTTAATGCTGGGGTTATGGGTGCACATCACCAAACCTGGGACATTTGATATTTCCATTCTTTTGGAGTTTAAGACTCCACGTAATTGTTGCATTGTATGTTAGATAAGTAATGATGTTCGTTTGTCAAAAATGATGACTTTAAGTAAAGTATTGCTTTATATAAAATTTTAAAGAGTTACTTTTTTGTGTGTATGTGTGTGCATATGTTTGTGTGCTTTGATGTGTGCGTAGAGTCAGAGTGCAAGTTTGCGGAGTCGGTTATCTCGCTCCACCTTCATGTGGATTCAGGATATTGAATATAGTTCATTAGGCATGTGCAGCAAGTACTTTTACTTGCTAAGTCATTTTGCTGCAATCACTTTACATAGTTTTTTGTTGTTGTTGTTGTTAAAATTGCAGAAGAATAGACTTTATAGACCTGGTTTTGTAGGAGGTTTTATTGGCCTGATATGATCTCAAGCATGTTTGATGTTCTGGTATTACAGAGTAGAATACCAGTTTCTTCATACATATTCCCTGCCTAGTTTCATTCTTTTTATTGGCAGCATCTGTATTATTGTTATTCTTTTGGGTTTTTGATGCAGGGTTTCTCTGTGTAGTCCTGGCTGTCCTGGAACTTGCTCTGTAGACAAGGCTGTCCTGGAATGCAGAGATCCGCCTTCCTCTGACTCCCAAATGCTGGGATTAGAGTCTTGTCTCACCACTCCAGGCAGCATCTGTACTTTTAAAACTTGTATTTTTCTTCTCTTTTGAAAGTTGTGTCTTTACTTGTTTCTTTACATTTGTGCTTGCCATTTTTAAAAAATCTTCCTCCTATTTCCTGTAGTTTAGAACTTTGAAACACACATTGTTTGGTGAAATAGTCAAGTAAGTGAGCAAGCATCATTGCTGTGAAAACAATGTGTTTCCTGGGGAAGCTCTGCTGTGAGTAAACAGTGAACTTCGAAAGGTTCTGTATGGAATGTGATCTTGTCAAGCAATATGGATGTATAAAAATAACAGACTCTGTACCTGATTGGTTTTCATATGGACTTTGATTTAAGGAGTGGCTTTTATGGAGCACATTTGGTAATAATAGAACCAGCCAAATGTTTGGGATTGTGTGAAGTGAAGGACTTTATGACATTGGTAAAGAAGGGCGGTCAGTGGAGACCGTTAGCCTTTTAGAAACAAAGAAGAAGGTGGGGTGAGAACAGCTCTTGAAGTCCAAAGGAAATATAATTGAAAGCATTCAGATAGTCATGGTGGTGCAAGCCTGTCATCCCAGAACTTGGGTGATGGAGGCAGGAGAAACTCAAATTTGTATGCAGCCTGGTCTGTGTATCAAGTTCTAAGGTAGTCTGGGGTACACAATGAGACCCGCTGGCAAGATAAACATTTAAAATAGGTGTGGATCTGAGTGAATGTATTTTTTAGGTTTTGAATCATGTTTAGATGACTATAAATTTGCATGTAGTTGAACAAAATAATACAGGGATTCCTCTGTACTCTTTACTCAGTTTTCCCCATTGATAACATCTTATAAAAATTACAATGTCAGGTCCACAGTAATGATATTGTACCTTGATAGTCAAATTGACATACTTCATCATCACAAGGAATGCTCAGGGTACCTTTCTTATAGCTTGGCCCATTTCCCTCTGCCTGCATTTTCTCTTCCAACCTGACAACCAGTCATGTGTTTTTGTATCAGGTTTTCAAAGAACCATAACTTATATAGCCTACCTAACATTCTAGGATTGACTTTTTCCACTTAGCGCTGAGGTTTATCCTTTTGTTATAAAGTAGCAACAGTGTACTTTTTTTTATTTGCCGAGTAGTTTGCCACAGTATAACTTTACCACAATTTGTCATTTACTCATGAAGACATCTTGGTTGTCTCTGGGTCTTGGCTATTATAAATAAAGCTCTTATATAAACATACATATAGATTTTTCATTGAACATATGTTTTTCTTTTCTTTTTTTAAAATTTTGTTTTGTTTTGTTCTTTTCGAGACATGGTTTCTCTGTAGCTTTGGAAACTGTCCTGGAGATACCTCTTGTAGACCAAGCTGGCCTCTAACTCACAGAGATCCGCCTGCCTCTGCCTCATGAGTGGTGGGACTAAAGCTCTGTGCCACCACTGCCCGGCTGAACATCTGTTTTTGATTCTTTTAGCTTATCCATGAGTAGAATTGCTAGTGTTATAGTAACTAACTTGCTTGCCTAAAGGTTCTAATTCCTTCATATCATTACTAGCATTTGGTGTCGCCATCTTTAGAAATTTGGTTAGTCTGTTACATATGTAACAGTTTTTCATTGTAGGTGTTTTGTTTTCTTCAACTGGTTCTTAGGTAACTGAGGCTGCTCTTGACCTCCTGATATTCCCCTGCCTCTATTTGAGCTATTGCATCAGGCTTCATTGTAGTTTTAATTTTAGTTCTTGTTGTTAATGATATTGAACATTTTTCATGTGTTCATTTGTTTTATATATCACTCAGGGCTTCTTGCACTCAGGTACATCACCACTGACCTCTATCTACTACTTTTTTTTCTTTCTTTCTTTCTTTTCTTAATTAAGGATGAGCAGAATTGTTTTTTCCTGAAAGTTCGAAGGATTTTTTTAAATTTTTTTATTTGTTGAAAAAATGGTTTAATATAAATAAGCACAAGAATGTGTGTGTGTGTGTGTGTGTTTGTGTGTGTGTGTGTTAAGGAAAGGGGCAGTTGTACACACAGTAGTAAGGGGTGTATAGACTTCTCAAGATAGAGCTGCCTGTAAGACACTGTTCTTTTCATTAATGTACCTGGAGTAGCTTTTCAACTAGAAAAGACCATTTTTATGGAGCAGGGAATTGCCAAATGTTTCTTGCATAATTCTAGAGGAAGAACGTCTTTCTAAGTAAGGGCTTTATTTTGCTTGAAGTTTTTAAGTCAGTTTTAAACTTTAAGTACTTATATGTGATACTAGTAATGAATCAGAAAGTGGCTACTTTTTAATAGTTCCATGACAAAGTACTTGATATCACTAATCATCAGAGTAATGAAAGCAAAACCACAGTGAGATATCATATTATTACCTCTTCTCTTTTCAGATGGTCATTGTGGCAAAGACAAAAGAAGCAAAGCTTGTGATGCACAACTTAATCCCATCTCTTGGAAGGCTGAAGTGGGAGAACTAGGAGTTCATCATAGGGAAGGGCACCCTTGGCTACATAGTGCAAAGTGAGCTCAAGATCACCTTGCAGTATTAATTCCCCCCCCAAAGAAAAGATAAAAGAAAAGAAAAAGAAAGATAAAAGACAAAGTCATGTTGGTAAAGACATAATAAAAATCTCTATAGGCGTTTGGTGGAATTATGGCTTGGTACAGTCATTATGGAAAATAGTTTGGAGATCCCTCAGAAAGTTAAAAGTAGAAACAATATGATCAGCAATAGATAACGATAGAATCGTGTTTACAAGCATTCATGTATACACACAGTGGAAGACAACTCATCCTTAATGAAGGGAATCCCATCATTTTATGTGATCTAATCTGGAAGACAGTATAATAAATGAAATAAGCCTAGAACTGAAAGACATGGAAATACTGATTGTTTTAACTTTTAAATACAATATAAAAAGTTGAACTCAGAGACAGAGGCTAAAATGGTGGTTATCAGAGGCTACCTGGGGAGAGGAGATAGGGAGATGTTATTCCTAGGGTACAAAGTTTTAGTTAGGCTGAATATGTTCTTGAGGTCTATTGTACATCACAATTGCTATAAACAATCATGTAGCTCTTTAGAATGGCTCAGTGATTGATGTACCATCACAGTTTCTACAAACTGCCTCTGACAAAACTATGCTGTAATAGATTGGAATAGAAAACCCTTGTAATAGAATTGTTTACCTTCATACAAAGAAGATTGAGAAAACACCAAAATCTGCATGTGGTGTGTGCCCATTTCATCTTTAAGGGGTTTGTGTGGTGAGATTCATGACACCATCTAAATCAGAATGGTTCAGCAAGGCCTGTGTTGAATTCATGTATGCTAAATAAGTTCATGACAAGATCCAGCATACTATCCTTATGAAGATCAGAAATCACTGTAAAAGTATTGTAGCCAGGATTTATAAAGCTAAATAAATGTAGTCTTTTTAAGGAATAAGAGAAATCCATACTTGAAAGTTGCAAAGAGAGTGGATCTTAAATGTCAGCAATAAAAAGTGATAGGTAAGTGAGGTGATAGCTGGTTACCTCGACTTAGACATTTTGTAATGTTTATCTGCATTAAGACTTACCCTGTAAATTTATCTTTTGGTTATACTTTAATAAAGCTGCATAAAATTGAAAAAAATGAAAGTATGCACAATCATCATTAGAAAAAAAAGACATTGGCCTCTTTTCAATAAGTTAAATTCTGGCAGATTGCTAGGGTAGGAAAAATAGAACTTTAGTATTTTATCAGCTGTCAGCTGTCATGCTTTGGACATCATGGCCTAGAATCTGTTCTTGATATAGGCTTATCAAAGTAAGCTAGGGTTTTATTATTAAAGTTAATTCTGAAAAGAATCTCTTGGGCCATCTTTGTATTTTTTTGTTAATATCCTACCCTCGGCTTGGTAAGGAATTATATTTTTGTTACACGAGAGTAAACTGGGTCCTGGAAGCTCAGTTTCCTGCTGCTCAAATTTAATTTTCCAAATTTTTTTAATTTACAAAGTTTGTTGATAAGAGGGGAGAAATTGTCAGGATATTTGAGACAGAGTCTCAGAGGGTTCTCATTTCCTTCTTTTTCTTCTGTTTTCATTTTTATTGATTTTTTGGGAATCTCACATTATATGCCTCCATGGTGCCCACCTGCCAGTCTTCCCATGTCTACTTTCTGTCCACCATGATCTCCCCACTTCAAAAAAGAAAAGTCCATTTGTATTAACTGTATATTCACTGAAATGGTGAAATTATAAGTGTCCAAGTTCCCAAAGGGAATGTTTCTTTCTCAGCCTATATCCGTGCCAGAAACCATCCATCAGCTGAGCAAAGCTTTGCAGTGGCTGGGATGGGGCGGAACTACCTGTCCTGCACCCATGCTACTGCCTGTATTGCCTGCACTGAGGGGCGGAGCAGGCTCTCCCATACCCACAGACATTAACATGGCTTCAGACATCAACTCTGACCATGGGCTTCCTCATGGACTTTGGTGGTAACTTGGACCACAGACATCAACATGGCTGTTGGCCATATCAGAACCCTAGTGACTGCATGGACCATGACTTTCAAACATGGTCTCAGGTAGTTACACATGCCACTCACATAGGCTTGGCACACCAAGACAGCAGAGCCTGAGGACATCACCAAGGCATTGGACAGTAGCACAGACTGTGTAGGTCCATGTGGATCTCAGTCTTCATGTCTGTCTGGGAAAACAGCATGAACCTCTAACACCAACATAGCCTCTTGTGCCATCGTGGACCACACTGGTCCTTCGAGGAGGTCCAATCCCGAAGATGAATGTTGCCTCACATCAGGCCTCCATTGTTGGCCAGAGCCAGGAGGAACTGTGGCCTGTCAACAGCTTCAGCACCCAAGTTTGTGTCTGCCTAAGCTCAAGGCTGTTGTACATCATGCTGTATTTGAACCTTTTGTGACTACCCTGCCTCCAAACTAAGCATCCCCTGCCTCAGCCTCTCAAATGTTAGGATTATAGATATGACCCACCATGTCCAGCAAAGCAGACTGGCCATTTTTCTTCATGTTTAGGGTAGAACCTCGATCTTATACATACTAGACAAATTCTTAGCTTCATCCTCAGACCAGAGAACTTGGTTTGTTTATAGATTGATTTTATTTATATTTTATGTGTGTCTGTTTTACCTGGATGTATATTCTGGGTGAAGTGCCCAAAGAGCAAAAGAGGGTACTGGAGCTTCTGGAACTGGAGTGATGATTGCTAGCCTCCATTTGGGTGCGGGGAACCAAACCAGGGTCCTCTGGAAACAACATTATGTACTCTTAATCTCTGAGCCATCTCTCCAGCTTCTAAGAAAGGTTCTTTGAATTGAATTTTCTGTGTTTAGTTCATTCACAGGTTAGCAACTCCAAAGTCTTAGAAATAAAAAACTAGCTTCCCTGCCACGACAGTGCTTGAGTCCACTCAATAGTTCATTGTATGTTGAACCATCCTCCCTTTTTCTTCTTTTTGCCACAGATTTGAGTATTACTGATTCTATCATTGTGTGGTTAGCAGGAATTTCAAGTTTATTATTGTTCAGAGATTTCTGCAAGTCGCCCTGAGTATCACAGGGCTTTTGATAACTTGTACTATCTTGGGGATATTTCTTTTTTTTTGGCATACTTTTTAATTGAAAAAAAAATTTTTCGCATCCTCCCCACCTTCCATTTTCCGCCCCCTCCTCCCGGCCCTCTCCCCCTCCCACCACTCCTCTTCTCCTCCCTCTCCAGTGCCAAGAGCAGTCAGGGTTCCCTGCCCTGTGGAAAGTCCAAGGTCCTCCCCACTCCATCGAGGTCTAGGAAGGTGAACATCAAAACTGTCTAGGCTCCCACAAAGCCAGAACATGAAGTAGGATCAAAACCCCTTGCCCTTGTCCTTGGCCACTCGTCAGCTCTCACTGTCCACCATGTTCAGAGAGTCCGGTTTAATCCCATGCTTTTTTAGTCACAGTCCAGCTGGCTTTGATGAGCTCCCAATAGATCGGCCCCACTGTGTCAGTGGATGGGTGCACCCCTCGTGGTCCTGACTTCCTTGCTCATGTTCTCCCTGCTTCTGCTCCTCAATAGGACCTTGAGAGCTCAGTCAGGTGATCCAGTATGGGTCTCTGTCTCTCTCTCCATCCATCGCTAGATGCAGGTTCTATGGTGATATGCAAGATATTCATATGTATGGCTATAGAATAGGTCCATTTCAGGTTCCCTATCCTCAGGTGCCCAAGGAACTAACTGGGGACATTTCCCTGGGCACCTGGTAGACACTCCAAACTCAAGTCTCTTGTCAACTCTTAGGTGGCTCCCTTAACTAAGATATGAGTTTCCCTGCTCCCCTATCCAATCTTCCTTTATCCCAAATCATCCCGTTTCCCCAAGTTCCCCTCACCCTCTCCTTCACACTTTTCTCTCCCCATCTCCCTTCACTCCCATCCCAACCCACCGCCAAGATTCCAATTTTTTGCCCAGCAATCTCGTCTAATTCCCATAGCCAGGTGGATAACTCTATGTTTTTCCTTGGGTTTACCCTCTTGTTTAGCTCCTTTAGGATCACAAATTATAGACTCAGTGGCCCCTATCCATAGCTAAAAACCAATGATGAGTGAGTACATCTCATGATCTTCTTTTTGGGTCTGGGTTACCTCACTCAGGATAGTATTTTTTATTTCCATCCATTTGCATGCAAAATTTGAGAAGTCATTGTTTTATTACCGCTGAGTAATACTCTAATGTATATATATTGCAGACTTTCTTCATCCATTCTTCCATTTAAGGACATCTAGGTTGTTTCCATTTTCTGGCTATTACAAATAATGCTGCTATGAACATAGTTGGACAAATGCTTTTGTCATATGATAGGGCATCTCTTGGGTATATTGCCAAGAGAGGTATTGCAGGGTCCAGGGGTAGGTTGATCCCAATTTTTCTGAGAAACCGCCACACTGATTTCCAAAGTGGTTGCACAAGTTTGCAGTCCCACCAGCATGGATGAGGGTACCCCTTTCTCCACAACCTCTCCAGCAAAGGCTATCCATGGTGTTTTTGATTTTAGCCATTCTGACAGGTGTAAGATGATATGTCAAAGTTGTTTTGATTTGGATTCTCTGATCTCTAAGGAGGTTGAGCATGACCTTAAGTATATTTTGGCCATTTTATCTTCTTCTGTTGAGAATAAGCAATAGAGGTGAGGGGGCAGATCTTGACTTGTCCTGTAACCAGACTCATGATTATCATAAATATCACTATAGAACCTTCATCCAGCAACTAATGGGACCAGAGGCTGAGATCTACATTGGAGCACTGGACTGAGCTTCCAAAGTCCAGTTGAAGAGTTTAAAGTTGTTTTCTTCTACTTCTTTTTGGTTAGGATGATCAAGTCTTCCTGTTGTGTGACCACTGTGTTCTGGTGTTACTATGTTGATTTTTAGGTTGTTGGAGGGATTCTTACTTTGGCGCCTACCCATCTAGTCCTTTAAATGAGGCCTGCAGTGTTTTTGTGTCTTGGTCCAGTCCTTGAAGTGGCTGTCTGAGTGTTTGGGAGTTTTGCTTGATATGCTTTACTGTCACTGTCTGTCTCAGAAGCCTCTCATCTCTATAAACCTGCTCTCTCAGTCTTCTTTCCTGGTTTGCCCTCTTGGTGCTCTCTTAATCCCCTCAGTGTTCTAGCAAGCTCTTGGTCCCCTCAGTATTATAGCAAGCTTTCAGCTCTTAGGCAGGGTGTGGCTAGTACCTTGGGGGGTTCCCATGGGTGGGATTTAGTTTGGGGTGATCCTAGCCACAGGAAACTCCCTGCTGGCTAGAAAAGCTGAGGAAGATGGGAGGGGCCTGAAGTTTTGTCTCACTGGGGAGGTCCTAGATTGTTGGGCATCCTGCCATGTGACTGTTCACTCACCTCTTAAGTCCCCTCAGTATTGGAGGAGAAGCTGTGTTTTAAAGTCCAACCGAAGTTGCAGGAGGATAGCCTTTATTATTTTTTAAAAAGATTATTTTTAAAAAGATTTATTTTGTTTTTATGTGTGTCTTGAGTATGTACCAGGTGTGTGCTGGTGTCTTTTGCCATGGTGAGAAGAATTCAGATATCCTGGAACTGGAGCTACATGTCCATGAACTTACTCATGGGGTTGCTGTGATCCAGACTGAGGTCCCCTAGAAGAGCAGCAAGTACTTAGTGCAAAGCTATCTTCTCAGCTCCACCTTGAGTACATTGTTTTTAAAAAAGGTAAACTGTAATCTTTACTCTGTTGGTAATAAATTAAGAACTAGAAGTTTTTTACATTTATTTCCACACACGGGGGTGGGGGAGAGACAGAGAGAGACAGAGACAGACAGAGACAGAGACAGAGAGAGATAGAGATAGAAGAGCACGATACCAAGCTAAACTATAAAAGGAAGCATTTTACAGTTTCAGAGGGTTTGTGCATCACTGTGACTCTGGAGTCTCCAACATCTTGGATCTTTAGTACAACTGAAGCTTCATGTTCTCAGCTTTATATGATGGCCTCTATGGGCCTGCATGCCACATGCCATCAGGGCTCTAACATTTTTTTCTGAACTAATGAGGAAGATTTCACAACCTCTTAACTCCAGTATTCTGGATTCTAAAGTCAGGCAAGTATTGCTGTACATTTTGGATGGAATATGGCTCTCTCATTGGATTACATTTGTATAACCTTTGAACTCTTGGTGTTTTCCTTTGTTGAATAAGCTTTACTTTGTTTTTGGAGTAGATTCTCTAGGAATTTTCTTTTTACAGGTTTCATGGTTAGCTAGGTGGGACCTTTACCTTCATTCCATTTCTCTGTACCTCTTTCTGCACAAACCTAGGTTTAGGCATTTTATTTCCTGGTCTTCCTTTTTCTCCTCAGATTGTGCTTTTGTATTTCTCTTTGCCCTGTTTGCACTTTTCTTTCTTTCTTTCTTTCTTTCTTTCTTTCTTTCTTTCTTTCTTTTTTTCTTTCTTTCTTTCTTCCTTCCTCCCTCCCTTTCTTTCTTCCTTCCTTCCTTCTTTTTTTTTGGAACAGGGTTTCTCTGTAGCTTTGGAGCCAGTAGTTGGGGATTTAGCTCAGTGGTAGAACACTCGCTTAGCACTTTTCCATTGTAGAGCTGGATTAGTAAATACTGTGTTGATAACCATGAGTAAATACTGTGTTGAATGAAATCTCTGCCAATAATATTGTTCAAAAACTCTTCAATTTAGCATCAAGCAGGTTCTTAGGACAAGTGCCAAAAGCAGCCACATTGTTGGCTAAAACATTACAAGAATTGTCTTTATTCCAGTTTCTTTTTAATTTTTTTAAATTTTTTTATAAATAATACCATTCAAAATTTCCACTTCTTCCCCTCCTCCCATTTTCCTCCTACTCCCCCACTCACTCTCTTCCCTTTTCCCCAATCCTAAGAGGGGGCAGGGTACTCTGCCCTTTGGGAAGGCCCTCCCCCCTCCATCCAGGCCTAGGTAGGTGTGCATTCAAACAGATTAAATTCCCCAAAAGACAGTACATGCAGTAGAGACAAATCTCAGTGCCATTATTATTGGCTTCTCTGTCAGCCCCCATGCATCCAGCTGGATTTAGCTCAGGCACACTGTCTCAGTGGGTGGACCAACCCCTCCTGGTCCTGACATCCTTACTCATCTTCTACCTTCTTCTGCTTCAACTGGATCTTAGGAGCTCAATCTAATGCACTGATGTGGGTCTCTGTCTCTATCTCCATCCATCGCTGGATGAAGGTTCTATGGTGATTTTCAAGATAATCATCAGTGTGAGTATGGGACATGGCCAATTCAGGCACCCTCTCATCTACTGCCCAAGGACCTAGCTGGAGATATCCCCGTGGACACCTGAGACTCCTTCTAGAGCCAAGTTTCTTGCCAACCCTAAAATGGCTCCCTTAATTAAGATATCGTCTTCTCTGCTCCCATATCCACCCTTCCTCCATTGCAACCATCCCACTCCCCCAATCTCTCCCTAATTCTTCCCTTATCCCTTCTCTCTCCCCCCTCCCCTTCCTCCCACCCCATCCCCACATTCCCAACTTTTGCCCAGTGTTCATGTCTGTTTCCAGTTTCCAGGAGGATCTATATGTTTTTCTTTGGCTTCACTTTATTTCAGTTTCTAATACTGTTTCACCCTGAAGCTTCTTGAACTGGGCCTCTACAGTCCACATTTCTCTCAGTACTATTGTCTTCAAAGCTCTTGTAGCATTTTTACAGCCCCACTTAAATCATTCAACCACTTCCCTCATGCAAAGTTCCCAAGGCAACTTTCGTCTAACAAGCAGCTTGACCAGTCCTGTCACAGCAATACCATGCAACAACTTTATCATAGTTAATTTTCTATTGTAGAGGGACACCATGATGAAGGCAGCTTATAAAAGAAAACATTTAATTGGGGTCCTGCTCATGGTCAGAGAGTGAGTCCATGACCATCACGTCATGGGGCATGGCAGCACACAGGCATGACACTGGAGAGTAGCTGGGAGTTTTAACCTGATTTACAAGTTGGTAGCAGAGGTGGTGGAGGGAGGGGCTGGACCTGTCTTATGCTTCTGAAATCTCAAAGTCCACCCCCTGTGAAACACCTGTCCAACGAGGTCACATCTCCTAATCTTTCTCAAAATGGTTCCACCAACTAGGGATCAAGCATTTAAATATAGGAGCTTTTAGTGGACCATTCTCTTTCAAACCACCACATTAATCAAAATACAATTTTAGGACCCAAATTGCTCAATATTATATGATTAAGAAACAACAAAGCAGATTCAGAGACTACTAAAGAAAAGAAATATATATTATAAGCATTATAAGCAATTTCCAAAACTCTAGAATTGACAGAGATATCTTGCTGCCTGGACAGTAACCAAAAGTTTTTCTGTAACATCGGGAAATCAATCTTCAGCCTACAAGCCCATAGTATCTGGCAAACTTTTCCATGAAGCAGTGAATTTGAAAGGCTGTTTTGCCTCTATTGGCAGTTTGTCTGTCACTTTCTTCTGTGTCCTGCAGAATGTCTGGAACATTTCATGAAGCAGGAACCCTGAAGGACTCAGGAGACATTTTTATGGTGTTGGTTTTCTTCTACTTTATGCAAGTTACAGGGATCAAACTCAGGTTGCCAGGCCTTGGTGGCAAACACCTTTGCCTGTTGAGCCCTCTTAAATTTTCATGTATCTTTTTCTCACACTGGACTAAGAAAATAGACTTCCTCCCTTTTTCTGAAGAACCAGAGAAAAGGCCTTTTTCTTTTAGTGGGGCATGAGAATGTTTGCAGTTGGAGTATGGAAGGATGTTTTGCATACATTTTCTCTGTCTCTTCAGAAAACTGCCCTTGTTGAGGAACCAGGTGTATGCCAAGTTTGCCTGTTTAGTATTGGGAGTGATAAGCCAGAGAAAATGAGGGGGTTGTCTGAGTTTCCTACCGGACTCAGGCATTGAGATCCAGTATGGTGTTTTCCAGCAGAAGTTTCTTTTCAATTCTATTTTGTTTCTAATTGCCGTATCTTTAGAGGTCTCTTCAGGTACTTAATGCTCTTTGGGCTTCCCCTCCTGAGAAGTACTTTATATGTTTATTATTTGTTTCTTTTAAAGTTTTTCTGAGGTCTATATTTGAACTTAATATGCAGCCCAGGCTTGCCTGGGACTCAGGATCCTTTCCCCTCAGAATCAAGTGCTAGGATTACAAGCATGTGCTACCAGTGTCCACTGCTGAGCAATACTCTAGCCTGAATGTATTTGTACAGCATCAACTTTGATCCACTGTGAAGTGTACTTTGTGGTATACATTTTCCCTCTTGGTAATTGTCTCCTTCTTGTTCATGGGTGATCTCTTGAGGCTGAGTGAAACTGGTGTGGTTGAAGACTGAGTCAGAGGAGCTGATGGGGGATGCCCAGGAGACTTTCATCCAAACTGTAACTGCCCATCGATGCAGAGTGCCAGGGGGAGGACTTGTGTGTTGTAGTGGTGAGCTGCAGGCCTTTTCCCACAGACCGGCTCATGGCTGCCTGGCTAGATTATGCCCCAAAATAACGACACACAAACTGTATTCTTTTAAACACTGCTTGGCCCATCAGCTCTAGACCTTACTGGCTAATTCTCATATCCTGCAATGAGTCATATTCCGATGAGCTCTGTCACTGTAATCTCACATATATAACTCATTCAGTGTTCACGTCCAGCACATTGAGTTTTAATTTTTGTCCTAATCTGATAAAGAAACCAAGATGAGGAGAATAGAAGAGCCTGATGTAAGGCCTCAAAATGGGTCATTTGAAAAGATAAGACTACCTGCCTCCACGTGTGCTGCCAACCTTTATTAGCAAATCCATCCTTCCATAGATTAGCTATAGGCAACAAAAGTGTCCAGCACACTACTAACCACAGGTTTGAACCTAACTGTCTTTGATTTCTGAAATAATTGCTGTCCACTTAAGGTCTCATAACAAGAGACAAAGGTTTGTAATAATGCCTACCACCACTTTAGAGGAATTTCAGGACCCCAAAGAGGCAGCAAGTTATCTTTATTGGAAATACAAATGTTTCTGGAGGGACAAAATGATGTACATTAAAAGACATTAAGCATATAATGTGTGATCCTATAGAAGCTAAATAAGAAAGTGAACCCAAAGAAAATCATATAGTCATCCGCATGGAGAGTGGGAAGTAGACAAGATTGCAGGGCAAAAACTGGGAACTTGAGGGTGAGGTGGCATGGGGCAAAGGGGAAATGGGATGAGAAATATGAGAAGGGGAGGATGGGAGGAGCTCGGAGGATTGGGATGGTTGGGATATAGGAAGGATGGATACGGGAGCAGCGAAGTATATATCCTATCTAAGGGAGCCATCTTAGGGTTGGCAAGAGACTTGACTCTTGAGGGGTTCGCAGGTGTCCAGGAATATGTCCCCAGCTGGTACCTTGGGCAACTAAGGAGAGGGAACCTGAAATGACCCTATCCTATACTGATTAATATCTTGCATATCACCTTAGAACCTTCATCTGGCGATGGATCGAGGTAGAGACAGAGTCTCAATTTGGAGCAACGGTCTGAGCTCTTAAGGTCCAAATGAGGAGCAGAAGGAGGGAGAACATGAGCAAAAAATCAGGACCACGAGGGATGCACCCACCCACTGTGACAGTGGAACTGATTTATTGGGAGCCCACCAAGGCCAGCTGGTCTGGGACTGAATAAGCATGGGTTGATTCCGGACTCTCTGAGCATGGCGGTCAATGAAGACTGATGAGAAGCCAAGGACAATGGCACTAGGTTTCGATCCTAATACATGAACTGGCTTTGTGGGAGCTTAGCCTGTTTGGACGCTCACCTTACTGGATGTAGATAGAAGGACCTTGGTCGTCCCGCAGGGCAGGGAATTTGGACTGCTCTTCAGTATCGAGAGGGAGGGGGAATGGAGTGGGGGGAGGAGAAGAGGAGTGGGGATAGGGGGAGGGAAGTGGGGGGAGGGGGCAATATTTGGGAGGAGGGGAGGGAAATGGGAAATGGGGAGCAGGTGGAAATTTTAATTAAAAAAGAATAAAAATAAATAAATAAGTAAAAAAAAAACAGTTTGGTGTACTCACTATGATTTTATGTGATATGGCCCACACAGGCTTCTGGTTCTGAATACTTGGTCCTCAGGAGGTTTTTGAGGTTGTGGAGACCCAGAACCTAGCTGGAGGAATTGGGGTCTGAAAGGACAAGCCTTGATGTTTCAGGGCATCCTTTCACTGGTACTCAATGTTTACTGATTTCCTTACAGAGAAAGAGCAGTCTCCTACTCCTACTGCCATGGCTTCTGCAACATGAACAGTGAGAACCCCCTCCTCACCCTGGTTGCTCTCATCACATAGGAAGGTGTAAGTCACAAACAATCTCCCACACCAGTTTAGAATTATGATTCATAAAATGGTTATTTCTTTTAAGGGGAAAAATGTACAGATTACCATGCCAGACAACAGCCCTCTGCAGGATCAGGAGAGGAGCCTAGTAGCTGGATGTGGAGGTGGATGCAAGAGAGCAAGCTGAAGGGAGTTGCTCCTTTTTGAAAGAGAGAGAGACCACACACCAATGGCCTTTATCTCAATTGCTATACTTGAAGGAGCAGAAGGAGCTCCTGCAACACACCTATTTGGACATAGCAGTAAAATTTACCAGTATGTGACAAAAACCTATTTTAGATTATTATGTTCAGTCTTTCAGGATACATGGCAGAGACAGGATCTGCTTCATGCATTTTTGTGACCAGTGATTACCCTTTAAGGAAAAACCCACAAACACTCCCAACAACATCATCGGCATTCAACAATATGTCCATGAATTCTATGCTTTGCCTTTGATAGAGCGGTAAATCATGCTGGTAGTTAATCTGTGCAAGCAATGTGAATTTCCCTGTAAATATATAGACAGAATTGACAGGTTATCTTAAACACGTCAGGGGGTCACACTGCAATGGAGTGTGTTATTCATCACCATGTGACAGTGACATATTTAAGATCTCTCCCTTGTCTTTATATATCAGAATTATCAAGATGTTATGTTTTTGTGCAGACTTCTCAGGGTTTTCTCCCATTCATGGTTTCCTAGGAGGTTTGCTAGTTATGCTTCCATGTCTTTTGCCAGATTCTGTCAGTTTTTGCCATGCATTCTCAGTTCCACAACCTCTCCTGCCCTAAGATTCTAGTTCCAGGCATTTTAGAAAACTTGTGAATGTTGCACGAGTGTCTCATATTCCACTTAAATGATTTAGAATGTTATTTAGCCTGAGTTTTTACTTCCATCCCTGAGTTCATTGACTTTCCTTGATCATCTTTCTTGGGCTACTGAGCTGAACTGCCAGGAGTTTGCTCCAGTTACTTCTCCATGCTAAGACAGCCTACAATCTCAGTACTACTGTGATAGCGTTTCTGTAGCAAGTATTCTTCTCAAGATAAGAAGAAATTTCAATATTATAATCCATCTGCTTTTATTGTGACTTAAACACACAAACACACCCCCATAAGTTAATGCACACACACTGTTGATATCTCAACTTAGGGTGCCATTCTGGGGTTAGTAAGATGCTTATCTCTAGTGGGGTTCCCAGAAAGCCATGGGGTGACCCCAACGAGGACCTTGGGCAGGTGAACTGTGTGTGCCTGCCTTTTGCCATGTCCCTAGGCACTACGGGTGCTTTGCCCCATAATCAGACTGATGACTATCTTGAATATCACCATAGAACTGTTGTACGGAAAAGGATGGAGATAAAGACAGGGACCCACATCAGAAAACTAGACTGAGCTTCCAAGCTCCAGTTGAAGAGCTGAAGGGGAGAGAATAAGAGCAAAGAACTAAGGAATACAAGGGCTTGTTCCACCCACTGAGACACTGTGTCTGAGCTAATGAGAGCTCAAGAAAACTAGCTGTGCTGGGACTGACAGAGCATGGGATCAAAGTGGAAGCATTGAATGTGGCTGACAATTGGTGCGGATTGAGAACCAAATGATAATGGCACTGGGATTTGTCTGTACTGCACATACACACTTTATGTGGTCCTATTATATCTAGATGCATACCTTCCTCAATCTGGATGGAGGGGGGCCATGGGCTTCCCACAGGTCAAGGTACCCTGCCTTCTATTAGGACTAGATTTGGAGTGGAAAGGTTTGGTGGTTGAGTGAGAAGTTAGTGGGAGGAAAAAAGGAAGTGGAAATTTGAAATTTATTTTTTCTGAAGGAAGAAAAATTCAATCGAAGATAACCAATGGAGAGATGGGATCTAAGAAAAAAAACTTTCATGTGAGTTGTTGACTCAGACACCAAAGACTTTTTCAGAAAAATAAGATACAGGGATTGAGTTGATTGGGCAAGAGTGTGACTGGAGTAATTGGAAGATGAGTGGGGGATTTACTTTGCGTCTCCTGGTGGCTGTATACAGCTTTTTAGGAGCTGAATGCTTTATGTTTCTGTGGTTAAATAGGAAAGTAACAAGCTTGTGATGGGATTTCTGACATAAGTAGAGACTTGGTGATGTCACAAAGCCTTTGTTCATTGTAGCAACTCTGTTCCACTCAAAGCACTAGTCTTCCATGAAGGTGGGTTTATTATCCTCACAGTGCCTGAGGAGGACAGTTCAGCTCCTGGTCTCCACAACTGTTCAACAGGCTTTTTGCACCTGAACATTTCCGGAAGTTGGAATCTGGAGAGATAGGACATTTTCTTTTGGTAAATATGTTTACAAAGCAACTAAGACCTGTGTAGTACAAAAAAGTTTTCCTTCAAATGTCCTGCAGGTCCACCATTTATGTTGTTACCAGCTCCTGTATTTGATAGCTGTGGGGATGGTGAATGCCAGCTATTCTTCACACTTTATCTTTGCTAACAATATCAAATTCATCAATCCACTAAAATGCAAAGCTCCTCTTTGTCCATAGGTGTTTCAAAAGATACTGATTATTTCTCAATGGCTGCTGTTGCCCAGAATAATGAGTCTTTCAGGTTGAAGTGGGTCTCACAGTACTCACTTGCACATTGAAGACACAGAATGGCTTTATGTAATATACCTGGGTCTGGATCAGGCTGTCTTGGATTGAGCCACCTACGTATTAGCTTGATGTCGAAGGAGACGTGTGGCTGTCCTTCGAATTCTTTGCTATCTGTTCAGATTTTTCTTACTCATTTCGGGGATAGGCATACCTTCTCCTCTCTTTGACTTAGTCAGTCAGAAAGTAGGTTTCTCAGCAGAGGTCACTTGCCTTTGGGCCACAGGAGTGTGTCTCTGAGACTGATATAGTGAGCTGGAGAGAAAAATTTGCTAATTGTTCTATTCATTTCTTAAGAGAAAATTACAGTTAGGTAAGTAAACCTGTTGAGCACTATCTTTGTCTCATGCCCCAAAGTTCTTCCAGGAAAGAGCCTTGACCTCACAGCCTCCCCTTCTTCTCTTTGCAGGAACTCATGGTTGAGGCCACGACTTTTTTTCTGAATTAAACACGAGGAAAGTTCTTTCAACCTTGAGAGTGGGCAGCTATGAATCCCAAACACAGAAAGATAGTCAAGAGACAACTGACCAGGAGGTCAGTGGCCTATCTCCGTAAGCCTACAGCCATGATAAAGATGCCTCTTAGTATGAGGTGCATGGCACCTCTCCAGAAGAGGAGTGGGTCATCTCTCCAGAAGCAAAAACTGAGTAGGCCTTTTGAGGTCCTGGAGAATATGTTGGCCGCAGAATTTGTCACAGCTGGAAGGAAGCCAATGAACCAGTCACCCAGTGGAAAGCCATCATTCTATATCAACTGCCAACAAATCCCTCTCTCTATTTGTTGAAGTATGATGGGATAGATTGTGTCTATGGATTGGAGCTTCACAGTGATGAAAGGATTTTAAACCTTAAGTTCCTGCCTGACAATGTACCATTTCCTCAGGAGACAGACACTCCTCTCTCAAAGACCATAGTTGGCAGAGCAGTGAAACATACATTTCAGGGCACAAATGGCTCTAAGGATGACTGGAAGGGGATGGTCCTAGAGGAGGTGCCAATCATGAAGACCTGCTTCTATATTACCTACGAGAAAGATCCGGTCTTGTACATTTACCACCTCCTGGCTGACTACCTTGAAGTCAACCTCCACATCATGCCAGGCTCTATGGAGGAGTGGAGTTGGGTTGTCCCAGATGAGGTGCAACCCATGAAGACCTGTTTCTACATTACCTATGAGAAAGATCCAGTTGTGTACTTTTACCACCATATAGATGACTACATTGAAAGCAACCTCCACATTATGCCAGGATGTCCTCCAATAGGGGTGAATTTGGAATTAGGCAGGGATTCCTTGGCAGACAAATGTGTGCAGCACAACGAAAAAGATGGAACCTAAAAGATAGGTAAAATTATTTACCAAGTTCCCACCAAACCTTCCGTGTATTTCATCAAGCTTGATAATGACTTCCATATCTATATCTATGATTTGATGGAGATCTGTTAATTTGAAATTCACAAATTATGGGGGTCAGACTGTGTTTGGGGAATTCCTTTTTTCAGAAATACCTCAGGTCTTCTATTAATTCTGGAACCTTTCCCAATGGAATATTTTGCTCTAAAAATAAAAATTTGTGAAGATGTTATGTTGTTTGGTAAATAATGGAGTGTCTGGTGGATGGGGCATTACAGAAAGACATGCCTCAAAACAAAACAGGACTTATGGTCTTTTCCCCTTGGAGACTGAATGACGGAAGGACATGAGGTGTGTGGAAGAGGACAAGATGGCTGTTTAGGAAACAGAGGAGAGTGGCCAAAAAGACATAGGATTTCAGAAAGGAATAATGCATGAGCAAAAAGCATGTCATATGGAAAGATGTGACATCGAGGTGTTGGGACTTAAGAGGATACGGCGTGATCGTGAAGGGTCACAAATATGTACTCAGAAGCAAAGAAAATTAGGTTTCATTTGATTAATGGTTTAATTCATACCATCTGGAAGTCACTGGGTATATTATCTCCACTGGAGCATGGTGAGTGACCAGGATCCTCCTGCCTAAAGAAAAGTGTCTCCTCTCATTGGCTCTTTTGCAATGGGTTAGACCTCAGGCTACCTACTTACTTTTGCCAGGCATCTGTCTGCCACCTATTTTGTCATGCCTGGATTCTTTATGTCTTGCATTCTCACAGGTCTTATGTATGCCATTCAACCCCTGTGAGTTCATTTAAACAATTGACCTGCCTTAACTATAAAACACTGTTCCCTTTTCATTGATCATGTTCTGTGGGATTTGGGCTATAAAACTCATAAAAAGACTCACCCGCACCCAGGCTAAACTTGTACACATTGATGCACATTGGTGTGTGACATGCACACATATGATGAAGGCACCGAGCTCCATAGAATCAGTTACCTAGGGAATCAGTGATGTTAGGTGAAGTGTGGCAAACACTCCACAAACCCATCAGACCCGAGAATACCAGTATGATATTGATGCCTGACTCCCATCATGCAAGGATCCTGACATCTTTATCGGGGCAGTTTTGGTTCCTTCATCTTCACAAACTTGGTTAGTAAGGTTGTAGGTGTCAAACTGCCAGTCAGGGCCCAACATGTAGGTGACCTGTCCCAGGTCAGGTGATTTGGCTACAATGTGGGTGAAAACTTGTACCAGGGCATGCTGGTAAACCCTCGCCCCTTCTTCTCCTCAACATCATCGTCTCTCTCCTGGGTGGGTCTAGAGCACAAAGAAGGCAAAATGGACTAAGCTTCCTCCTAACTGGATAACCTTATCTACCCTCAATTTGGACTGACTTTTAGAGGGCATGCAGCACATTTTATCCTACACGCCATCTTTTTCATTGGTTCACTCACCTATCCAATGAATGATTGAATTCATCCTTTCTTCCATGTCTCTATCTTCTTCAATCCCTTCTTCCATTTCCCCATGTATTGTGTCTACAGGTCGCCAAGATAAATCTACTATGTCTCTTCTGTTCTAGAAAATTTCATTTGTAAAGAACTTGCTCTCTCAAGGGTGGATTTTTCTGAGTTCTCTGTAGATGGAGACCATATGAGGAGGAACAGAGGAGCAACCATGTAAACACTTGTGCAGTAGAGTTACGCAGACCACAGATTGATGCCTGGCAAGCCTGTACAATGAGTCAGATTCCCATGAGCTCTGTCACTGTGATCTCACATAGATAACTCATTCAGTGTTCACGTCCAGGACATTGAGTTATAATTTTTGTCCTAATCTGATAAAGAAACCAAAATGAGGAGAATAGAGGAGCCTGAGGTAAGGCCACAAAATGGGTAATTGGAAAAGGTAAGACTACCTGCCTCCACATGTGCTGCCACACTTCCTAGGAAATCCATCCTTCCATAGATTAGCTATAGGCAACCCAAGTGTCCAGCACACTGCTAACCACAGGTTTAAACCTAACCGCCTTTGATTGCGGAAACAATTGCTGTTCCCTTAATGTCTCTTAACAACACAGCAAGGTATGTAAGAATGCCCCACCATCACATTGCAGCAATTTCAGGACCCCAAAGAGGCAGCAAGTTATCTTTATTGGAAATACAAATTTTTCTGGTGTGACAAATCGATGTACATTAGATAAAAAGATTGGTGTACTCACCACCATTTTATGTGATATGGCCCACACAGGCTTCTGGTTCTGAATACTTGGTACTCAGGAGGTTTTGGAGGTTGTGGAGACCCAGAACATAGTTGGTGGAATTGTGGTCTGAAAGGTGACGCCTTGATGTTTCAGGGCATCCTTTCACTGGTCCCCAATGTTTACTGATTTCCTTACCGAGAACGAGAGGCCTACTACTCCTGCTGCCATGCTTCTGCAACATGAACAGTGAGAACCCCCTCCACACCCTGGTTGCTCTCATCATATAGGAAGGTGTAAGTCACAAACAATCTCCCAAACTAGTTTAGAATTATGATTCATAAAATGGTTATTTCTTTTAAGAGGAAAAACTTAGAGATTGCCATGCCAGACAACAGCCCTCTGCAGGATCAGGAGAGGAGCCTAGTAGCTGGATGTGGAGGTGGATGCAAGAGAGCAAGCTGAAGGCAGTTGCTCCATTTTAAAAGAGAGAGAGACCACACCCCAATGGCCTTTGTCTCAGTTGCTATAGCCTGAAGGAGCAGAAGGATCTCCTGCAACACACCTATTTGGACATATCAGCAAAATTTACCAGTATGTGACAAAAACCTATTTTAGTTTATTGTTTTTAGTCTTTCAGGATACATGACAGAGACAGGATCTGCTTCATGCATTTGTGTGACCAATGATTTTCCTTTAAGAAAAAACCCACAAACACTCCCAACAACATCATCAGCAATCAACAACATCTCCATGAATTCTTTGCTTTGCCTTTGATAGAGAGGTAAATCATGCTGGTAGTTAATCTTTGCAAGCAATGTGAATTTTCCTGTAAATATATAGACAGAATTGACAGGTTATCTTAAACACGTCAGGGGGTCACACTGCAATGGAGTGTGTTATTCATCACCATGTGAAAGTGACATATTTAAGATCTCTCCTTTTTCTTTAAATCTCAGAATTTTCAATATGTTATGTTTTTGTGCAGACTTCTCAGTGTTTTCTCCCATCATGGTTTCCATGGATGTTTGCTAGTTATGCTTCCATGTCTTTTGCCAGAATCTGTCAGTTTTTGCCATGCACTATCAGCTCCACAACCTCTCCTGCCCTTAGATTCTAGATCCCGGCATTTTAGACATCTTGTGCACGAGTGTTGCAGGAGTGTCTCATGTTCTGCCTAAATGATTTGGAATATTATTTAGCCTGAGTTTTAACTTCCATCCCTGAGCTCATTGGCTTTCTTGGGCCACTGAGCTGAACTGCCAGGGGTTTGCTCCAGTTTCTTCTCCATGCTGAGACAGCCTACAATCTCAGTATTACTGTGATAGTGTTTCTGTAGCAAGTAATCTTCTCAAGATAAGAAGAAATTTCAATATTATAATCCATCTTCTTTTATTGTGACTTAAACACATAAACACACCCCCATAAGTTAATGCAAACACACTGTTGATATCTCAACTTAGGGTGCCATTCTGGGGTTAGTAAGATGCTTATCTCTAGAGGGGTTCCTAGAAAGCCATGGGGTAACCCCAACTAGGTCCTTGGGCAGGTGAGCTGTTGGTGCCTGCACTGTGCCCTGTCCCTAGGCACTGTGGGTGCTTTTCAGACTGATAACTATCTTGAATATCACCATAGAACTGGATGGAGATAAAGACAGGGACCCCCATCAGAAAACTAGACTGAGCTTCCAAGCTCCAGTTGAAGAGCTGAAGGGGAGAGAATAAGAGCAAAGAACTAAGGAATACAAGGGTTTGGTCCACCCACTGAGACACTGTGTCTGAGCTAATGGGCGCTCAACAAAACCAGCTGTGCTGGGACTGACAGAGCATGGGATCAAAGTGGAAGCTTTGAATGTGGCTGACAATTGGGGCAGAATGAGAACCCAATGATAATGGCACTGGGATTTGTCTGTACTGCACATACACGCTTTATGTGGTCCTATTATATGTAGATGCCTACCTCATCTGGATTGAGTGGGGGCATGGGCTTCGCACAGGTCAAGGTACTCTGCCCTCTACTAGGACTGGATTTGGAGTGGAGATGTTGGTGGTTGAGTGAGAAGTTAGTGGGAGGAGGAAAGGAAGTGAAAATTTGAAATTTATTATTTCTGAAGGAAGAAAAAATCAATCGAAGATAACCAATGGAGAGATGGGATCTAAGAAAAAAAAAACTTTCATGTGAGTTGTTGACTCAGACACCAAACACTTTTTCAGAAAAATAAGATACAGGGATTGAGTTGCTTGGGCAAGAGTGTGACTGGAGTAATTGGGAAGATGAGTGGGGGATTTACTTTGGGTCTCCTGGTGGCTGTATACAGCTTTTTAGGAGCTGAATGCTTTATGTTTCTGTGGGTAAATAGGGAAGTAACAAGCTTGTGAGGGGATTTCTGACATAAGTAGAGACTTGATGATGTCACAAAGCCTTGGTTCGTGGTAGCAACTCTGTTCCACTCAAAGCACTAGTCTTCCATGAAGGTGGGTTTATTATCCTCACAGTGCCTGAGGAGGACAGTTCAGCTCCTGGTCTCCACAACTGTTCAACAGGCTTTTTGCACCTGAACATTTCCAGAAGATGGAATCTGGAGAGATAGGACATTTTCTTTTGGTAAATATGTTTACAAAAATGTTTTCCTTCAAATGTCCTGCGGGTCCACCATTTTTGTTGTTATCAGCTCCTGTATTTGATAGCTGTGGGGATGGTGAATGCCAGCTAGTCTTCCCACTTCGTCTTTGCTAACAATATCAAATTCATCAATCCACTAAAATGGCAAAGCTCCTCTTTGTCCATAGGTGTTTCAAAAGATACTGATTATTTCTCAATGGCTGCTGTTGCCCAGAATAATGAGTCTTTCAGGTTGAAGTGGGTCTCACAGTACTCACTTCCACATTGAAGACACAGAATGGCTTTATGTAATATACCTGGGTCTGGATCAGGAGACACAATACAGAGAGTCAGTGGACTGGAGTTCCATGACCTTGGGCAGGCTGTCTTGGATTGAGCCCCCTACCTATTAGCTTGATGTCGAAGGAGACGTGTGGCTGTCCTTCGAATTCTTTGCTATCTGTTCAGATTTATCTTACTCATTTCGGGGATAGGCATACCTTCTCCTCTCATTGACTTAGTCAGTCAGAAAGTAGGTTTCTCATCAGAGGTCATTTGCCTTTGGGCAGCAGGAATGTGTCTCTGAGACTGATATAGTGAGCTGGAGAGAAAAATTTGCTAATTATCCTATTAAGTGTTTTCTTTTTTTTTTTCAGCTAGTATTAATGTGATGTCTGTTATTATCATTATTGGTTTGGTAATTCTTTTTTTTTATTGAAAAAAAATTTTCCGCCTCCACCCCACCTCCCATTTCCCTCCCTCTTCTCCCACCCCTCTCCCCCTCTCCCCATTCCTCTTCTCCTCCCACTCCAGTCCCAGGAGCATTCAGCTTTCTCTGCCCTAGGAAAGTACCAGGTCCTCCCCCCTCCATCCAGATCTAGGAAGTTAAGTTAAACATCCAAACTGTCTAGGCTCCCACAAAGCCAGAACCTGAAGTAGGATCAAAACCCCATGCCATTTCCTTGGCCTTTTGGCAGCTCTCCTTGTCTGCCATGTTCAGAGAGTCCGGTTTTATCCCATGCTTTTTCAGTCACAGTCCAGCTCGCTTTGGTGAGCTCCCAATAGATTAGCCCCACTGTCTCAGTGGGTGGGTGCACCCCTCATGGTCCTGACTCCCTTGCTCATGTTCTCCCTCCTTTTTCTTCTCATTAGGACCTTGGGAGCTCAGTCCGGTGCTCCATGTGGGTCTCTGTCTCTATCTCCATCCATCGCTAGATGAAGGTTCTATGGTGATATGTAAGATATTCAATAGTATGGCTATAGGATAGGTTCATTTCAGGTCCCTATCCTCACGTGCCCAAGGAACTAACTAGGGACATTGCCCTGGGCATCTGGTAGCCACCCCAAGTTCAAGTCTCTTGCCAAACCTTAGGTAGTTCCCTTAACTAAGATATGAGTTTGCCTGCTCCCCTATCCAACCTTCCTATATCCCCAATCATCCCGTTTCCCCAAGTTTTCCTCATCCTCTCCTTCACACTTTTCTCTCTATCTCCTCTTATCCCCATCCCACCCTACCCCCACGATTCCAATTTTTTGCCCAGCAATCTTGTCTATTACCCATAGCCAGGAGAATAACTATATGTTTTTCCTTGGGTTTGCCCTCTTGTTTAGCTTCTTTAGGTCCACAAATTATAGACTCAGTGGCCCCCTATGCATGGCTAGAAACCAATGATGAGTGAGTACATCCCATGATCTTCTTTTTGGGTCTGGGTTACCTCACTCAGGATAGTATTTTTTATTTCCATCCATTTGCATGCAAAATTCGAGAAGTCATTGTTTTTTACTGCAGAGTAGTACTCTAATGTGTATATATTCCACACTTTCTTCATCCATTCTTCCATTGAAGGACACCTAGGATGCTTCCAGGTTCTGGCTATTACAAATAATGCTGCTATGAACATAGTTGAACAAATGCTTTTGTCATATGATAGGGCATCTCTTGGGTATATTGCCAAGAGTGGTATTGCTGGGTCCAGGGGTAGGTGGATCCCAATTTTTCTGAGAAACTGCCACACTGATTTCCAAAGTGGTTGCACAAGTGTGCACAAGTGGTTGCACAAGTTTGACCTCCTGCAACACACCTATTTGGACATAGCAGCAAAATTTAGCAGTATGTGACAAAAACCTATTTTAGTTTATTTTCTTCAGTCTTTCAGGATACATGGCAGAGACAGGATCTGCTTCATGCATTTGTGTGACCAATGATTTCCTTTTAAGAAAAAACCCACAAAAACTCCCAACAACATCATTAGCATTCAACAACATGTCCATGATTTCTTTGCTTTGCCTTTGAATGAGCGGTAAATCATGCTGCTAGTTAATCTGTGCAAGCAATGTGAATTTCCCTGTAAATATATAGACAGAATTGACAGGTTATCTTAAACAATTCAGGGGGTCACACTGCGATGGAGTGGGTTGATCATCACCATGCGACAGTGACATATTTAAGATCTCTCCATTGTCTTTAAATCTCAGAATTGTCAAGATGTTATGTTTTTGTGCAGACTTCTCAGGGTTGTCCTCCATTCATGGTTTCCAAGTATTTTGCTAGTTCTGCTTCCATGTCTTTTGCCAGATTCTGTCAATTTTTGCCATGCACTCTCAGCTCCACAACCTGTACTGCCCTAAGATTCTAGTTCCAGGCATTTTAGACATCTTGTGACTGTTGCAGGAGTGTCTCATGTTCCGCCTAAATGATTTGGAATGTTATTTAGCCTGAGTTTTAACTTCCATCCCTGATCATTGGCTCTCCTTGACCATTTTTTGGGCCACTGAGCCTAACTACTATGGGTTTCCTCCTGTTACTTCTCAATGTTGAGACAGCCTACACTCTCAGTACTATTGTGACTCTGTTTCTGTAGCAAATATTCTTCTCAAGATAAGAAGAAATTTCAATATTATAATCCCTCTATTTTTATTGTTATTTAAACACACACCCACATACACTCACACAAGTTAATGCACAGAAATTAATGAGAGCTCAACTTAGGGGGCCATTCTTGAGTGGGCAAGAGGCTTATCTTTAGCGGGGTTCCCATAAGGCCATGGGGTGACTCCAACTAGGACCTTGGGCTGGTGAGGAGAGGGTGCCTGCACTGTACCATTTCCCTATGCACTAAGACTGCCTTATCCCATAATCAGACTGATGACTATCTTCAATATCATCACAAAAGTTTTGTTCGGCAAAGGGTGGATATAAAGAAAGAGATCAATATCAGAAAATTAGACTGAGCTTTCAAGCTTCCATTGAAGACCTGAAGGGGGGAGAATATGAGCAAAGAAGTCAGGAATATAAGGCTAAGTCCATCCACTGAAACACTGTGCCTGAGCTATTTGGAGCTCAACAGAACCAGCTGTGCTGGGACTGACAGAGCATGGGATCAAAGTGGAAGTTCTGAATGTGGCTGACAATTGGGGCAGATTGAAAACCCAATGATAATGGCACTGGGATTTGTCTGTACTTCACATAGAGGCTTTATGTGATCCTATTATGTGTGGATGCCTACCTTCATCAATCTGCATTGAGGGGGACTAGGGTTGTCCCGACTAATGAATCTTTCATTTTGCAGTGGGTCTCACAGAACTCACTTCCTTAAAAAACACACAGAATGGCTTTATGTAATATCCTGAGTCTGGATGAGATGACAAAATACAGAGAGTCAGTGGACTGGAGTGCCATGACCTTGGGCAGGTTTTCTTGGATTCAACCACCTAACTATTAGCTTGATGTTGAAGGACAGGTTTAGCTGTCCTGCAAATGCTTTTCTATCTGTTCAGATTTTTCTTACTCATTTTGGAGATAGGCATACCTTCTCTTTTCATTGACTCAGTCAGTCAGGAAGTAGGTTTCTCAGCAGAAAACAAAATACATACATCTTCCCCTTCTTATACTTGCTTGAACTCATAATGGAAACAACGAATTTGTTTCTGACTTAAACAGAAGAGCTTTTTCAACCTAGAGAGTGGGCAGATAAGAAGCTCAAGCACAGAAAGATAGCCAAAAGACAGAGGACCACTAGTGAACCTGATAGAAGAGAATGTAGGAAGTACTCTACAACATATGGGCACAGGAGAACACTTCCTAAATATAAACCCAGCAGCACAGACATTAATGGCAACTTTGAATAAATGGGACCTCCTGGAACTGAGAAGCTTCTGTAAAGCAGAGTACACTTTCACTAAGACTAAAAGGCAAACAACTGACTGGAAGAAGATCTTCACCAACTCCTCAACAGACAAAGGTCTGATCTCCAAAATATATAAAGAATTCAAGAAACTCAATGTGAAAATACTAATTAACCCAATTAAAAATTGGGGTACTTAACTAAACAGAGAATTCTCAACAGAAGAAGTTCAATTTGACAAAAGACACTTAAGGTCAGGCTCAACTTCCTTAGCGATAAGGGAAATGCAAATCAAGACAACTTTGAGATACCATCTTACACCTGTCAGAATGGCTAAAATAAAAAACACCAATGATAGCCTTTGCTGGAAAATTGTGGAGAAAGTGTATACTCATCCATTGCTGTTGGGAATTCAACATGTGCAACCACTTTGAAAAGTAGTGCTTCGGTTTCTCAGGAAATTTGGGATCATCATATCCTTTGCCCCAGCAATACCACTCTTGGGAATATACCCAAGAGATGCCCTAGCATAAAACAAAATATATGCTCAACTATGTTCATAGCAGCATTGTGTGTAATAGTCAGCACCAGGAAACAACCTAGATGCACATCAATGGAAGAATGAATGAAGAAAGTATGGAATATATACATGTTAGAGCACTACTTAGGAGTAAAAAAAATGACTTTTTGAATTTTGCATGTAAATGGATGGAAATATAAAACACTATCCTGAGTGAGTTAAGCCAGACCCAAAAAGAGGAACATGAGATGTACTCACTTATATTTGGTTTCTAGTCATAATTAAAGGACATTGATCCTATAATTCATGATCCTAGAGAAGCTAAATAAGCAGGTGAACCCAAAGAAAAACATATAGGCATCCTCCTGAATATTAGCCTTCATTAGGCGATGAAATAAGACAGAGACAGAGGCCAGGCGGTGGTGGCACACGCCTTTAATCCCAGCACTCGAGAGGCAGAGGCAGGCAGATCTCTTTGAGTTCGAGGCCAGCCTGGTCTACAAGAGCTAGTTCCAGGACAGGCTCCAAAACCAAAGAGAAACCCTGTCTCAAAAAAAACCAAAAAAAAAAAAAAGACAGAGACAGAACCCACATTGTAGCGCTGGACTGAAATTTCAAGGTTCAAATCAGGAGCAAAAGAGAAAAGAGCACGAGCAAGGAACTCAGGACCGCGAGGGGTGTACCCACACACTGAGGCATTGGGGATGGTCTATCAGAATCTCAACAAGTCCAGCTGGCCTGGTTCTGTAAATGCATGGGATAAAACAGGACTCCCTGAAAATAGTGGACAATGAGGACTACTGAGAACTCAAGAACAATGGCAATGGGTTTTTGATCATACTTCATGTACTGGTTTGTGGGAGTCTAGGCCATTTGGATGCTCGCCTTACAAGACCTGGATGGAGCTGGGTGAGCCTTGGATTTACCAAAGGGCAGGGAACCCTGATTGATCTTAGGGCTGAGGAGAGAAGGGTCTTTTTGGGGGGTAGGCAAGGGAAATGGGAGGCGGTGATGGGAGGAGGCAGTAATCTTTAATAAATAAATAAATTTAAAAAATTCCTTTGGCTATCCTGGGTTTTTTGGTTTTCCATATAAAGTTGATTATTTCCTCTCAAGTTCTATGAAGAATTTTGATGTGATTTTAATGGGGATTGCACTGAATCTATAGATTTTTTTTGGGTGAATTGCCATTTTTACTATGTTGATCCTCCCAAAGCAAGAACAAGGGAGATCCTTCCATTTTCTGGTATCCTCTTGAATTTCCTTCTTAAAAGTATTAGAGATGTTTTCAAATACATCTTTGACTTCCTTGGTCAGAGTTACCCAAGATACTTTATGCTATTTGTGGCTATCCTGAAGGGTGATGCTTCTGTAAATTCCATCTCTGTATACTTATCTTAGTGTATAGAAGGGCAAGTGATATTTTCGAGTTAATCTTGTATCCTGCCACATCACTAAAGGTCTTTATCAGTTGTTGAAGTTCTTTGGTATAGTTTTCAGGTCACTTATGTATACTATTTTATCATCAGCAAATAATGAAAGTTTAACTACTTCCTTTCCAATTCAAATCCACTTGATATCCTTAAGTTGTCTTATTGCTATTGCAAGAACTTCAAGCACTATATTGAAGAGGTAAGGAGTGAGTGGAGTCACTGTCACAAGCCTTTGCAGGGGGTGAATTAACTGAGAAATTAGGGCACTCTTTTGAATATAGTGATCAGAGCTCTAAGGCTCAAGTCCCAGCCTGACTCCTACCTCTTTGCTGGTCTACATGGTTTTCACATCACAAGGATGTGGAGTTGATGAGGCAAGCCCCAATAGGTTTGAAATACTGCAGGAATTGATATGCATCAAGCATCTGGGTGCACAATAAATGCTACTCCTTACCTCATGTAAAGTTGGTGCCTAGGATGTTGTGGTCATGGCTGCTTGGTATAGTGTAAACATCAAAGGTCTGATCCACCAGAAACCCACTTGGTGTTCTGGCTAAAGAGTCTGGCTTCACTGTCAAGGGATATATTTGGTTAAAAAGTTCTGCTTGAATGCCTGAGGTTAGAGAATTACTGAGCTTGACTCCCAACATTGTTCACTGTGCTACTTAATACATGTTCACACATACATGCATGCGAACCTACACACATGAAGAAACATGCATACACACATATACACCGTAAGTAAACTACACACAAAAAGAATAAAAGGCAAAGAGTGCCTAAGTCTCAGTTTGATCCCACAGTACCCCAGAAAATGGTAATTGGGGTCTTTTATAAACCTCTTACAAAGGACTTCAAAGAATCTCTGTCTTCCCAGGCCATGACATTATGTTTCTGTACCTTTAGCTTCCCTCATCAGACCACACTAGGATCTGTCCATAGAACACTTGCACAGGACACTCATGTTGAGAGGTGACCCAGGTAAACTGAGAAGATAGTTAGCATGATCCTCACCTCATCACACAGCCTTCACCTAAGGAAAAAGTGCTCACAAGCTCAAAAAGTCAGCATTCTTTCACACCTTCCTGACATCAAACACAGACTTAAAGTCACATTTCCTTCCATGAACTTTCAGGAGAAAAGCATGGAGAAAAACAGCAGATCTAAGGAAAGACCTGGCCATGCTTCATTCCCTCAGCACCTTTCTGCTGTCTTTGGATATGCCAAAACCTTATTTATCCCTTTAAGATTTACTGAGAGCCCTGAATTTGTAAGGTACCATTGAAACTTCTGGGACTGGAAGGTGAAAATTGAGACATATCTATGGCCCTCAGGGAACTCATCTATATTCCAAAGAGATGTCAGATGGAAAAGTTTGTCCTAGATACTGTGAAATTTTTAGAGCCAGAAGAAATTTCGGCTGTAGCTGATACAAAAGCACCTGCCTAATTGAGGGAGCTGAAAGAAATTAGACATTGGAGATGGCCGGTAACCCAGTTCCCTAAGAATTTCCTTGAGTCCTGTGCTAACCCCACAGTATCCTGCAGGCATTTTTTGTAAGCTGGTGCCTCAGGAGTTGTAAAACTCAAATGAGGTATGCTTAGCTAACACAGACACACTGTTATAGATACCACATACATTCTGGAGTGTCATCTGCAAAAGAAGCAAGGGGATTAAGGGAGAGCAGCAACATTACTATGTGCCTTTGGGTTTTACTCTTAGATGATTTTGAAGTTGTTGCCTTCAACAAAATCTCTTTTTTTAATTGCATAATTCACATTTTTATTTTTTTATTCTTTTTTAATTAAAATTTCCAACTGCTCCCCGTTTCCCATTTCCCTCCCACTCCTCCCACATATTGCCCCCTCCCCCCACTCCCCTCCCTCTATCCCCACTCCACTTCTACTCCCCCTATTCCACTCCCCCTCCCTCTCGATACTGAAGAGCAGTCCAAATTCCCTGCTCTGCAGGAATACCAAGGTCCTCCCACTTTTATCTAGGTCCAGGAAGGTGAGCATCCAAACAAACTATGCTCCCACAAAGCCAGTTCATGTATTAGGATCGAAACCTAGTGCCATTGTCCTTGGCTTCTCATCAGCCTTCATTGTCCGCCTTGTTCAGAGAGTCCAGTTTCAACCCATGCTTATTCAGTCCCAGTCCAGCTGGCCTTGGAGAGCTCCCAATAGATCAGTTCCACTGTCACAGTGGGTGGGTGCATGCCTCATGGTCCTGATTTCCTTGCTCATGTTCTCCCTCCTTCTGCTCCTCATTTGGACCTTAAGAGGTCAGATGGTTGATCCAAATTGGGTCTCTGTCTCTCTCTCGATCCATCGCCAGATGAAAGTTCTTGTGCCATTCTCCTTGGCGTCTCGTCAGCACTCATTGTCCACCACATTCAGAGAGTCCGGTTTTATCCCATGTTTTTTTCAGTAGCAGTCCAGCTGGCCTTGGTGAGCTCCCAATAGATTGGCCCCCCTGTCTCAGTGGTTGGGTGCACCCCTCATGGTCCTGACTTCCTTGTTCATGTTCTCTCTCCTTCTGCTCCCCATTATAACCTTGGGAGCTCAGTCCAGTGCTCCAGTGTGGGTCTCTGTCTCTACCTCCATCCATCGATAGATGAAGGTTCTATGGCGATATGCAAGATATTCATCAGTATGATTATAGGGTAGGTTCATTTCAGGTTCCCTATCCTCAGGTGCCCCAATGAACTAACTGGACACATTGCCCTGGACATCTGGTAGCCATTCCAAGTTCAAGTCTCTTGCCAACCCTTAGGTGGCTAACTTAACTAAGGTATGAGTTTCCCTGTTCCCCAATCCAACCTTCCTTTAACCCCAATCACTCCGATTCACCCAGTTCCCCTCATCCTCTCCTTCACACTTTTCTCTCCCCATCAGCCCTCATCCCCATCCCACCCCACCTCCCAAGATTCCAATTTTTTTCCCATCAATCTTGTCAATTTCCCATAGCTGGGAGGATATCTATATGTTTTTCCTTGGGTTTACCCTCTTGTTTAGCTTCTTTAGGATCACAAATTATAGACTCAGTGGCCCCTATCCATGGCTAGAAACCAATGATGAGTGAGTACATCCCATGATCTTCTTTTTGGGTCTGGGTTACCTCACTCAGGATAGTATTTTCTATTTACATCCATTTGCATGGAAAATTCGAGAAGTCATTGCTTTTTACCGCAGAGTAGTACTCTAATGTATATATATTCCACACTTTCTTCATCCATTCTTCTATTGAAGGGCATCTAGGTTGCTTCCAGGTTCTGGCTATTACAAATAATGCTGCTATGAACATAGTTGGACAAATGCTTTTGTCATATGATAGGGCATCTCTTGGGTATATTGCCAAGAGTGGTATTGCTGGGTCCAGGGGTAGGTTGATCCCAAGTTTTCTGAGAAACAGCCACACTGATTTCCAAAGTGGTTGCACAAGTTTGCAGTCCCACCAGCAATGGATGAGTGTACCCCTTTCTAGACAACCTCTCCAGCAAAGGCTATCCTTGGTGTTTTTGATTTTAGCCATTCTGACAGGTGTAAGATGATATCTCAAAGTTGTTTTCATTTGCATTTCTCTGATCGCTAAGGAGGTTGAGCATGACCTGAAGTATCTTTTGGCCATTTTAACTTCTTCTGATGAGAATTCTCTGTTCAGTTCAGTGCCCCATTCTTTAATTGGATTAATTATCCTTTTAAAGTCTAGTTTCTTGAGTTCTTTATATATTTTGGAGATCAGACCTTTGTCTGTAGCGGGGTTGGTGAAGATCTTCTCCCAGTCAGTAGGCTGCCTTTTTGTCTTAATGACAGTGTCCTTTGCTTTACAGAAGCTTCTCAGTTTCAGGAGGTCCCATTTATTCAATGTTGCCCTTAATGTCTGTGCTGCTGGGGTTATACATAGGAAGCGATCTCCTGTGCCCATATGTTGTAGGGTACTTCCCATTTTCTCTTCTATCAGGTTCAGTGTGTTCAGATTGATATTGAGGTCTTTGATCCATTTGGACTTGAGTTTTGTGCATGGTGATAGATATGGGTCAATTTCATTCTTCTACAGGATGACATCCAATTGTGCCAACACCATTTGTTGAAGATGCTTTCTTTCTTCCATTGTATACTTTCAGCTCCTTTATCGAAAATTAGTTGTTCATAGGTTTGTGGGTTAAAATCCGGGTCTTCTATACGATTCCATTGGTCGACTGCTCTGTTTTTATGCCAGTACCACGCTGTTTTCATTACTGTAGCTCTGTAATAGAGTTTGAAGTCAGGGATGGTAATGCCTCCAGAAGTTCCTTTATTGTATAAGATTGTTTTGGCTATCCTGGGTTTTTTGTTTCTCCATATAAAGTTGATTATTGTCCTTTCAAGATCTGTGAAGAATTTTGATGGGATTTTAATGGGGATTGCATTGAATCTATAAATTGCCCTTGGTAGAATTGCCATTTTTACTATGTTGATCCTCCCAATCCAGGAGCAAGGGAGATCCCTCCATTTTCTGGTATCCTCTTCAATTTCTTTCTTCAGTGCCTAAAGTTCTTGTAAAATAGATCTTTCACTTCCTTGGTTAGAGTTACCCCAAGATATTTTATGCTATTTGTGGCTATCGTGAAATGTGATGATTCTCTTATTTCCCTCTCTGCTTCCATAACCTTTGTGTATAAGATGGAGACTGATTTTTTGGAATTGATCTTGTATCCTGCCACATTACTAAAGGCGTTTATCAGCTGTAGGAGTTCTTTGGTAGAGTTTTTGCGGTCGCTCATGTACACTATCATATCATCTGCAAATAATGCAAGTTTAACTTCTTCCTTTCCAATTTGAATCCCCTTTATCCTCTTATGTTGTCTTATTGCTATTGCTAAAACTTCGAGAACTATATTGAAGAGGTATGGAGAGAGTGGACAGCCTTGGCGTGTTCCTGATTTTAGTGGGATGGCTTTAAGTTTCTCTCCATTTAATTTGACATTAGCTGCCGGCTTGCTCTATATAGCTTTAATTAAATTTAGGTATGACCATTGTATCCCTAATCTCTCCAAGACTTTTATCATAAAGGGATGTTGAATTTTGTCAAATGCTTTTTCAGCTTCAAATGAAACGATCATATGGTTTTTTTCTTTCAGTTTATTTATATGATGGATTACATTGATAGATTTGCGTATGTTAAACCAGCCCTGCATCTCTGGTATGAAGCCTACTTGATCATAATGGATAATTTTTCTAATGTGTTCTTGGATTCGGTTTGCCAGAATTTTGTTGAGGATTTTTGCGTCGATGTTCATGAGTGAGATTGGCCTGTAATTTTCTTTCTTGGTTGGCTCTTTGTGTGGTTTTAGTATCAGAGTTACTATACTTTCAGAAAAGGAATTTGGCAATGACTCTTCTGTTTTTATATTGTGAAATACCTTAAGGAGTATAGGTATTAGGTCTTCTTGGAAGTTCTGGTAGAATTCCGCATTGTAACCATCTGGTCCTGGACTTTTTTTGGAAGGGAGGTTTTTGATAACCGCTTCTAATTCTCACGATTAACAGGTCTATTTAGGTTGTTCACCTGGTCCTAGTTTAACTTTGGTATATGGTATTTATGTAAAAACCTGTCCATTTCTTTTACATTTTCGAGTTTTGTGGCATACAGGCTTTTGTAGTAAGATCTAATGATTTTCTGAATTTCCTCTGTGTCTGTGGTTATGTCAACCTTTTCATTTCTGATCTTATTAATTTGCAAATTCTCTCTCTGCCGTTTGATTAGTTTGGATAGGGGTTTATCAATCTTGTTGATTTTCTCCAGGAACCAGCTTTTTGATTCATTGATTCTTTCAATTGTTTTCTGTGTTTCTATTTTGTTGATTTCAGCCCTCAGTTTGATTATTTCCAGTCTTCTACCTTTTCTAAGTGAGTCTGCTTCTTTTTTTCTAGAGCTTTCAGGTGGGCTGTTAAGTCTCCAATGTGTGCTTTCTCTGTTTTCTTTAAGTGGGCAGTTAGTGCTATGAACTTTCCTCTCAGGACTGCTTTCATAGTGTCCCATAGGTTTGAGTATGTTGTTTCTTTATTTTCATTGTCTTCAAAGAAGACTTTAATTTCTTTCTTTATTTCTTCCTTAATCCAGGTATGATTCAGTAGTTGACAATTCAGTTTCTATGTGTTTGTAGGATTTCTGGGGGTAGCATTGTTGCTGAATTCTAGCTTTATTCCATGGTGATCTGATAAGTTACAGGAGGTTATTAATATATTTTTTGTAACTGTGAATGTTTGCTTTGTTACCGAGTATGTGGTCGATTTTTGAGAAGGTTCCATGAGCTGCAGAGAAGAAGGTATATTCTTTCCTATTTGGGTGGAATATTCTACAGATGTCTGTTAAGTCCATTTGATTCATTACCTCCATTAATTCTCTTATTTCTCTGTTAGGTTTCTGTCTAATTGACCTGTCCATTGGTGAGAGAGGAGTATTAAAGTCTCCTACTATTAATGTGTGCGGTTTGATGGCTGCCTTGAGTTTTAACAATGTTTCTTTTACGTACGTGGGTGCTTTTATATTAGGGGCATAGATATTCAGGATTGAGATTTCATCCTGATGAATTGTTCCTGTTATGAGTAGAAAATGTCCCTCTCCATCTCTTCTGATTGATTTAAGTTTGAAGTCAACTTTGTTAGAAATTAGTATGGCCACACCTGCTTGTTTCCTAGGTCCATTTACTTGATAAGCCATATCCCAGCACTTTACTCCGAGTAGTTGCCTGTCTTTGTGGTTGAGGTGTGTTTCTTGTAAAGAGCAGAATGTTGGATCCTGTTTTCGTATCCAGTCTCTTAGTCTGTGCCTTTTTATAGGTGAGTTGAGTCCATTGACATTAAGTGATATTAATGACCAGCGGTTGTTAACTCCGGTCATTTTTTTAGTAGTAGATTTTGTGTGTTTCCCTTCTTTGAGATGTGCTTGTAAAGGGTCTCTAGATATCTGAGTTACTGTGGTCATTGTTGGACTCCTTGATTAGTGATTTTCCTTCTATTACTTTCTGTAAGGCTGGATTTGTGGCTATGTATTGTTTAAATTTGTTTTTATCCTGGAAAATTTTGTTTTCTCCATTTATAGTGAACGAAAGCTTGGCTGGGTATAGTAGTCTGGGCTTGCATCCATGGTCTCTTAGTTTCTGCAGTACATCTATCCAGGACCTTCTGGCTTTCATGGTTTCCATAGAAAAGTCAGGTGTAAGTCTGATAGGTTTACCTTTATAAGTAAGTTGGCCTTTTTTCTTTGCTGCTCTTAGTATTCTTTCTTTATTCTGTATGCTTTGTGTTTTGATTATTATATGGTGAGAGGATGGTTTTTTTTTGATCCAGCCTATTCGGTGTTCTGTATGCTTCTTTTTTTTTTGTTTGTTTTTTTTGAGACAGGGTTTCTCTTTGGTTTTGGAGCCTGTCCTGGAACTAGCTCTTGTAGACCAGGCTGGTCTCGAACTCACAGAGATCCGCCTGCCTCTGCCTCCCAAGTGCTGGGATTAAAGGCGTGCGCCACCACCGCCCGGCTTCTGTACGCTTCTTGAACTTTCATAGGTATATCTTTCTTTCGGTTGGGAAAGTTTTCTTCTAAAATTTTATTAAATATATTTTCTGGACCGTTGAGCTGCGCTTCTTCTCCTTCTTCTATTCCTATTATTCTTAGGTTTGGTCTTTTTATTGTGTCCCATATTTCCTGAATGTTTTGTGATGAGAATTTGTTGGCCTTGCTGTTTTCTTTGATCAGCGTGTTTATTTTTTTCTATGGTATCTTCAGAATCTGATATTCTTTCTTCTATCTCTTGTATTCTCTTGGTTATGCTTGCTTCTGTAGTCTCTATTTATTTACCTAGATTTTTCCTGTCCAGCTGGCCTTCTGTTTGTGTTTTCTTCTTTGCCTCCATTTCAGTTTTTAAGTCTTGAACTGTTTCCATTATCTGTTTGATTGTTTTTCCTTGGTTTCCTAGGGTATCATTCACTGATTTACTCAATTCTTCAAACTTTCTGTTATACTTCTCATCCATTTCTATAAGGGCATTTTTTACATGCTGTTTAAGGGCATCAATCACTTTCATAAAGTCAATTTTATCTACTTCTTCATGATTAAGGTGTTCATGTCCTCCTGTTGTAAGGTCGCTGGGTTCTGGTGGTTTCATATAGTTTTTCAGATTGTTGGGTGAATTCTTGCATTGGCGCCTGCCCATCTCTTTCTCGCAATGCTCCCCTATGGATCTTCTTTTACCGGATCAGGTCTCCTTGCCTACTGATGTACCTTCCCAGTGATGGCACTCTGCAGTGATAGCTCTCCTGGTGCTCCAGTGATGTCTCTCCTGGTACCAATATCAGATCTCTGTGCCCAAAGACGGCTCTCCTGGTACCCAGATTAGCTCTCCCACTGATGGCATTCCTGGTGCCAAGATCAGATCTCTGTGCAGGTTGGGTAGTTCATAAACATAGCTCCTACCTTGCTTGGTGCAGGCAGGCCAGTGAAACAGAGAAGTCTCGCCTGCCTACTTGCCCTGAGGATTTGCCCCCAGCGCCAGACAGACTGGCTGAATGGTGTTATGTGCCCAAAGTGGAAAGGGGGCAGAAGGAAGAAGGGTTCTGGATGCAAGCTGGGTGGGACAAGAAGAGAGAGGCAGTATGCAGGGTGTAGAGCCCCTGCAGGGAGCCCAGGGAGTATAGGGTGGGGGATGAGGAACTTCAGAGTTCCCTGTCCAGGGCTGCTTCTGCCTCTGCCGGTCACAAACTCACCCCGCTGCTGTCTCTCCTGCTGCCTAGATCAGATCTCCTTGCAGGTTGGGTCGTTTGTAAACAAAGCCCTTACCTTGCTTGCTGCAGGCAGGCCAGAGAAACAAAGGAAGTCTCACCTGCCTACTTGCCCTGAGGATTTTACCCCAGCACCAGAGAGACTGAGCTGGATGGTGTTATGTGCCCAAAGAGGAAAGGGGGCAGAAGGAAGAAGGGTTCTGGATGCAAGCTGGGTGTGACAAGAAGAGAGAGGCAGTATGCAGGGTGTAGAGCCCCTGCAGGGAGCCCAGGGAGTATAGGGTGGGGGATGAGGAACTTCAGAGTTCCCTGTCCAGTGCTGCTTCCGCCTCTGCTGGTCACAAACTCACCCCACTGCTGTCTTTCCTGGTGCCGAGATCAGATCTCCGTGCAGGTTGGGTAAGTTCCTAAGCAAAGCCCTTAACTTGCTTGGTGCATGCAGGCCAGTGAAACAAAGGAAGTCTCGCCTGCCTACTTGCCCTGAGGATTTGCCCCCAGCACCAGACAGACTGAGCTGGATGGTGTTATGTGCCCAAAGAGGAAAGGGGACAGAAGGAAGAAGGGTTCTGGATGCAAGCTGGGTGGAACAAGAAGAGAGAGGCAGTATCCCGATATTTTTTTGTAGCTGTGTAAGTTTGCTTTGTTACAAAGTATGTGGTCTATTTATGAGAAGGTTCGATGAGCTGCAGAGAAGAAGGTATATTCTTTCTTATTTGAATGGAATGTTCTATAGATGTCTGTTAAGTCCATTTGATTCATTACCTCCCTTAATCCTCTTATTTCTCTGTTAGGTTTCTGTTTGATTGACCTGTCCATTGGTGAGAGAGGAGTGTTGAAATCTCCTACTATTAGTGTGTGTGGTTTGATGACTGCCTTGAGTTTTAGTAATGTTTCTTTTACATAAGTGGGTGCTTTTATATTAGTGACATAGATATTCAGGATTGAGACTTCATCCTGATGAATTGTTTCTGTTATGAGTAAAAAATATCCCTCCTCATCTCTTTTGATTGATTTTAGTTTGAAGTCAACTTTCTTAGAAATTAGTATGGCCACACCTGCTTGTTTCTTAGGTCCGTTTGCTTGATAAACGTTTTCCCAGCCCTTTACTCTGAGTAGATGTCTGTCTTTGTGGTTGAGGTGTGTTTCTTGTAAGCAGAAGAATGTTGGATCCTTTTTTCATATCCAATCTCTTAGCCTGTGCCTCTTTATAGGTGAGTTGAGTCCATTGATATTAAGTGATATTAATGACCAGTGGTTGTTAACTCCGGTCATTTTTCCTTTCTTTCTTTCTTTCTTTCTTTCTTTCTTTCTTTCTTTCTTTCTTTCTTTGTTTCTTTTTTTCTTCCTTCCTTTCTTTTTTTCTTTCTTTTGTTAGTAGAGTTTGTGTGTTTCCCTTCTTCAAGTTGTGCTGGTGAAGGGTCATTAGATGTCTGAGTTATTGTGGGAATTTTTGGACTTCTTGGTTTGTGATTTTCCTTCTATTACTTTCTGTAAGGCTGGATTTGTGGCTACATATTGTTTAAATTTGTTTTTATCCTGGAAAATTTTGTTTTCTCCATTTATAGTGAACGAAAGCTTGGCTGGTATAGTAGTCTGGGCTTGCATCCATGGTCTCTTAGGTTCTGCAGTACATCTATTCAGGACCTTCTGGCTTTCATGGTTTCCATAGAGAAATCAGGTATAAGTCTGATAGGTTTACCTTTATAGGTAACTTGACCTTTTTCCTTTGCAGCTCTTATATTCTTTATTCTGTATGTTTTGTGTTTTGATTATTATATGATGAGGTGATGTGTTTTTTTTTTTGATCCAGTCACTTCAGTGTTCTGTATGCTTCTTGGACCTTCAAAGGAATATCTTTCTTAAGGTTGGGAAAGTTTTCTTCTATAATTTTATTAATATATTTTCGGGACCATTGAGCTGTACTTCTTCTCCTTCTTCTATCCCTATTATTCTTATGTTTGGTCTTTTTATTGTGTCCTAGATTTCCTGAATGTTTTGTGTTGAGAATTTGTTGGTTATGCTCTTTTCTTTGATCAGAGTGTTTATTTTCTCTATGGTATCTTAGGTTTCTGAGATTCTTTCTTCTATCTCTTGTAATCTGTTGGTGGTACTTGTCTCTGTGGTTCCTATTCGTTTATCCAAATTTTCCATCTCCATCCTTCCCTCGGTTTGTGTTTTCTTTATTACTTCCACTTCATTCTTCAAGTCTTGAACCATTTCCCTTACCTGTTTGATTACTTTTTCTTGTTTCTCTTGGTTTTCTTGGGTATCTTTAAGAGATTTATTCATTTCCTCTACCTTTTTGTTTGTAATCTCTAATTGATTATGGCAGTTTTTCACCTCCTGTTTAAGGTCCTCTATTATTTTCATATAATTCATTTTTGAGTCGAATTCTTCTAATTCTTCTGGATTAGGGTGTACACTTCTTATTTCAGGATTCCTGGATTCTGGTGATGTCACGTTGCCTTTCAAGTTGTTCAGGGTATTCTTGCATTGGCACCTGCCCATCTCTTCCTTCAAATGGAGCCAGTAGAGGCCTGGTGTCTTGGACCAGTCTTTGCTGTGACTAACTCTCTGGGTGTATCTCCTCAGTGTAGGGGCAGGAACCGTTCCCTACCAGATGAACTCCTCAACACCAAAACAGGGATGCCTGGTATTCCAATGACCAGCAGAAAGAAGGGCAAATGCAGGGAGTAGGGCGGGGTCGAGTAGAACACAGGCGACACTGCAGTACAAGCTGGAGGTGCCTGCGCTCCCTTTCGGGGGTTGCTGAGGCCTGCCCGCTAGGCAGGCACTCACTGCTCTGGTTGGGTAGCCTTAGTGTAGAGGGGCTTGTGCTCTCTACCGGGACAGTCCGCCCCAGGATAGCACACATTCACCCGTCCAGATGGAACTTCTCAGCACCTACACTGGGACTCCTGGTAGCCCCAATGAGCCAGGGACCAAGGGAAGTAGGTGGCAGGCAGATTGGGTCAAGGAGAGTGCAGCAGACACTGCAGCCCCAGCAGCAGGGGCCACATTCCATGGCGGGGACCTTGAGGCCTGCCCTCTAGTCAGGCACTCACTGCTCTGGTTTGGTAGCCTTAGAGAAAGGGCAGGAAGCTGTTGCACAGCTAAGGACCTTGCAGACAAGGCAGGCTTGGGGGTGGGGGTGGGGGCGCGTGTGTAGGTTAGAAAGCCCTGCAGCAGGAGCTGGGGGAGGGGCGTCTGTGCTCTCTACTGGGACAGTCCGACCAGGATACCACAAACTCACCCATCCAGATGGAACTTCTCAGCACCTACACAGGGACTCCTGGTAGCCCCAATGAGCCAGGGACTAAGGGAAGTAGGGCGCAGGCAGAGCTGCAGCAGGAGCTGGGGAGGGGCCTTTGTGCTCTCTACCAGGACAGTCTGCCCCAGGATAGCACACACTCACCCGTCCAGATAGAACTTCTCAGCACCTACACAGGGACTCCTGGTAGCCCCAATGAGCCAGGGACTAAGGGTGGTAGGGCGCAGGCAGAGCTGCAGCAGGAGCTGGGGGAGAGGCGTCTGTGCTCTCTACCGGGACAGTTGGCCCCTGGATAGCACAGTCTCACTCATCCAGATGGAGCTTCTCAGCCCCTACAGAAGGACTCCTGGTAGCCCCAATGAGCCAGGGACCAAGGGAGGTAGGGCGCAGGCAGAGCTGCAGCAGGAGCTGGGGGAGGGGCGTTTGTGCTCTCTACCTGGACAGTCGCCCCAGGATAGCACACACTCACGCATCCAGATGGAACTTCTCAGCAACTACACAGGGACTCCTGGTAGCCCCAATGAGCCAGAGACCAAGGGAAGTAGGGCACAGGCAGAGCTGCAGCAGGAGCTGGGGGCCGGGCATTTGTGCTCTCTACCCGGACATTCTGCCCCAGGATAGCACACACTCACCCGTCCAGATGGAACTTCTCATACCTACACAGGGACTCCTGGTAGCCCCAATGAGCCAGGGCCCAGCTCATGGTTTTAAGCAGCTGAAGACTGAAGACATGACAAGGGGTTAAGCGCAGTGAGTGCAAAGCCTTATTAAGGAGCATGAAGGGAAACATGGAACCCGTAACCGTGAGAGGGGTCCAAGAGCGGAAAGCCCCTGAGCTGCTTCCAAGGGTTTTTCGAGGACGTATGAGAGAAGTTAAACAAAGATTCAGTTGATTTGGTAGAGACTGGTTAATTCTCTGGGCTTATCATAAGTCTAACCAATGGAGGGCCCAAGGCTCTGTGCCTGTGTTCCTGACCCAGTCAGTGAGATGATCATAGGCCCCTCAACCAGTATGAGAGGTAGTCACACTTTGAAGCCCCCTCTGCCCTTCTCTGACATTTTGTTCGTTTTGGTATTCTGCTGACCATCTGTCTTGGTGGGTGTTTTACTCATCTGGCAGGTGCTGCTGGTCTTAGCCTTTTGATGGAGTAATTAGACTAACTGCTCTTTTTGTCAAGTTTACATAACTAGTTTGTAGTTTACCAAGGAGCTAACTCCTGTCACAGCTACTAAACTGCAATATTTTCTTAGTTGCTTCCTCTTCTGCTCTTAATCCATGGTGAAGTCTGGGTGGTTTCTTTTAAGGAAGAGGTGGAAGTGTTTTGTTAGAAATCATTATTACTTATCAATTAATTATTGAATTTAGATACACCATGAATAAGAATATGGAAAAAGGCAGTGGTTCCTCATCTTTGGGGGAACGAAATGGTGTGCTGACACTGGTTCTGCCCATGGAGCTCTGTTCTTCCTCTTCTCTGGTCAACTTGACAATCTCATGCCCACTGCAAACCCATTTATTTTTCAACTCCAGTGTTCCCAATAACATCCTTCTAACTGCAAGGTTCTTTTTAATACTAATATCTGTTCATATTGCTCAGTATAGATTTTAATCCTATTTTACGTAAGAGACTATTGCAGCCATGATTTAACCAGTCTAGTCTCCTGATCAGTGGAGGGCCATGATGGCATACACACTGGGAGAAGGACAGAGTTAAAGTGCAGATTCTGTAGAGATTGGACAGAGGTAAAGGTGGACAGATGAGAACCAGAGTGAGGGCCCTAACAGTTTTCTATTCCTGTAGGTAGATGTTCATGGCTTTCCCCTAGTGTTGGGAATATACATGGCTAATGAGGTGAGAAGTCTGGTCATGAATACACTGAGTATCCAGTAGGAGCAACCCAGCCAAGGCAGACATGATTCATGCAGTTTTTATTTTGGTTTGTTTTTTGAACTTGACATAAACTAGAGAGACATCTGGGAAGAGGGAACCTGAATAAGAAACTGCCTTCATCAACTGCCCATAGGCAAGCATTTTAATGATTAATGACTGATGGATGGGAGCTCACAACCACCTGAAACTCCAGTTCCAGGGGGTCTGAGACTCTTTCAACCTCTCCAGATACCCCACACATGTGATACACACACACACACACACACACAAACACACACACACAGAGACACACCTAACCTACACAGAAAGATAAAATAAATCTTAAAAATAAGTGAATTAAGAAAATTATTTTAAGTCTCTAGATGTGTCTTATATCATTGCCTATTGGATCAGTTGGAACTTTAAAACAAAACACAAATTCTCTCCAAGTTATGTTTCCATTCACCACACTAAAGGAGCTGACAACAACATCTCAGAAGGTGGGGTGGAAAAGCAGTGGAGGGTGGAGGGGTGCTGCGAAGTGCTGTCTTCTGGAAGTGACATGGCCATTGACTGAACTCTGAACCTGCACAAGATCAAGCCGACATACAGGTCAGTACTGCAATAGGCAGCACTGACTGGACACTGTAGGTCATTAGCAAAGAAAAAGGGATAGGATGTGAAAGGTTGAAGGGATTTGTAGGGGTGTCTGAGAGCAAACAGGTAGCTGGGAGAGCATGTGATCAAGGCACAGTGTTTTTATATATGTTTATACATACATATATTTATATATGTATATTCCTGTCAAGAATAAATTTGACAAGAATAAATATATAATACTCTATTAAAAACACAGCGTAAAGGCACATATTTGACATCCTATCACTCAGGAGGCAGAGGCAGGGGGTTCACTATGAATTTGATGCCAGCTTGGGCTATTGAGAAAAATTCTATCTAAAATTATTTTTAAATATTACTTTTCTATGTATCTAACTATGTACCTATCACCTACCTATTTATTTACTTAGCAACATGTAGTTCAGTCTGACCTTTGACTTCATATGCAGTGCAGGCTGACTGAACTTCTCCTAACCTTCCTGCTCCACCTCCGGAACCCTGGGATTAATGCCTGAGGTAGACTCAGAGATTTGAATACTTGGTCACCAAGGAGTGGCATTATTTGAAAGAAATAGGCGGTGGAAGTGCTCAGTGGGGTGGCCTTTGAGGTTTCAAAAAGTCTAATTTCAGCCAGGAGTCTCTCTTCCTGCTGCCTGCATGCAGATCAGGATTTAGAACTCTCAGTTACTTCTCCACTCCGCTGCCATGTCTGCCTGCATGCCTCCGTGCTCCCCACCACAACAATGGACTAAACCTCTGAAACTGTAAGCAAGCACCAATTAAATGCCTTCTTTTTATTTATAAGACTTGATGTGATCATGGTGTCTCCACGGCAGTGGAACATTGACCAAGAAACCCAGTGTGTATAGTGACAGGAACTAAATCCAGGTGTTTATGCTTGCTGAGTAGGTGAGCACTCTATCAATTTAAGTACACTTTAGTCCTATCTTTATCTTAAAATTAATTCTTTTTCCTCTTTTGCAGTGCTGGTGATTAAGCTCAGGGCAACATGCATGCTACACAAGTGCCCTATTGCTGAGATACACCCTCTTAAAAATTAATTTGTTTAAACTGTGTGTGGTGGTACACACCTTTAATCCCAGCCCTCAGAGGCAGCAGGTGGATCCCTGTGAGTTCAAGGCCAGCCTGGTCTACATAGGAAGTTCTGTGACACTGAGAAAGTTAGGCTTCAGCCATGCAGACTATCACCTATGCTGTATATGTATGTAGCATATCATTAAGCCATACTCTCTATTTTATAGTAGTAAAGCATAAAATAAAAGTGTTATGATAAAAATAAAATGGTGCCATTCCCGGAGTGGCAGCATTGGGCAGAGGGCAGGAAAACACAGCTAGCCACGAAAGCAGCTGGTCCGAAACAGGGAGCTAGGTGGCAGAAGAGAGACAGAGATGCAACATGCAGAGAAAGTGGATATTTATTTGGTGGGTTATGGAGGGGAAAAGGAAAGCAGGGGAGGGGAGAAGGAGGAAGAGCGAGGCAGAGAGAGAGATAGAGAGAGAAAGAGAGAGAGAGAAAGAGAAGGGAAGAAGTGGGAAGAAGGGAGAGAGCAGAAAGGAAGAAACTCAGGCTAGAAGCAGAAAGAAGACTTGCTTGCCTCAATGGATAGAGAGAGTGGGCAGGGCTTGTCTTTTAAAGGGACAGGACAGACCATTACAAAAGATATCACAGTTGGATCTTCTGGTATAGATATCTGCTCTCTGCTAATGTTGAAAATGACTCAAAGGGACTTTGTCCCTCAATCTAGTGGTTTTTTGATAGCTCCATGTGTATCTTACTTTTTTCTATTTAGAAGGTATTATTATTTTATACAAAGTATTTATCCAGTACAGCTCTGTTTTTGAGATAGGCTAGCCTCATATTCATATATGTGTGTGTGTGTGTGTGTGTGTGTAAGGGTAAACTTGAATTCTGTGTTTTAAAGAATCAAATCTTTATTTAACTATCTATCAATCTATCTATCTTTTTCCCATTTATGATCTATAGTTAAGGTCTCATGTAGCCCTGGCTGGCCTATAACTCCTAAAGTAGTGGAGTGTGACCTTGCATTCGTGGTCTTCTGGCCTCTACCTTTAAGTGACTATACAGTGCTTAACCCTAAATGCAACATCTATGTCAATCCTCGCCTTCCCAAGGCTTGGGGAACATAGCAGAAGAAGAGGTGAAAAGAGTGTAAGAGCCAGAGGCTTGATTGGAGCGCCGTGAAAGGCACCTTTCTGGATACAACATGGCCATGTGCTCATGAACTCACTGAAGGTAGAGTTCTATTGGAGCTGCTGAGAGTCACACACCCTTGTAAACAATTTGCTGAGCCTCTGACCTCTTTGCTATCTCAAACAAATGAATAAAACCAAACAAAAACTAACCCAACAAAACACAACAACAAAAAAACAAAACCATCCAACCAAATACAAAATGCTAAGCTAGCAGAAGAGGGTTTATCATTATCATACACATCTGGCTTATCTGGCTTTCAGATCAGTTTGCTTCCTGGAGGAAAAGTTTTTGCTGAGTAAAATGCTAAACTGGGGACCAAAAGGTACCCTGTGACATATATTTCAAGAGATCTTTGGAAGTATGAATGGCTCCAAGTCCTTAATCTTTGCACTGAGTTGAAATATTTCAAGCATGAGTAATGGACTAAAATGAGGACAGCCAGGGAGTGTGTGAAATCTGACAGGTTTAGCAACTTGTTTCTTTCTGCAAACCAGAACTTGGAGTGCTTTTTGCTGTCTGTTTACTGTTAATGTATTTCTCGTTAAGAACCACCATGTTCTAGAGGAAGCTGAGTATCTGCAAGAGAAATAAAGTTGGTATCCTTTTGCCTTGGGCTGTATCTTTCTAGTCCTCCTGACTACTATTTCTGTTCACAGATTTTGGGGTACTTTTCTGGAAATATTTTACCTCTAAAATGTTGAATGTATATATGTATACATATGAATTTTTATTTGCCCTTTTACAGTAGGCTTTCATGTAGCACAGGCTAGCCTCTAATCCGCATTCGCCTCCCAAGAGCTGGAATTACAGGCATGTGCTACTATGTCCAGCTATATATGAATATTTTTTCCTTAATAAAAGGAGGGAGGGCATGAAGAAATGGCTTAACAGTTAGGAGTACTTTTTGTTCTTGCAGAGGACCTGGGTTTGGTTCCCAGAACTCACATGGCAGTTCATAACCATCTTTAACTTCGGTTTTAGTGAATCCAACTTCCTCTTGTGACCTCTAAGGGTGCCACATTCACGGCTGTCTCGCCTGTGTGACAAAATACCTCTCAGGTGGTGGCCATCTCAAAATGAGGGGCTTGTGCTTCCCGGAGCTTGGCCCCCAGTGGTTCTCTGGCAGTCTGCTCGAGTTGAGGTGCCTGATTAGCCTCAACGATCTCGTTCACTTTGTTCCTGGCAATGGTTTCTTGCATTGACTCTGCTTCTATTCTATTTTTCTCTTGAAAAAAACTTTGCTTTTTCTCTTTGAATTATGATTTAGAAATACATTTATATCTGACTGTCAAGTGTCTTTTTTATATAAAGACTCATTTTCTTGTTTTATGTGACTGTTTTGCCTGCATGTATGTACAGGCACCTCTTGTGTGCCTGGGGCCTACAGAGGCCAGAAGAAGGCATTGGATTCCTTGGAACTGGAGTTACAGGTGGTTGTGAGCCACTAGGTAAGTATAGGAAATCTAACCAGGGTCCTCTGCAAAGACCAGCAAGTGCTGTGAGCTGTTTCAAGTGTCTTTCTTTTTTTAATGAACAGTTAATACAGTCCCATATCTGTGGCCCAAGTTCTTTACTTTCAGTTTTCCCTTTGCTTCTCACATTCCTTCTTTGATTGACAGTAACATTGTTCTCTGTAGATGTAATGTCCAACTTGCCACTCTATAGTAAGCCTTCCAAGTCCTCCTTTATCACACACATACACACACACACACAGTAAAACTATGCAAAGTTCCCAGAGGTATGACCTTTAGTCTGTTTTTAAAAAGTATAAATGTGTTTTTCTAGGTGCTTTTGATATACGAAGTGTTAGAGCAGTGGAAGTCTAGAATAACACACAAATGCATTCACACTGTGGCACAATTTCTCTCCAAGGTATATAGGTAGCTTTCTTTATTTCTTCTCTTTCTTTCTTTCCTTCTTCCTTCCCTTTTCTTTCACTCTAGCCTTCATTCCTTTCTTCCCTTTCTCCCTCCTTCCCATCTTTCTTTTCCTTTGTCACTTCAGTAGGGTCTACTCTCCCACCCAAGTTGGCATGGAACTCAGCACACACCCGTGTTAGCTTCCAGCTCACAATGATCCTCCTGTATCACTTCCGTACTGGTATTGAGATCTGTCTACCTCTGCCTCCTGAGGGCTGGGACTAATGAATGTGCCACCAAACCTGGCTCCTAAGGATGATTGACAAGGCCACAAGGCATCATATTTTTCATTTATCCAAAATTACACATAATACAAATGTGTGTATACAAACGAAGAAATAGTTTAAATGAGATTAAGCCAATTGGACTGACCATGTTCCCCTCAAGAGTTATAAACTCCCTAATAAAGAACCCCAGTAACGAATATGAAAAGCCCCCTTTTGAGTGTTAGTTCGGGTAGTCCAATAGACTGCTGAAAGAGTACAGGCTATTGTCATTGCCTTGTTTATCAGAGGGTGGGGCTCAGTTTATATTGCTGAATATACTATGCACTTTCGACATTAGACCCAGAGCTGGATCTGCCCTGAAAATCTCCTCCCCAAGGACTAACTTTCATAGAACTGGAAGGTATTTATCAAAATATGAGAGATGGAAGCAACCAATAGTCCTACGAAGTACAGCAAGCACCAGCATAGAAGATCTCTGTAAAGGTGCCTTCATGATACTCTATGTTTTGGTGGTAACCAGAAGTTGTCTACTGGGATTTAAAGCCCACTTTGGGGTGGCGTGTGGGGGAAAGCATGCTTGGTACTGAAACTTAGTCACCTATTGGGCTAGTGAGGTTATGGATCATAGAGGAGCGTGTACTACTGCTACTTTATTAAACCAGTATAATCCCAAATGCCATCTAAATACCTTATAAGTCACTCGAACCTCATCAAAGAACTTCTCTTTGCAAAAGAGAGTAACCATTACAAAACACAAGTAGCCAAAATATAGAGAACAACTGATCATGGGTGCCCAGCCCTGGTGGATTTATCTACAGCACAACTCCGGTACCCAAGACTCAGGGAACATTTCAGAAGAGAGCATCAGAAAGATTTCAAAAGCCAGAGATGAGGAATTCTGCTTTGAGTTTTTGTCTCCTAGAAGCCACAGGGAAGCTAAATCTGTGATAATGCAACTGTATGGCTGCTTAAACAAGACCTGAATGAGGAAAACAACAATAGGCAAGCTAATGCAGAAGCGGGAAACATGTGTGCCCTGGCCCTGGAGAAGAACTACAAGCAACTAAGGAATGCTGAGAAAGAAAGAGAGAGAAGGAGTCTTTCCCCATGGGAGCCTCCAAGTCGGTTCTCCAATACCAAGTGGCCAGTCTTTTCTTATTTTTCTACCTCCCCCTCCTTCCTTCTCTCCCTCCCTCCCCCTCTCTCTCCCCCCCTCTCAGTTTTTCAAGACAGGGTTTCTGTGTAGCTTGGATGCCTGTCCTGGAACTAGCTTTTGTAGACCAGGCTGACCTCGAACGCACAGAGATATGTCTGTCTCTACCTGCTGAGTGCTGGGACTAAAGATGTGTGCCGCCATGGCCTGGCAACCAAGTGGCAGTCTTGAAATCATGTACATCAATACTGATAGTATTTCATCTCTATATTTATCCATGTATACATGTTGTAATAAGAGCGGCAGGGCTGTGTTCTACCACCCGGCTAGCTTTACCCAAAATAATTACACGGTAACTGTATTCTTTTAAACACTGCCTGGCCAATTAGTCCAGCCTCTTATTGGCTAGCTCTTACATATTGATCTAACCCATTTCTAATATTCTGTTAGTACCATGAGCTGTCTTACCAGGAAAGATCTTAACCTGCGTCTGTCTGGAGTGGGAGAATCATGGCGACTCACTGACTCGGCTTCGTTCTCCCAGCATTCTGTTCTGTTTACTCCACCCACCTAAGGGTTGGCCTATCAAATGGGCCTAGGCAGTTTCTTTATTACTTAACCAATGAAAGAAACAGATTAATACAAGACCCACCTCCATCATACACACACACACACACACACACACACGCGCGCGCGAGCGCACGTGCAATTAGAGAGGAGGAGGCCAGGAATTTGGAAGATGTTAGTTGGGTTAGTGCATAGATGGAGGGAGGAAGGAAAGGGAAATGATGTGATTTTATTTTAATTAAATCAAACAGGTGTGGTAGTACATCTTTAAACCCAGAACTTGGAGGGCAGAGGCAGGTTGGTCTTTGTGAGTTCAGGGTCAACCTGATCTACCTAGCAAGTTTCAGGTCAGCTAGGGCTACGTAATGAGACCCTGTCTCCAAACAAAACCAAAACCTAAACTAACTGCTTGTGGTGGGGCTTGCTGGTAGGGTTTGGTTAAGAGGTGGAGGAAGTGTTGTTATAAAAACAGACACGTGGACCAATGGAATCAAATTGAAGACCCAGATGTAAAGCCATATACCTATGGACATCGGATTTCCAACAAAGAAGCCAAAATTATACACTGGAAAAATAAAGCATCTTCAACTGGATGTCAGCATGTAGAAGAATGCAAACATATTTATCACCTTGCACAAAACTCAAGTCCAAGTGATCAAAGACCTCCATTTGAAACAAGTATACTGAACCTGATAGAAAAGTGGGAAATAATTTCAAATGCATGGCACAGGTGGCAAGCTCCAGAACAGAATACCAACAGCACAATATACAACACACAATTAATAAATGGGACCTCATGAAACTGAAGTTTCTGTAAGGCAAAGGACACCATCAATATGACAAAATGGCAGTATATAGAATGGGACAAGATCTTCACCAAACCAACATCCGAAAAAGGCCTGATGTCCAAAATATATAGAGAACTCAAGAAACTAGGTATAAACAAACCAAATAGTCCAAGTAAAAAAATGGGGTGCAGATATAAGCAGAAAATTCTCAACAGAAAAATCTCAAATGACTGAAAAACACTTGAGATGTTTAACATTCTTAGTCATCAGAGAAATACAAATCAAACTGACTCTGAGATTCAATCTTATACCTGTCAGAATGGCTGAGATTAAAAACACAAGGGGCAAGCTGAAGAGGATGTGGAACAAGGGGAACACTCCTCCATTGCTGGTGGGAGTGAAAACTCTTCCAACCACTTTGGAAGTCAGTGTGGTGATTCCTCAGAAAACGGGATCAACCTACCACAAGCCTCAGCTGTACTGCTCTTGGGCATATACCCAGAGGATGCTCAATCATACCACAAGGACACTTGTTTAATGATGTTCATGGCAGTTTTATCTGTAATATTGAGAACCTGGAAACAATCTTCATGTCCCTCTACTGAGGAATGGATGCAGAAAATGTGGTTCATTTAGACACTGGGATTATTACTCAGCTGTTAAAAACAAGGATACAAGGAAATTTGAAAGCAAGTGGATGGAACTAGGAAAAAAATCATTGGGAGTGAGGTAACCCCTGCTGATAAAGACACACATGGCATGTACTCACACATGATGTATATTAGCTGTAAAATAAAGGCTAACTATACTACAATCCACAGACCCATAGAGACTAGTTAACAAGAGAGCTCATGGCGGGTGGATGGGCTACGGGGGCACATGAATCTCCCTGGGAAGAGGAAACAGAAGAGATTTCTTGAGTGCACTGAGAGCAGGTGAAGATGGGAACTTGAGCAATCAGGTTGGGGGAAGTATGAGGAGGGAGAGTGCTGAGGGGGTTGGCTAGGTTTGGCATTGTGGGCTTGGTGCTGATGACTCTCCCAGGAGTCTATGTGGAAGATCCCATCTTAGACTCCTAGCAACAGTGGATAAGTAGCCTGAACTGGCTGTCTCCAGTGACCAGATTAGTGCTTGGCACAATTGTCATCAGAGAGGTGTTATCAACAACTTATGGAGGCAGATGCAGAGACCAACAGCCAACATTAGGTGGAGTCTGGGAATCCTGCGGAGGAGGAGGAGAAAGAAGTGTAGGAGCCAGCAGGATCAAGGACACCGTGGGAAGGCTCACCCAGTCAACTAATTTGGGTTCATAAGTGTTCACAGAGACTGAACAGACAACCAGGGAGCCTCCATGGGACCTACACTGGCACTCTGCATATTCTACAGTTGTGGGACTCCTAATTGTGAGAACAGGGTCTGTCTCCGACTCTTATACTGGCTTCTGGGACCTTACTTCTCATACTGGGTTGCCCTGTCAACCCTTAATACAGTGGAGGTGCTCAGTCATACTGCAACTTGATATGTCATGTTTTATTGATAATCCTAGGAGACCTGCTCTTTCCTGGATGGAGACTGAAGAGGAGGGGATTCAGGGGCTGGACCTGTCTTACGCTTCTGAAATCTCAAAGTCCACCTCCTGTAAAACACCTGTCCAACGAGGTCACATCTCCTAATCTTTCTCAAAATGGTTCCACCAACTAGGGATCAAGCATTTAAATATAGGAGCTTTTAGGGGACCATTCTCTTTCAAACCATCACATTAATCAAAATACAATTTTAGTACCCAAATTGTTCAATATTATATGATTAAGAAACAGCAAAGCAGATTCAGAGACGACTAGAGAAAAGAAATATATATTATAAGCATTATAAGCAACTTCCGAAACTCTAGAATTGACAGAGATATCTTGCAGCATGGACAGTAACCAAAAGTTCTTCTGTAACATCGGGAAATCAATCTTCAGCCTACAGGCCCATAGTATCTGGCAGACTTTTCCATGAAGCAGTGAATTTGAAAGGCTGTTTTGCCTCTATTGGCAGTTTGTCAGTCACTTTCTTCTGTGTCCTGCAGAATGTCTGGAACATTTCATGAAGCAGGAACCCTGAAGGACTCAGGAGACATTTTTATGGTGTTGATTTCTTCTACCTTTATGCAAGTTGCAGGGATGAAACTCAGGTTGCCAGGCCTTGGTGGCAAACACCTTTGCCTGTTGAGCCCTCTTATATTTTCATTTATCTTTTTTCTCACACTGGACTAAGAAAATAGTCTTCCTCCCTTTTTCTGAAGAACCAGAGAAAAGGCCTTTTTCTTTTAGTGGGGCATGAGAATGTTTGCAGTTGGAGTATGGAAGGATGCTTTGCACACATTTTCTCTGTCTCTTCAGAAAACCGCCCTTGTTGAGGAACCAGGTGTATGCCAAGTTTGTCTGTTTAGTATTGGGAGGGATAAGCCAGAGAAAAAGAGTGGCGTTGTCTGTGTTTCCTACCGGACTCAGGAATTGAGATCCAGTATGGTGTTTTCCAGCAGAAGTTTCTTTTCAATTTTATTTTGTTTCTAATTGCCGTTTCTTGAGAGGTCTCTTCAGGTTCTTAATGTTCTTTGTTCTTCCCCTCCTGAGAAGTACTTTATATGTTTATTATTTGTTTGTTTTAAAGTTTTTCTGAGGTCAATATTTGAACTTAATATGTAGCATAGCCTGGCCTGGGACTCAGGATCCTTTCCTTTCACTCTCTCAAGTGCTAGGATTACAAGCATGTGCCACTAGTGTCCAGCACTGAGCAATACTCTAGCCTGAAATGTATTTGAACAGCATCAACTTTGATCCACTGGGAAGTGTACTTTGTGGTATACTTTTTCTCTCTTGGTAATTGTCTCCTTCTTGTTCATGGGTGATCTCTTGAGGCTGAGTGAAACTGGTGTGGTTGAAGACTGAGTCAGAGGAGCTGAGGGGAGTTGCCCAGGAGAGCTCTTCATACAAACTGTAACTACCCATCAATGCAGAGTGCCAGGGGGAGGACTTGTGTGTTCTAGTGGTGAGCTGCGGACCTCTTCCCACAGCCCAGATCATGGCTGCCTGGCTAGATTATGCCCCAAAATAATGACACACAAACTGTATTCTTTTAAACACTACTTGGCCCATTAGCTCTAGCCCTTACTGGCTAATTCTCATATCCTGCAATGAGTCAGATTCCCATGAGCTCTGTCACTGTGATCTCACATAGGTAACTCATTCAGTGTTCACGTCCAGGACATTGAGTTTTAATTTTTGTCCTAATCTGGTAAAGAAACCAAGATGAGGAGAAGAGAGGAACCTTGATGTAAGGCCTCAAAATGGGTCATTTGAAAAGGTAACACTACCTGTCCCCACATGTGCTGCCAACCTTTATTAGCAAATCCATCCTTCCATAGATTAGCTATAGGCAACCCAATTGTCCTGCACACTACTAACCACAGGTTTGAACCTAAATGCCTTTGATTTCTGAAACAATTGCTGTCCCCTTAAGGTCTCATAACAAACAGCAAGGTATGTAAGAATGCCCCACCACCACCTTAGAGGAATTTCAGGACCCCAAAGAGGCAGCAAGTTATCTTTATTGGAAATACAAATGGTTCTGGAGGGACAAAAAGATGTACATTAAAAAACAGATTGATGTACTCACTACGATTGTATGTGATATGACCCACACAGGCTTCTGGTTCTGAAAACTTAGACTTCAGGAGGTTTTGGAGGTTGTGGAGACCCAGAACCTCGCTGGAGGAATTGGGGTCTGAAAGGACAAGATTGATGTTTCAGGGCATCCTTTCAGTGGTCCCCAATGTTTACTGATTTCCTTACAGAGAACGAGCAGCCTCCTAATCCTGCTGCCATGGCTTCTGCAACATGAACTATGAGAACCCCCTCCACACCCTGGTTGTTTTCAATACATAAGAAGGTGTAATTCACAAATAATCTCCCACACCAGTTTAGAATTATGATTCATAAAATGTTTATTTCTTTTAAGGGGAAATCTTACAGATTACCATGCCAGACAACAGCCTTCGGTAGGATCAGGAGAGAAGCCTAGTAGCTGTATGTGGAGGTGGATGCAAGAGAGCAAGCTGAAGGCAGTTGCTCCATTTTGAAAGAGACAGAGACCACACCCCAATGGCCTTTATCTCAGTTGCTATAGCCTGAAGGAGCAGAAGGAGCTCCTGCAACACACCTATTTGGACATAGCAGCAAAATTTACCAGTATGTGACAAAAAACTATTTTAGTTTATTGTTTTCAGTCTTTCAGAATACATGGCAGAGACAGGATCTGCTTCATGCATTTGGGTGACCAGTGATATCCCTTTAAGAAAAAACCCAGAAACACTCCCACCAACATCATCAGCATTCGACAACATGTCCATGATTTCTTTGCTTTGCATTTGATGGAGCGGTAAATCATGCTGCTCGTTAATCTGTGCAAGCAATGTGAATTTCCCTGTAAATATATAGACAGATTGACAGGTTATCTTAAACACGTCAGGGGGTCACACTGCAATGGAGTGGGTTAATCATCACCATGTGACAGTGACATATTTAAGATCTCTCCTTTGTCTTTAAATCTCAGAATTGTCAAGATGTTGTTTTTGGTCAGACTTTTCAGGGTTTTCTCCCATTCATGATTTCCATGGAGGTTTGTTTGCTAATTATGCTAAAATGTCCTTTGCCAGAATCTGTCAGTTTTTGCCATGCACTCTCAGCTCCACAACCTGTCCTGCCCTTTGATTCTAGTTCCATGCATTTTAGACATCTTGTGACTGTTGCACGAGTGTCTCATGTTCTGCCTAAATGATTTGGAATGTTATTTCGGCTGAGTTTTAACATACATCCCTTAGTTCATTGGCTTTCCTTTTCCATCTTTCTTGGGCCACTGAGCTGAACTACTAGGGGTTTCCTCCAGTTACTTCTCCATGCTGAGACAGCCTACACTCTCAGTACTACTGTGATAGTGTTCTGTAGCAAATATTCTTCTCAAGATAAGAAGAAATTTCAATATTATAATCCATCTGCTTTTATTGTGTCTTAAACACACAAAAACACCCCCATAAGTTAATGCACACACACTGTTGATATCTCAACTTAGGGTGCCATTCTGGGGTTTGTAAGAGGCTTATCTATAGAGAGGTTCCCTGAAAGCCATCGGGTGACCCCAACTAGGACCTTGGGCAGTTGAGCTGTGGGTGCCTGCACTGTGCCATGTCCCTAGGCACTACAGGTGCTTTGTCCCATAATCAGACTGATGCCTATCTTGAATATCACCATAGAACTGTTGTACAGAAAAGAATGGAGATAAAGACAGGGACCCACATCAGAAAACTAGACTGAGCTTCCAAGCTCCAGTTGAAGAGCTGAAGGGGAGAGAATAAGAGCAAAGAACTAAGGAATACAAGGGCTTGGTCCACCCAAGGAGACACTGTGACTGAGCTAATGGGAGCTCAACAAAACCAGCTGTGCTGGGACTGACAGAGCATGGGATAAAAGTGGAAGCATTGAATATGGCTGACAGTTGGGGAAGAATGAGAACCCAATGATAATGGCACTGGGATTTGTCTGTACTGCACATACAGGCTTTATGTGATCCTATTATATGTGGATGCATACCTTCCTCAATCTGGATGGAGGGGGGGCATGGGCTTCTCCAGGTCAAGGTACACTGCCCTCTATTAGGACTGGATTTGGAGTGGAGAGATTTGGTGGTTGAGTGAGAAGTTAGTGGGAGAAGGAAAGGAAGTGGAAATTTGAAATTTTTTAATCATGAAGGAAGAAAAAAATCAATAGAAGATAACCAATGGAGAGAAGTGATCTAATAGAAAAAAACTTTCATGTGAGTTGTTGACTCAGACACCAAAGACCTTTTCAGAAAAATAAGATACAGGAATTGAGTTGCTTGGGCAGAGTGTGACTTGAGTAATTGGATAGATGTGGGGGGGGTTACTTTTGGTCTCCTGGTGGCTGTATACAGCTTTTTAGGAGCTGAATGCTGGATGTTTCTGTGGATAAATAGGGAAGTAACAAGCTTGTGAAGGGATTTCTGACATAAGTAGAGCCGTGCTGATGTCACAAAGCCTTGGTTTGTGGTAGCAACTCTGTTCCACTCAAAGCACTAGTCTTCCATGAAGGTGGGTTTATTATCCTCACAGTGCCTGAGGAAGACAGTTCAGCTCCTGGTCTCCACAACCGTTCAACAGGCTTTTGGCACCTGAATATTTCCGGAAGACGGAATCTGGAGAGGTAGGACATTTTCTTTTGGTAAATATGTTTACAAAGCAACTAAGACCTCTGTAGTACAGAAAAAGTTTTCCTTCAAATGTTCTGCGGGTCCAGCATTTATGTTGTTACCAGCTCCTATATTTGATAGCTGTGGGAATGGTGAATGCCAGCTATTCTTCCCACTTTATCTTTGCTAACAATATCAAATTCATCAATCCACTAAAATGGCAAAGCTTCTCTTTGTCCATAGGTGTTTTAAAAGATACTAATTATTTCTCAATGGCTGCTGTTGCCCAGAATAATGAGTCTTTCAGGTTGAAGTGGGTCTCACAGTACTCACTTCCACAATGAAGGCACAGAATGGCTTTATATAATATACCTGGGTCTGGATCAGGAGACACAATACAGAGAGCCAGTGGACTGGAGTGCCATGACCTTGCACAGGCTTCCTTGGATTGAGCCCCCTACCTATTAGCTTGATGTCAAAGAAGACGTGTGGCTGTCCTTCGAATTCTTTGCTATCTGTTCAGATTTTTCTTACTCATTTTGGTGATAGGCATATCTTCTCCTCTCATTGACTTATTCGGTCAGAAATTAGGTTTCTCAGCAGAGGTCATTTGCCTTTGAGCAGCAGGAATGTGTCTCTGAGACTGATATAGTGAGCTGTAGAGAAAAATATGCTAATTGTCCTATTCATTTCTTAAGAGAAAATTACAGTTAGGTATGCAAACCTGTTGAGCACAATCTTTGTCTCGTGCCCCAAAGTTCTTCCAGAAAAGACCCTTGACCTCACAGCCTCCCCTTCTTATCCTTGCAGGCACTCATGGTTGAGGCCAAGACGTTGTTTCTGAATTAAACAGAGGATTTCTTTCAACATAGAGAGTGGGCAGCTATGAAGCCCAAGCACAGAAAGATAGCCAAGAGACAGCGGACCAGGTGGT